>NW_024885310.1:1184837-1194837 GCF_019232065.1 Centrocercus urophasianus
TATGTATATAAACATACATAATATGTCAAATATTATTTTTGTTGTTTGAATTTTTAGAAAGACAATTAATTCATGCTTGTTGTCTGTCTGGCATGTTTTTCTAAGTTCACAAGGTTTTCTTATTAAATTGCCATAGATAAGAACAACCTGATTTCAGTAGGAAGAGAGTATAGACTGATTGTAGAACACATGAGTAATGCAGCTAATTCTCCTACATCCCATTTCTGTTACTGTTTCTCCTACCTCAGGTTTTGGTAATATTTGCTCTCAGATCATCAAATCTGCTTTGCTTGCCCTACTGACTATGCACTTGCTCCACATTTGTTTTGTTGCTCAGTGTTCTGAGAGTGACAAATTGTCTTGGTTGGTTTTGTGGTGTTTGTTTGTTTGTTCATTTTGTTTGTTCTTTTACTAAACTTTACTTAGATTTTCAGAATAAACTTTTGTTGATAGGATAATTGATTCCACAGCCTATGGTGCATGTACATGAATGTCTCTGAGAGCTTCTTAATGCTATGAAATGTCTTTGTCAGATCTACAAAGCACGTAGTGGTGTGAAGCTATCAAATTCAAATGGTAACATTTCTACAGCGTTGGTTTCCTAATTTTGAGCTGAATGTGACTAATGGAAAGAAGAAAATTATTCTGTCTTGGTGTTTAACAATACAGGAAATGCCCTGGAGCTTGGTTTATGCATGGTGAGGTGTTAATGGAAAAATACAGATGTAGAGCTGTTTCTTGTTAGTGACATTCATAATATCTGCTACAGGCATGCAGGTGAGATGCAAGGAGTTCCTGCAATGGTCAGTGCAAAAACCATGTAACCGGTAGTTCAGGGTGCTGAGGTCAGATGCCTTCATGTGAGCATGGTAACTTCCCAGCAGATTTTTTAGTAATCTGTTCTATAGGTAACATTCTGTACCGTGACTATTTGCAATGTTCAAAAAGCAAGGTAATAATGAAAAGTGATTGCTGTGTGATTTCTCTTTGAAGGTGAGATGAGAATGTGTGTTTTGATTTCTGGAACTTCTGAGATGTAGAATTAGTTAATATAAGTTGGTTAATAGGAAGCCTATCCCACTGTAGATATGGCTGTGTTGGGCAAAAAGCTGCACAATCTTACCTCCTTCCATCAGTTGCTGTATTGAGATTTGAAGCTAGGGAATGAATTCATTGACCTTTCAAACTCAGTACAGCAAGCTCAGGAATCTATATTTTTTACACTGTTTTTCTAAGTCTCCAGTTCTTTGAGTCATAATTACAGATAAGTCTGAGGTTTCTTTCTTCTCTTCATCTGAGTGTATATTTTTGGCCCTCTTGAAAAGGTTTATTGAAATGTCTCTTACTGGTAAAGATCTGAAGGCAGATAATGAAAACTTTGTCATTCTTTTAAAAAATCTTATCATTTTGAAGCTAGTTCATCTGCATTTTAATTTTTTGTTGTATGTGTAAAGTAGTTGACTGTTGGCAAACAGGTTTCATACTACTTCACCAATTATCTTCTCAGATGAAGGTAGCACAGTATAGCGGAGTAGAAGAGCTTTGGCTCTTAATTGAAAAATGGCCTTTTCTTCTGCAGTAAGGGCTGGACAAAGATTTGATGCAAAATTGACGATGAATGGAGGCCAAACAGTGACTTGCACCTTGGGAGGTGAGATGTAGAGAAATAACCAAGTACTATGGGTGCCTTGCAATATTCATCGTGATGCTTAACTGATGAAGAATTGCTTTTTAATAAGCTAGCAGGACCGGGTTCATGAAGTTACTGTTATTTCCTTCTAGAGAAGAATAGCAATAGCTTTCACAGAGACAAAAGAAAGTCTTTGGGATGTGCAAACAGTGAGGGGATCAACAGGCTTTGGGTGGAAGTGCTAGCAAAAGAAGTTTTTAATTGCCCGAAAGCAGCCTTGCTCCGTGGCAAGCAGCTTCGTCTAGGAAGTTAACAGAGGCAGAGGGAATAAAGTTCTCCTGTGAGTTTTTCCATGTGTCTGCATGGTTTGTAAATGACTCCTTGGTCTCTACCAGCAAACTGATGGTGGCTGCAGGCCTCTTCCAGAACGGGAAACTACAGATGTGTAGAGGCATGTGCTTATGCATTTGGCATACTGTGCAGCTCTGTGGATCATCAGCAGATCTGGGCATATCAAGCAAGGTAGCAGGAAGAAGGACAAGGCTTCATCAGTGGAGTTTATCTGCCCAGCTTGTTAATTACTCTTAATATCAGTTCTCAAGAGTCTTTGGCTGGAGGTGATTGCAAACTGTCTGAGAACGACGCCCTCCCTCACAAATCCCTGCCAAAGCACTGTCAGCTGTAGGTCTAGCTGTAGGTGGAAAACAAATTTTGTTACCTATACTGTCTACAGCAGTGCTGCTGTTCTCCTAAGACCATGATATGCTCTCCCTTGCAAATTAAGGAAAAGAGGAAAATATACTGGACTCACTCGTGAGTGGTGCTGTAGCAGTATAACATATGGATGCAGGCCAGTTTTGTAGTCAGCTTGAATCTTTGTGCTTTTTTCTGCCCTGTGAACTTCAGGACTTCTTCCCCTGCACTGAAAATCCATCAGTTTTTCCTACAGACCCAAAGTACTTGCACTTTACTTGCATGTTCCCACAGAGTTGCTCTTTGGAAAAATCATCTGGTGTTAATACTGAGAAGAGTCAAACGTGACATTGGCTGTAAAAGCTGGATGCTCTTTGCAGCCTTTTTGGAGCTAGGGTATTCTTTTTACCCCAACTTCCTTCTCACTGACCTTTAGTTGCTGTGGATTTCCTTTGGTTCTTCTGAGATCTTAGGAAGTCAGACAAAAGCCTGATCCTCCCAAGGGGTCTTTTAACTATGCATAGCTACCTTATTCCTGAAAATCCACCTTCTCTTCCACCTCTAATGAAATTTAATTTCTTCTCTGTGACATCTCTCTGTGGAAATTCATGTCCTATTTCTATATTATGGCAAATTAATTTTGCTTTTTTTCCATATCCCATTTAAAGGGGAGCAACAGTGCTTCCCAGTTGATGAGGTAAAAGCCTGAAAGTGTCATCAGTGCCCAGAATCCAGGTTATTAGTGCTTATGGACCCGTGCCTACGGCTCTTCTCAATGAGCACTGCGCTTACTGACCTGATGGTGAGGAGTCAGGGACACTGCTTTTCTCAATCATTTTTCCTAAAAAAAAGAAAGAAAGAGAGAGCAGTGCTGAAGTTCATGCCACTGCCTTTACCAGCTTACTGCTGTTCAAGTGCCAGAAATCCCACAAGACAAGCGTAGTGGGTAAGACATGAATAGAAAGTCTGTTTTCCACACTTCTCTATGCCTGAGCTGAAGGGTAGGCTAGGGAGATCTGGGGCTTTTTCTGTGTCTTTTTTCCTGATTCTGTTCTTCTGTTTAACTTCTGTCAGAGAAATCACCCATGAGAACAGAGGTTTGCTACAAGTGTCATTCATTTTGTGCTAAGAAGTCAGGATTCTACCAGATGTGTACATCCTATGTAATAAATATCTGAGAAACAGCAAGAGCATATGCATTCCTTTTTTTTTTTTTTTTAAGTGATTCTGTTCTGTGCAAAGATTTTGGTATGTGTGGATGTATCAGAAATGGATAATGAATGATGAAATTGACATTAATGTTATTCATTTATTGCATCACCACGATATTTCTTGGGGGTAGAAAACTTTGTATTTCCTTGGATTGTTGTCCTCAGGTGTGACTTGCTGGTTTTCTCTTAGTTTTGTAGGATGTACTGTCTAGTTCTGCAGCAGTATTTGAGCAGGAATATAATGAATTTGTATTCTTCTGAGTTGAACGTTAATTAAATTGTCAACGTTAACTTTGTGCATGTGGAACAGTTTCTTCTTGTTACAAAGATAAATCCTTACAATGCTGATGTTGTTAGTGGAATAGTTTCTTATCTGTGCAAGATGAATTTTAAAGGGTAAATATGTTAAGAGTATCAAACTGTTCAGAGCTTCAGAATTTTCCATAACATCTTATGATTGTTTTTGTTGTTGCATGTTGGAAGGAGTATGATAATGTTTCATGTTTGAAGTTGATTCCAATCTTCCATAGCCAGTTATGAGTAATAGTCTTTCAAATCCTGAAAGCACTTTCTAGGGAAGATCTTAGGTCTTTTTCCCAGGCAAGTGTTTGTCTCGATCTTTAAAATATAGAGGCTTGAACGTGGACATTGGAATACTGAAATCAGCCACTTGATGACCTCCTCTTAAAGAATCATTCCGAATCTTTTCAGAAATGCTGCAATGAAACCTACTGGCGTACTCGTAAAAGCTAATTAGTGTCATTTCAAGTAGTTGCAGAGGATTATTTTTACTTACAGTTGTTATAGGAGAATGTTCACATGGATGTTGAGAGAGTTTCAAATTAAAAAAAAAGGAAAAAGAAAAACAACAACAACAACAACAACAAAAAAGAGGAGAAAAAAAGCCCTTACGTAGCTGACAGCCCGACAACTTTGCATATGTGTGTTAACAGGAGAATGTGCTGTGTTTAGGATGAATGGAGAAGTGGGCCTAAATGACTTTCAGATTAGCTGGAACAGATGGAAGGGTCACAGTTGAACAACTTTACACAGGAACATAAAGGCAATGTTCAAGTGGAGTTCATTGCCTCTGACAGATACTGTCAATCAAACAGGGGACTCTCAGTTAACCAGCAGTCTGTCCTTTTAAAGATTAAATTAAAAAAAAAAAAAAAAAAAAGAGAAAAAAACAAGTATTGTGAGGCAATGACTGGAGTTTATCTGGTCTGTGTCAGCCATAAACTCCACCCTGAGTGACTTGAGTTTTCAAATAAAGCACAATGGCTTGCGGATAGTTTGAAGCCAAGCAAGACTTCCAGGCTGGGCTGAGAGGCAGGGCTAAGATATTATTTCTGCGAGTGTGTCATCTGTGTCATGCTTCTCAAAGGAAGGCACCTCTCACCAATATCCTGTGTGTCAAATGTGAAAACATCCCAGGCAGTGGGAAGCAGATGGGTGTGGAGAGGTGTGTGGCTCAGTGGGGAGGACAGAGTGGCTGTGAGCGTGAGGAACGAACAGCAACTGATTTCCTGGGTTGGAATATGGGCACCTGAAAATGCTTTGCATGTCAAGTTCCTGTCTCAGACACTGACACACGCATTCCTTCCTTGTCAAATAACCAAGATAAATGCGGCAGTGAAGGTCCCCTAAGTATCTGTGAGGGTAGATTCAGAAATGTGACCTATTTCTACATCTCCCTCCAGCTCAGTGGAAAGGAGAGGTTAAGAAAAGCAATAGCAGATGGATTGCAGCAGGAATAATTCCTACCAGATGAAGATGAAAGTTGTGCGTCTTTCTCTCTGAAGGCCCTTCCTGACATAGACTTTTTCTAGCATCCTCTTTCTCGGTATTTCACTCAGTCAGATGGGTGCAGACTCATGTCAGGAAACCATGCGTTGGTGAAATCAGATGTATTATTTGTGTAATCTCTTGACTGTAGCTCCAAGTGTGTGTGAATTCAGCCCTGGGAGGCACTGGTCCCAGCTATATCCTTGGCAGCTGGCTCACTCACAAAAACCACATTGGAACAAAGATAGGGGCCTTCTAATGAACAATGAACAAAATATACGAAGCTTGTTTATCTACCTGAAATGAGTAGTACAGCAGAAAATTCTTGGTGTTTTACTGGAGAGCTAGGCCAAAATGAAAATTCTTATTACCCCTAAATACTTCTTTTTGGTTCTGAATAGCATGCAGAATTGAGGACAGAAATGTATGTGATTTCCTTGGCAGGATCACTGCTAAAATGACAGATTTGGTATGCAAGTCTGAAATTTCAGTATGTTCTTAAAATACATACATGTGTATCTCAAAAGTTAATGGTTTGACAGTGTTAAATTACTAGCTAGTAGCCTGTGCCAACAACCACTCCAGCTATTGCTGTTTCTTGGCTATTTCTTTTGAATTATCTTGTCTCTAGCAGATGGTGGTGTATCTGTTGACTGCTTTGTTCCACCCTGGCGGCAGTGCCAGTGCTTTCAGTCCCTGTTTTGAAGGAACCATGTCATCTGCTCCCCAGCAATGTGATTGTTGAAGAAGTGCAATTGTTTGGAGATTTTCAGGAGTTAAAACAGGAGGGAGGTGATGCTGGAGCTCTTGTGTTCTCGTAAAGGCACCCACTCTTTGCTAGTGTTGTAAACCAGCTACACAGGGATAATCCAGCCTGTAAAACAAGGCAGGGGGCTGAGACCTAAAAGTGTGTGAATTCTTCTATTTGCCACCTCCACAATATTGATACACAAATCTTATTTTGTTAGGCCTAAAATATTTGAGTGTCACAATTTAGGAAAATGTTGAAATTCGGTGATTACTTTCTTCACTACTAGATACAAACAGTGCCCCGATTGATTTTTATGTCTTCCCATCAGTGATAGCTGTTGTTTCTTGGAGTTTGAGGCTATTCCTGAAATTTAGGGTCCATGCATTTTATTAGTGAAGGTTTTCAGTGATGTTAATGAAGTTGAAACAAAGATTACACTTGAGGAGTATGATAATCTAGAAAAAATTCATGCTTTTGAGGCATCCTAGAGATCTGACTGTCCCACTATTTTATTTTGGTGTAAACACACTAACTCGAATTATTCCTGTTTTGTATGCTTAAGAAGAGCAAAGGGTCAGACTGTGGCTTTTGAGCTCGTTGAGATCTATTGACGCTATGGAAATAACAAGAATTTTAAAAATGCTGAAATATAGAACTAGCCCAGGAAGATGTTTAACTGTGAGAAAAACTAATGTGACACATCCCTCTTTTATTCTGCATGATGCTGGTCTTATTAAGCAGACAAGCAAGCTTTGAAAACAAACAAACATCCAAACAAAGAGTTGCAGAGATAAAGCAAAGCACACATTTTCCTTGTAGATTCCTTGACACAGCATGAAAACAAACTGGGCAAGGATTAATAAATGATTCCTAGATACGTCGTTTAAGAGCCTTGTCTTGACGACAAATAAAAGCAGCCATGTCATGCATCCCTTTATATATTTGTTAATGGATCACAGTTCTGCTTTTTGATATCGTGACAAGTGGGCAAGATGCTTAACAAATCAGCTTCTGTTTGGTCAAAGTTCTAATCTTCTCTATGGCTGCCTGTTTAGCAGGGTTTTTGTTGTGGTTATTGATGCTTGATTTTCTTTTTATTTTATTTTTTTTTACAAACTAATATTGGCTTGAATTGGAGAAGAAGAGCTAACATAAACTACAATAGCTGAAGACTTCTTATATCCAATCTTGCTTTATGGCTGATGTTTTCTGTGCTTTTCCATGTGTTGTTTTTTTTTTTTTTCTCTTTGCTTTGGGTTAGTGCCTGTCACAACCCCAGTTCTGCAGTGTTAACACAAGTTGCCTTGCAGAACAGTGACCATTTCTTAACAAGCTACCACACCAACTCAGCAGACCAAGGAGACATGCAGAGGTGGGTCAGGAACACACACAAAGGTTTTCTCCTCACCTAAGAAGATAAGAACTGCAGAGAACTAACGTGGTGTGTTCATCCTTAGTGGTTAGGGACTCCAGAAAGTCGTTTCCATTTAACCTTTGCCGCTGCAGTAGAGGGCCATTAGTTGAACAACACAACTTAATAGCTCTCTGGTGATTGACAGAAACTCTATGTCCTTGGAGCTGAAGAAGTGGGGGAAGTCTTTGAGCAGCAGGCAAAACTTCCCATGACTATTTTTGTTGTATGACATAAACTTTGTGTTACAAATACAAATTATTAGTTGGCTAGTGTGAGCCAGATCAAGATACCAGAATGGTAAAGGAACTTAAACTGTTTGTTTATGTGCTACCTTTTGGGCTGGAAATGTGTGTATTGGACTTCAGCTCTGCCACAAGCTATTGTACAGCAGGAAGAAAGGTTGCAGCCTTAGGTTGCAACAGTGAGGTTCTGGTTGGCTATTAGGTACAATTTCTTAGAAAGAGAGGTCAGGTGGTAGCACAGGCTACCTAGGGCAGTGGTGGAGTCACTATCCCTAAAAGTGTTTTGGAACTGTGGAGTTGTGACACTGAGGGACGTGGTTAGTGGGCGTGTTTGGGGTGGACTGGAGTTGGACTTGATGTTGGAAGTCTTTTCCAGTCTTCAAGATTCTATGATTAATGATTCTGTGCTGTAGAATCATAATATGGCTTGGGTTGGAAGGGACCCCAAGGATCATCAAGTTCCAACCCCCTGCCACAAGCAGGGCCACCAACCTCTAGATCTGATGCTAGACCAGACTGCCCAAAGTCCCATCCAGACTGGTCTTGAACACCTCAAGGGATGGAGCATCCACAGTCTCTCTGGGCAGCCTGCTCCAGCACCTCACCATTCTCTCAGTAAAGAGCTGTGTAGGAAAAGCTGATTTTCCTCTGTGCTTTTTGCTTCCTCTCCCATTCATATTGATGATTCCTAAGCTGTTGGAAGAGCAGGCTGAGGTGAACCTAGCATGACAGGATTCATGTTGTCTGCTTCTAAGTGCTGCAGGCAGTACTGAGGTTTGAGCCCATGTTTGCACTTAAAATAGAAAAAGTAATTAGATACAAAATTGCTCCAGCAGGTATAAAACAGACATCTCTTAAGTTTTTAGAGACGGAATTTTTGAAGTGAGATGGATTTAGATGGGACTCCTACAAAAGCTGTATAGTTTGTCCCTTAGTCCTATCATGACACTGCCAAAACTATGGCTCTCTCTGAATGGAGGAAGTCCAGCCTGCATTTTTCAAAGTCCCTACAGTGATTTGAGGAAGCAGATGATTCCATGCCCAGTGAGAGACTCTGCAGGGCCTGGAGGGGTTACACCCCTCCCATGGAGCGTAATGAATGTCTGAGTGCATAATGGAATGCTGTGGGGAGGCTTGCAGTGACCCTATGGTCCCTCTCTGTGGCTGGCAAACTTTGCGTGTGAGGAAGATTTAATCAGCAAAACATCCCTCTGTTGTTACAACAAGAGAGAGTATCAGGAAATCTGTGCTGTTAAAATATTGATCCTGAAAACGGTGGCTAAAATGTTGCTTTGTCTACTACTTCAGTGGCGGGCCAGCAATTAATATTAATTTGTTAAGCATCACCATTCTTTTCAACAATGTGGAGCACAAAAGAAAATTTAGCTCTTGCCCCCGTTGTTAAGAGTTGAGTGTTTTGAAGATAGTGAATGCCAGAAAGAAGACAAAAAAGGATTTGCGGGATTGATCTCATGGTAAACTAGCAATACCCATTCCACATGAAATGTAGGTGACCTGAAAGCAGATTAAATTATGCAGACATCTCTTTTTTGTTAGTGACCAACACCGACCGTGTTGCCAGATGCACAAATCTTGACTTCTCTGTTGTGCCACTAATCCCTTTTGTTGTACATTTTTTTACATGTTAACTGGTTGTTTGGTGGTCAGGATTTGGAAATACGACTAACACACTGTTAGAAACAGAAAGAAATGTTTTCTTTACACACAACCTTATTTATTTTCACTCATTGGTAGCTTTTGGAAAGGTTGTAGAAAAATCAGAGTGACTGGTTAAATAATGCCTGAAAAAGGCAGTTTTTCTTATTTCTCTTTTGATAGCGATTCCATGTATATTTTTAAAGCATCTCTCAGCAGACTGTAAGTACATGTGCCACAAAAATGTTTTTTTTTTTAAGGAGCAATTTCATTGCATTATCTGAGGATAGGACTTCATCATTCTCGGTCATTCTGAACCAGGCATATTTGTGTGTGCATGATTTTGCAGGCAGATGAGAAAATCAGATGTCACACCAATCCCCTCCTAGTGAAACTGTATTTATCTTGGGAACAATGACAGCAGGATTTCACCCATGATACGGTAGTTCAGGTTTTACAGGCTGCGTACATTTGCAGTAATCTCGAGTCGCCCAGAAAAGCAAACAGAAGCATCATAAAGCACCTTTTGCTGGAAGGTATGATGCAGATGCGTGGAAGAGCAGAGCATGGCCTATCCCTTGCTTGCATACTTGCACACGCCAGCATTGCTGCAAG
>NW_024885310.1:1199837-1220545 GCF_019232065.1 Centrocercus urophasianus
GCACATGCGACTTCTTTATTTTCTTTTTGCCTTTTTCTTTTTCTTTTGGTTTTAGTATCTCGAGGGACAGAAACTATGATTTGCTGCCAATAACTTTTTCTCTGAGTGAATCTCATACTTTCACATGTCTGTGTTAAACGTTCTGTTTAAAGGTGCTTAAAAGTGATTGATAATAAGCCCTCAGAAAACAAATGTGAAATCAGAGGCAGTGGCAGAGAGAGGTCAAAGGCAAAGGGCCTTTGGGGGTGACTATGGTCAAGTAATAGGGGGTGGCAGGCAGAGGAGGAGGCTGCGTGGATGTGTGTGAGTGTGCTTTGGGGAAACGTTTCTGCTGGGTTGGCTGCCCATATTTTCCACCAGTTCTGCTGCTATAGCAGAGGTTTTCTCGGCTGCTGTAGATGACCCCTGTGTAAGACATGTGAAAATATGTTAAATGAGCTGCGTGCGTAATCATATGCTATGTCGCATACCTAACATTTTATTTCTGTTTTATATATGCGTAATTATTCCGTGCAATTAAACATCTGCTGGTTCAAGAAATAGTGAAATAAAACAGGTAAGTTAAGGTATTGCTTGTTACATTTCGAGTAGCATACTACTTTAACTGGAGCTTGATTTAGGGAGGCAAGCTAAGAGGGAGCTGGGCTAGTTGTGTTGGATTGGAACAAGAATGAAGTCAGACACATTCAGATCAAAGATCTGATAATAAGAGAATGAGGATTCTGTGAAAGTGGGTTTTTGTGGGGAGAACAAACCCTGAGGCCAAGATAGACAGCTTCAATGGAATTGCTCAATGCACAGTTCTGGTTTTCACCATCCAGACACATAAACGAACTGTGGAATCTCTTAGATGAGAAATGTGGAATGAGGCATTACCTTTTATTAAAGAAGTTATCCCCTCTCTCTGTGAAACTGATACAATGGGTCTGCCCCTGTAGTAAATATGGCTTGTCTAACAAAGCCTTGCTTGGATAATTTGCATTAGTTTGTGTAGAAGTATTTACCACTAGTGATTTTTTAGCAGCCCAACTAATGCAAAAGTGCTTTGATGACATGGTACTGAACTATTTCTGAATGTCCAGTGGAGTGCAGGCCTTCAGACACTGGTCTTGCTTCTCATCCAGGAAAAAAAAAAATCAGAAATAGCTCTTAATAATGAAAGCTTTTTTAAGGCAAAAATAGAGGCTGTCTGAGGACATAACACTTGGAGAGAGTGGTTTGCAATACTGGCATCACAAAATACACTGGATCTGGATAGAATTTAATCTTAAAATATGTGGAGTATTTGTGTGTGGTCCACAATCAATACTGAAAGGGCTTTCTTTTTTTTGTAGGCAGTAGTCACTATTCTTTATTACTTTATCAGTAAATTGGAAAATATTTAAATAGATGTGCAAAGGGGAAAAAAGAAGCAAAAAAACTCCAAAACAATTGTGGAATTATCCACAATAAAAATGATATTCATGAAGTCAATTTTGATCCAGAACGTGCCTGTCAAGATATTTTAACCAACTTGATGAACAACGCACTTTGTAGACGTGAGCAAAGAAAACATTGGCTGCACTTTGCACCTCACTCTTCTGCATGTATTTTTCCCAATTCAACTGAATTAAATAGAAGCAGCGGTGAGAAACAAGAAATTTCAAGTTTGCATTTATAACATGAAGTTAATATTACTGAAATTTTTCTTAAGCTCCCCATGCTGGTTAAGGATTAAACCTTCAGTATTAATCTTTCATTTTTCACTTAAGAAAGGAAGAGTTCTGTGCATGCCGGTGAAATGTTAGCAGTACACGTACAATGCCTTGTGGAGCTGGGATTTTTCAGTAGGGACGCTTTAGGGTTTTTTAATTTATTCGTTTTTGCTTTAGAGGAATTGCCCCTGTTTTTATTTTGCATCACATGAAGCTTGATTCCGTAACCAAAGTGTATTCATTCAACCCATCACGTCCTTATTCTCCCCCATCTCCCACCTCTCACTGGAAGAAACACAAGAATAAACCCTTACTTACCTAGAGGTACAAAAGAATCTGTAAGTCCTGAAGTAACAGTATAGCACTGCAGAGAGGACAGAATACGGCCTTTCCATCAGCCAAGCTATGCAGCTCTCGTGCCTGCTGCTGCACCAAGCTGTACAAAGGGTTTGTGCACTCAGGGTGTAACAGTTGGAGCTTTGACTTTCTGAGGTGGTGAGTTTGCTTGTCCCCATTTCTGTTCAATCTTGCATCCATATCTTTCTGATAAAAGCTTTATGCAAATTGTGATAAAATTACCCCTGCCTTCCTAACATTTGAATTTTGTTCAGAAAGGAACAAAGCTTCCACACTGCATCAGGTCTAAGCTAAACTCAGCCATCCCAGGTTTGCTTACCATTTGCTTCCATCATGCTCTGATGACAGTGGGAGAAATAAAGACAGCCCTCAGTGTTAAGGAGCTGCTCTTCGTGGCCATATGCTGGAGCAGAGCTGGGCTCTGCCAGGTGTTTGCAGGACTTCTGCATCCTGCTGTGAGCACTTGGCCAAACTGATTCACTCCCATTGACCTCCATGTCCCTCAGTCAATACTAAGGAGAAATGTGAAACATGGACCTGAAAGGTTGTTTACTTGCGCTTGCTGTGACGCTGATCCAGCAACAGAGGGTTGATGCCAACTTTCTTGTTGTTTCACTCTATTACTGCAAGTTTTTAAGAGAAACTGCAGAAAATAGAAGAAATAACAGACAGAGGGTATTTACCCTGCCTGATTTTTCGGTGACAAACTGCAAAAGCAATAGCAGACTCATAGAGAAGAGTGTCTTTTGGCCTAGAGATATCAAAATACATTGTGCATCACTCTTTTCAGGGCTGCTTCAGGCTTCAGAAGAATTGCCACTTTTGCAGTCAAATCCAAGTAACATCTGCTCTATGCAACCAGTCAATATTGTGGAAAAGTTCAAAGAATGAAGATCATTAGTAGTGTCAGCTTTACAACCAGAAGGTAATGGCATTAAAGTGAGCAAGTATAATACCCAACAATACCAGGCTCATTAACCAGTGATTTATCATGATGAAAAGACCTGTTTAACCTTTAGTCTTCACATGCTTTCTCTTTTTAACAAAAAGAGCTATTATTTCTAGTTGTCAAGTGATAATTTGTGGGTTGTTAAAGGGGTGTATTAAATTATACTTTAAGTGATTATACACAGTTACATAAATATTACGTTTCCATTGGGATAAGTTGAAAATATTATTTTTTCTTTCCCTTTAATTTTGTTCAGCCATTTGGAAAGTAAAATTAAGGCGTTATATGTATTAAGCCTCTCAGTATATGACTTTTAATCAAGTTATATCAAGTTTGATGTATGAACCAAGTGACAACAGTTTCACAGAGGCAGCAAAATCCACATAAAATGTTTTGAGAGCTGCATATACTCGTGGAGAAAACTCTTTCTTGCCTCTGACTAAATAAATAGGTGCATATAGCTGACTGCCTTGGAAAATCATATTTCTCTCATCCATAGGCTGGGAGGTTTGCTAGCTTAATTCAGATTTTCTTGGGAAGGAAGCACTGATTCTGGACATCTTTGCCAGTTGCCATTTAACCTTGTGTACAGCAAATCTACCAGTAGAGTTTATTCTAACCTACGATATCTGTGCCTTGCCAGCAATAAGCCTCTCTGAAAACATCAACTCTAACTTGGTGCCATACGTTTTTGTGGCTTTTGTGATGTAGGCAAACGTCCATCAAGGACTGGAAAGATTGTGAGGCTCATTTCAGATCTCGTTAGATAATTTGGGATCTAGTTCATATTCGTGTTGCAAGTTGCCAGGAACACTGTGTCATCTACCTCTAGTTTTACACTTGCTCTATCTGGCTATTCTGTTGTCTGTCTGTTCTTAGTTCTGTAATACAAGGTGAAATACAAGGATTATTTTTACCTGACTGAGTAACTCTTCAAGGAAGTGTTACGTAACGAGATGCTAGAGATGTAAACTAATGTGCAAAAGTAGATAAAATAGAGTGAGTGTGGACTTCACATCTCTTTTTTACACCCACTTTTTAAATGTTGTAAGACTACAGGCAGGTAGATATCCTCTTTCTCAGCCTCCATGCAGTACTGGTGTTTTGTCTTTGGTGATGCTTATCCTTATCTCTGTAGCGATGTTTTCTAGGGCCAGGTAGATTTTTTGTGACGTATCACTGTCCACCAATTTTGCTGTAAAATCATAGAATCATAGAATCCTTAGAGTAGGATGGGACTTCTGAAGACCAACTAGTCCAAAAATATTCTTGGTTGTAAAGAGACTATTTGAAATCCTTGCTGCATTTGAGAAACAATTTTGACTGAAAATAAGCCATAGCAATCTCTTTATATATTTATATATATATAAAGAAAGATAATCCTGAGCTGTACTCTATGTATCAGTTGAACTGAGAAGATGGTGAGGGGGAGGGTGACGAGAGATGGGCAAGTCTCCAAAGGAAAGAAGACAAGCTTTGTATTATTATTTTTTTCTGTAAAATTAGAGGATTTGAACAATTGACTGGAGATTTAAATTTAATAATAATCTTACTAAAATTCTGCCCCTCGTTCTGCAATTTTACCTGGAATAAAACTTTCAGTACACATTTGCCTGTAGAAAAGAGATTCGGGTGCAAATGGAAATACACATATATTTGTAGTTTCCCTCTGAAAACATGGAAAATGCTCAAATCTTCTGTCTGAAAAATTTTTGAGTGGGCTAGTTAATGAATTCTCATAGGGAGGAGAGGAAAAAAAAAAGCAAATCAGAAGAATCTGGCAAGTTCAGCTTTTGTTTGCAACTATTTGTAGCTCTCTGGCAGTGATGTCAGATTAGTTTTGCAGCTGTAACATATGTTTGCTCTTTCTGGGCTCAGTATTGTGAGCTCCTCGATATTCTGTCTCTCATGAACCATTTCAGGGGTGTTATCTTAGAGATAACCCACATGTTTGAGTGCTTTCCTAAACCTGCATTGAAATAAGCCTTGTGAGGATTTATGATGTTTGGGATCAGAAGCAGCATGGCGCCTTGCAGGAAGATGGAACCACTGGAATGGTCATCAGGACTTTTCTTCAGGGCTATCCATCCACTTAGATGGATTTCCAATCATTTTGCAATACTGAAAAATTGATATTCTATACTAATTCAGGAAGAAAAAAATACAACTCACACATGAATTACAGGAGCTGATTTTATTAGGTTGCTTGCCCTAAGGAACCAAAACTGTACCACAAACGCACTTCTTTAATAGTAAAAATCCCCCAGAAAATTTAAAAGATGGATATATTTGAAAGATACATTGTGCAAGGGCTTTGAAAGAGAGCTTAAAAGCAGCTTGGTAATACAGAACGGGATCAGCAGCTTGGCACATCACGTAGTGTATATCTACATACACATTAAAATGCACTTGGTCTCAGAAACGGGCTTTCTCCACTCCTTCTACCCTGCCTCATTCTCCCTCCCCCCCCCCCAGTTCTGTGCTGCCTAACAAAAGGTTTTCTACAAAAGAAATTCTTCCTGATTTGTAAAACAGTTGTGTAAAACTTGGACTGTAAAGCCACAGTTGACTGCTTTAATGTGGAACAGTTGGGAGGGTGGGGAATCACTGGCAGGTTGGGACAGGACACAGCAATGGTGCCCCTATTCTGTCGAGGGTCTACTTAGTCACACCACCTGCTCCCCCTATTCTTTCAAAGGCAAACCAGTCGTGACAGTATGAACAGACGGATGTTTAGCCTCAATACCTTGGACACACGGCACCAGACGGAGCAAGAAAAGATAAATTAAGTGATCAATAAAGATAAGGGACCTGTTTAGCAGTAAATGGTGGGGACAGAGCAGACAGAACAAGGGGGGAAACGTGTGTTAAATAATGCAACTGTGTGTTCATCTAAACTCAAAACTTTTCAAATCCATGTGTTGCTCCCCAAAAAGCCTTTGTTGTTGTTGTTCTATTTTTTTCCCCAGCATTGGTTAATTGTGCTTTAGGTAGATGCAGGGAAGTGTCTGCAGGCACAGAGAAACTCCCCAGCCTATGTCTCCTCAGTCAGCTTCACTGTTTGGTGTTTGGTTGGAAAAGGGGAAGAGCAGAGGCAGTGTCCGGAGGTGAGTCAGTGACCTCTGCACCTCTGTCTTCCCTATATAAGGGAAAGCATAGTCAGGGGTAATGAAGCTCTGACTGAGACTGACTATCAGCTGATTGATAGTTAAGTAATCCCAACCCATAGGTCTGTTCTAACAGGCTATAATGCTCTTTGTCTCAAGGGCACTCCTCTTGTTCTGTCCTTCTGCCTTGCATAGTCAAGGTCTTGACTTCAAGCTTAGACTTCAAAGCATGACTGTAGTTTAGTCAGAAGCTATTAAGGCCAACCTACAATGTTTATTCACCTTCAAGGCAATAAATAAATATAGCATTCATGTCAATAGGTGCTGAAAAATGGCGTGGTTTTATTTAGCAGGGCTCTATGCCCCAGAAAATGTTTTTGTTGATGCCAACAAAAGAAGCCACCACCAACATGAAGGTCCATGAATAGCCTGATACCTGGCTGATATGAAGTTGTGGCCTCACAGGGTGGTCCCAAGCTCATGCAGAATTAACTCTGAACCTCCCAGAAGAGTCCTATTATTACAATGGGCATCTTATCACAAACTAAGTTAACCGATGTAGCCATTTTTCTGCTTGTGTTATCCTAATATGATTAAATATTTAATTCTGCTTAAATGGTTGATTGCCAGACTTTATTAGACTCTCTTGACTGCAATTCATTGAGTAGATCACAGAGGTCTTGCAGCTTCAGCTCCAAACTTTTACATAATTTTCTTTGTGTACTTGCTGTATGACGCTGGAATTGAAAATAGTGCTGGTGTAGAGGGTTTTTAAGGTGCTGTACACCTTAATATCCCAGGATATGAACATTGAATTGTAGTAGTGGTACAGCAGGACAATTCATTTCTCTGTTATAAAACTATATAAAAGGCTCTTCTTTTTCACTAGGTTAGAAAAAAATGCAGAGATCACTGGTAGGGATTGTCTCTAAAGGGACAGGGAGAAACAGCTCAGAAAAAGAATTGAATCAGCCACAGTGACTCGGAGATGACTTGGAAGTGAAGCTGAGCCTCAGCTGTTCTCTCCAGCATCATCCTGAACTGACACTTTGATTTTCCTCTCAGAGCTGAAATGATTCTCAGTGAATGTCCTCTGCAGCTGATCCTGAGCAGCTGTGGGTGCTTGAGCAGTGGGAACACATTTTGTGTGGGCAGAGGCCAGCACAGCTGCGTGGAGCCAGCTGTCCACATCGGGTGGCTCTCAGCACTGGGAAGATGGAGGTACCCTCCACCGACCTCTCAGCATTTCATGTCCAACACATGGCTCTGGGCACCCTGCCTGTTCCTGTGAACCACTCATAAAAATAAAATGCTAGCCTGCAGAGATGCTGGCTAGCTCAGGTGTGGAATTTGCTTTGCTCGCAATAGTGCTATCGCTCTTTGCCACGAGTTGATATGGATGCCACTGCTGCTGTTTAAAGGCAGTGCAAGATCCCTTTATTTTCACTGTCCACAGGTTTTACAGATCATAAGAATGCCAGGATAAGGACAACCTGGAGAATGAACCTTCTACACATTTTAGATGTGAGCTGTGAGCCACACTTGGGATGTCTGGATATGTGCAGTAGCAAAGGAAAGCTGAATAAGCAATTGGAATTTCTCTGACGTCTGTGAAAGTTTATAGTTCTGGAAGTTCTTGATGTTGATCCCTTGTCCTTTTCCAGCTAATTTTCCCTTTTCCCTTGATGAGAGAGGAGCTTTCTTCTGCCATGCATTCCTTGCTGCCCAGAACCATTGGGTTCAGCTGTGCTTGGAGACCTGCCTAGGTTGGAGTGTGTAGTACTACTTCCCCGCTTGCATTTTTAATGTTTTTCTTGGGGAGCATAGGTGAAAAGGGAGAAGGCACGAAAGAAAAAGGGTAAAGAGTGGGATATGAATGATATGAATGGTTTCTTGTGGTGGTGTTCAGCCCTAGTGCCGTGTCACATCAGCGCTTGCAAATGGAATGGTGGTGCTGACTAGAAACAGGAAATGAATTGTCAAAACTAGTGGAAATTGAACATGTAAGCAAAGAAATTAATGCAACATTTTTCACTTTTAAAACTGATTTTAGACTTTGTACATAAAGATTTAGAAGAGAGGAGAAGTACAGCCCCATGCCCTCATTCTGTGCTTCATTCTGTCACTACTCAAAAGGACATACTCTCTGGCAAAGTCCAGGATTGAAAAATATCTAAAGGAGGGCTTCTTTCACACTCGGAGGTAAATTAAACAGGTAAAAACACAGCAGCTCTGTGTGAGTCAGAATCTTCTGATTTTAGAATTAGGCCCTGTTAAGCATAAACATGCAGTGAGTGCAATGAGTTTTTTTGTCCTTTCAAATCAGCAGGGTCGAGATGTCTGCTTTTGTGCTAAAAAAACGTGATGGGAAATTCTTCTGTGTAGGAAGTGTACTGACAGTGCTGTGAGGAACAGGGATTGGCTGAGTACTGTTATTTTTACTCCTGACTGCTGGGCTGAGGCCAATGGGATGAAGAAGGCCAGTAGTATCCTGGCTTGGATCAGGAATGGTGTGATGAGCAGGACTATGGAAGTCATCCTGCCCCTGTACTCAGCATTGGTGAGGCCTCACCTCGAGTGCTGTGTTCAGTTTTGGGCACCTCAGTACAGAAAGGACATGGAGGTGCTGGAGCAGGTGCAAAGAAGGGCAACAAGGCTGGGGAAGGGCTTGGAGAATATGGCCTATGAGGAGAGACTGAAGGAACTGGGGCCATTCAGTCTGGGGAAAAAGAGACTGAGGGCAGACCTTATTGCTCTCTTCCAATATCGGAAAGGTGCTTACAGCGAGAGCAGGGTTGGTCTCTTCTCACTGGTGACAGGTGACAAGAGGAGGGGAAATGGCCTCAAGTTGTGCCAGGGGAGATTTAGGTTGAATCACTAAAATCTTCTTTACAGAAAGGCATGTTAAGCACTGGAATAGGCTCCCCAGGGAGGTGATTGAGACACCATCCTGGATATGTTTAAAAACCGTTTGGATGTGGTGCTCAGGGACATGATTTAGCAGAGGGCTGTTAGAGTTAGGGCAGTATGGTTAGGTTGTGGTTGGACTTGATGATCTTGAAGGTCTTTTCCAACCTGAGTGATTCTGTGATTCTATCAAGTTCAACAAGACCAAGTACTGAGTCCTGTTCTTTGGCCACAACAACCCCAGGCAGCGCTACAGGCTTGGGACAGAGTGGTTGAGAGGAAAGGAAAAGGACTGAGGGGTGCTGGTTGACACTTGGCTGAACAAGAGCTGGCAGTGTGCCCTGGTCATCAAGAAGGCCAACAGCATCCTGGCTTGTATCAGAAATAGTGCAGGCAGTGGGAGCAGGAGGAGACTGTGTGGTGAAGCTGTACCTTTGAGTGCTGAGTTAATTGTTGGGCCCCTCTCTACAAGAAACATATGGAGGCCTGGGAGCTTGTTCAGAAACGGGCAGTGAAGTTGGGAGGGGTCTAGAGCACAAGTCTTGCAGGAAGCGGCTGAGGGAGCTGGGATGGTTCATCTTGGAGAAGTGGAGGCTCAGGGGAGATCTCATCACTGTCTGCAAGTGCCTGACTGGAGGTTGTGGCAAGGTGGGGATCAGCCTCTCCTCCTGGGTAACAGTGAAAGGATGAAAGGGAATGGCCTCAAGTTGTGTCAGGGGAGGTACAGATTGAATATCAGGAAAACTTCTCTGAAAGAGTGGTAGCGCATTGAAACGGGCTGCGCAGGGAAGTGGGGGAGTCACTGTCCCTGGAGGTGTTCAGGAACCATGGAGATGTGGCACTAAGGGATGTGGTTTAGTGGGCAATATTGGTGGGAGGTGGACGATTGGAGCTGGTGATCTTAGAGGTCTTCTCCAACCTGGGTGATTCTGTGATTCACTAGGGCTGGTCCTTGATGGCACAGTGTTTTTTCAGCAGCAGGCAACCACTGTCTGCTTCGTGTAGGAAGAACATAATGTAACTGCAAAACCACAAACTCCATAAAACAGATCCCTGGTTTGGTGATTACCTTGGCACATTCTTTGATTAATGATTTTCATCTGTGGGATTATCATTCATCAGCCCAGCAGTAAGGCTGTTTATTTTTATGAGATATTTAATAATTCTAGCTCTGAGAATGGCATAGTCCATTAGTGTTGGTACATCAGCTAAATGTGCACATAGCACCATTGGATGACTCAAACAAACAACTGGGAGCATTACTATGTGTTCTGAAATTTACCAAAGTGCAGCGACAGCATGATTCATTTGGCATCCTTCTCTTACAGCTTATTGCAGTCATTTTAGAAGACCGTGGGTCTTTTTCCACATAAAGTCAGCTTGGCAGCAAGATGTATCCCATGAACAAAGTGTGTGACCCTTAATAATAATAATAATGAGCTGCTTCAAATTCATTATGAATACTTAGCAAAAAAAAAAAAAAAAAAGTTGGCTTGAAGAGAGGCAGAAGCAGGAGGAGTGCAGCTCAAGGATTGAGTTGGTGTGAGAGTTGGAATGAGCCACAGTTAGTTGGTTTGGGGCTGTAATAAGATCACAGGTGTCCATGGTGAGCACTGCCAGCTTTCTGTGTCTCTGTGTGAGCTCTTTTTTATGGGCTGAGCTTTTTCTCTTGTCCAAATCCAAATTTTCAGGGGGACATTTTTTGCCTAAAATTCAGTTATCTGTTTTGCCTGGAGGTGGGCTAACTGGAACAGAAATCTCATGGCTTGACGCCACAGGAGCTGAGGCCATGGGGCCAGGAGTTGGAAGCTATGGGAGTAACACTGACATGAATAGGAGGCCATGATACTGGAGGCTGCGGAAGCTAAAGGTTGCAGGCTGGAGACCCTGGGACGAGGGTGCACAAGTCTAGAAGTTACTGGGAGTGAGGGACAGAGGTTTTGGAGACTGTTGGAGATGAGGCTATGGAGGCATGGAATGGAGGGACGGGGAGGCTATGAAAACCGAGACCACAAGAGTGGAGTCCATGGGACCAGACGCCGTAGAGCTGAAGAATATATGAATTGAACTCATGGGATCTGAGGTCATGGGACTGTGTTAGCTGAGGCTATGTTATAAACCCAGTAATCTGAATTAAAAGTAAACTTTGCTTGGAGGAATGAGAGATGTGATGGGAATTTCTGCCCACTTGGCTTTTGAAGCTGGGACCTTCCTGGATTTCTCCAGCAGAGATGTGGAGCGGCACACCTGAAGAGCTGTTGAAATGCCTGCAGCTCACCCCAACACAACCTCATTTCTCTTCGTCTCTAGTTCTGGCTCAACTTGAGTCTCTGGAAACATAATATTTAGACAAATGTGTGTTGTCCTTTCAGCAGCAGTTTGGCAACCGCTGCTCTTTCATTAATCATCCACACAGTGTGGCAGTGACCTGATTTCTCATAGCCGGGGGTTGAGTATTATAGGAGGCAGCATTACCCCCAAGGCAAAACTGAATCTGTCAGATCTGCCACAGAGGAGCTGGCTGGCAGCGGGTGCCCTGCTGTGAAAAGGAAGGAGTAGGGAGAAAGGAAATGAAGGGCTTTGTCTTTGGGAGAGTTATGTGGTCACTTGCATGACCAGCTGCTACCTTCTGTAGTTTCCTGAAATTCCTACAAGGCCATAGACAGCCTGCCCAAGTTCCCTTCTATCCAAGGATGCATGGCAGCCAGAAATGAGAAGTGTAGCAGGAGAGCTGCCATTCCTGTTTGGATTTCAGGGGCTCCAAGCAGGGTGATTGTGCCAGTCCTCATTCTCTTACGGCCTTCATTCTTCTTGGGGAATGAAGATGCAGAGCTACTGTTCTTACAGCCCTGACCAGCCTCGTGGGGGCAGCTCACGGCCTGCTGAAGGCACTAATTAAGCTCATGTAACTCAGGTACAGGATCAGGGAGTAAATGCTGGACTGCCTCTAATTCAAACATTCCACTTTGGCTGTAATAAGAAACACAGTGTAAACTTGCGTTGTAAAATCCAGGTAAAAGGCAACAAATGATCGTAATAACTCAAGCATAATAACAAAAAAATTGCACTTTATATGCTTGCATTTAAATTGATCATATATGGGGTGAGATCAAAACACTGCTTAATAAATAGTGTCTGTGTCATTCCAGTTTGTTGCTGATAAAACTGTTCGATGAGCAGATCTTGGTAACACAAGAACATATCATGCAATATTCCTTAATGCTGCACTGCCATCCTGCTTTTGGCTGCTCTCAAATTTGTCTGTCAATAAGGGCCAGAATATTTTCCATTTCCTCATATGTCTAAAACACTTATCTTGTGATCAAATGCTACTGCTTAGGATAAAAGCACTAAATAAATAAACATAATATAAATACAACAAAGAGAGATTTTACTTCAAAAACTCTGGAAGGTGTGGAATGGAATGACGGTGTTAAGCTTCAGGTACAATACAATATTGAGGGAAAAAAAAAAAAGGAAAAATGTATTCTTCAGATGTTTTTTCAATTTTTCTGTGTATTCCCATCTTTCCTGTGCCTACACGTTCATATACACAGTGATTTTTCAAACGTTAAGCTATCTAGACCAGAAGAGAGCATTTTCGAAATTGTTGATGGAGGGACACGGTCATGATAGAAAATATTACCCCCAAAACACTGTGTTTCTAATCAGTGCCTGTTGTGTACAACTTGTAGCTTTGCATTTTGTTGAGACTGCCTTTGGCATTGTGCTTTTTGGAACTGTTGGGTGCATTTTCTTATTGCTGTCGCTGAAGGTGCATTGTTGGCACCATGGGAGAGACAGTCTTGCATTTATTTTATCTTGCATCATCAGTCACACAGAGTGATTACTCCAGCTGTACAAATAATGTAGGAAATGGATTTTTCTTGCTTTGGAATTATGCAAGCCCAGCAAATACTCTCAACAATTGCTCCTTAAGTCAGTGAAATTTAAAGCCATTCAGTTTTCTTGTAAGGAGCTCACGGCCTCTTTGATGATGAGGTTTGTTAAGCCCAAATGTGGAGAACTAATAAAATAATAAAAAGACTCCAGAGGTGTTTATAGATTCCAATTATCTCCTGCTTTCTCTCCCAGGATTGGGCTGGGCAGGATTGTGCTGCCCTCAAGTAGTACTTGAGTCCAGGCTGCATTTTCTGCTGGCTGTCACCGAGGTTTCTTCTTTGTGGCTGAATCGCCTTAGTGCAGGCAGTGTACAGAGGTGCTAAGGGCTCACCCAGACAAAGCAGACATGCTTCACAAAGGCAAAGGAGCAAAAGGAAGCAAAATTGAATCTCTAGCATCCAGCTCCTGGGCAAACAGACAAAACTAATGGATCCACTCTTGCTCCTCCCATCCAATTACTGTGATCCAGTAGAGAGAATATGACAACATCGGTTCACACAAACTCTAATGCTCTTAATCCCTTCCATACACATAAACCTCACATTCACCACCGTTACTTCATTATCGAGCCACCCAGGCAGACGGAGTGTTGGAATGGACCCACCGGCTGCAAAAACCTGCCTCCTTCAGGTTTTAATCAGCTAATGAGGGGTATGCAAATGCCAAGCTTATGGGATTACGGTTTGTCTTACAGCAGTCCTCCCCACCGTGATACAGTGCTAATACAGGTGTTAGTAAACTGGTTATTAGGTGCTGGCTAATGCCGGGCCATTCACGCTGTGATTGCGCTCGCGGCCCTGCCATTTGTAGTGGTGTTTGTGGCCCGTCACAGATCTCCTAGTGCTGCGGTGGGTCTGACATGAACGCCTCGCTCTTTGCTATAAAGTTAATAAATCCTGTTGGTTTGGTATTTAGCCATAGACGGCAGCGCATGACTGAAATGGGGGTTGCTCCTCCGCCCCTACTGCCTGGGAAATTGCTGTGGGAGGGCAAAGGGGGAGTTTAATTAACAGCTGCTTAACATTTATATGGACTGATCGCATACTTTTGAAGGAAGTGCAGAGCACAGCAAGATGATTAACATATATTTTCTCTCAGTCACAAGTAGCCAACTGTCTTTCGTGAAAGAATGGGCAGCCTCAAAGTGTACAGCAAGAACAAAATCACTAGGGATGTTTCTAGGGATGAGCAATCTGTTCGGGGCTCTGGATGGCTTGGTGGTTCGGAGCAACTCTCTGCTTTTTCATTTTCCTTGTCTTGAAGTTCTTCTTTGAAATGTTCTTTCATTACACAAGGAACTCTACTTCACAGTTCATTTGTTCTCCCCACCAACTGCAGCAAAATTTTCCAGTGTGGGTGCTATGTATAAAATGGAGTGACATCGGTAAGGTGGTGACATACCAGAGCATGCCACATGCTCAGGTTCCACAGCAATTTTCAGTATTTGCTCAGAGGACATTGATGCCATAATACACAAGTCCACAGTTGAAATTAAGGTAGGGTTAGCACATAATTTCAAAGGTCTAGTGTTCATAAACAGAGAGAGAAGCATAGCTGTTTCTGTGTACGGGAGACCCAGAATAGCAGAAATCTCCAAGTGCGTCACCTGATGAGTGCCAAAATTAGTTAAAAAGAAGATGTCCGATGAATGATAGCTTTTTTTTTCCAGTCAGCTGATGAAAATGTGTGTTTCAAAGTCAATCTTCAAGGCACATTTTAAGATTTTGTCAGAAATCTTACAACAGTACCTCTAATTACTCAGTGCTTCATTTAAATATTACCTAAAACTGTTGAGCTGCCCTAGGAGAAGCGTGATATTCAGGTAGCCTTCATTGAGTGAATGACTGGGAGTTCATCTTCAAAACTACTGAGTTGGAATTATCGTCATCATATGTGGGGAGACTGAGACAAAGATTTAAAAGAAGAGTTAAAAAATGAGTCTGTAAATGTAAATACAAAAAGCCTCTTAGTTTTAATGCATACATATCTATTGTTCCTCTGTTTGCTCTGGTTGACCCTACCTAAATGTGTATCTTTAGAGGAAGGCTCTGCATCTGAACTCTTTGTGTCCTTTTAAACATTAAGATATTTGAAAATCAGGCAAGTTTCGACCTGTCCAAAATCTGTACGTTTAGATCTGTCTCTGGAACCCAAGTCTTTTGGATAAATGGGGCTGGATCATCTGCTTACATGGCACTTCTTGAGGTTTTCTTGTCCTTCTGATCAGTAAACTGGAATGACCAATTGAGAAAAGACTTCCACTGTGTACCTAGTTTGGACCTACTAAAAATCCCAGTATCTAGAATTCCTGAATGGTCACAGAACACATGAATCCTCAGAAATATTCAGAAGCCCTTTAGAGCAAGAAGAAAAGATTTTCCTTGCAATTGTTCTGCGAAAGAACAATACCTCTGAATGCTGATTACTGCTTTACTTGAATTTACAAAATGCAATGGAGCTAAACAGTGCAAAAGAAATGGCAGAAAAAAAAGTCTGCTTGTACAGAACAGATCAGAAGTATTGTGGAAACTTCAGGGAAAAATGCCTGTTCTGATGGTACTATGAAATTGGTAGTAGTTGGCATGCGAGGGAGCGAAATAATTCTAATGGTGCAGAAGCACACCATAAAAGTGCAGTGCATTTCTTTGTTTATTTTAAACACAAGGATGATTACTTCTCACACTATGAGGAGAAATGTACACCCCATCCAAGGAAAAGGTTGCTCCATTTGATTATGAAACTGAACCAATGTGCTGTGCAAAAATGAATGTGTATGTGTCAGAAAGTGCCTGTATTCATAAAAAATGGCATGGGCTATAAGGCTAAATAGATGTAGAGGTATATAGGTGTAGGTCATCTTCTTTACTGAACACGCAGGGATATCTTGCAGTTAGATGAGTTAGCTACAGGTCTCTACTTGGTCGTCCTGGAAGTTACACTTCTTTCCAATACAAGTTGGGAGTTAGATGAATCACACATTTGTTTTCAGGGTTCAGTATTTGTTGGTGCATATTCACCGCTGAATCATTTCTACATGCTAAGAGAGTTCTCCACTTGACTGATGACTTTCTAGCTCTGCTAATGTCAGCAGCAAAATTTCCAGCAAGCTTGACAGGAGCAGAATTTCACAGTTTCAACAGAGTTGTTGGAAACACATTAAACTGAGACCAAAATACATCACGACATTGATGTTGGTTTTTTTTTTCTGATACAAATGACCAGAGAAAAGCCTTACCTCTGTATAATACACTGAAACTTTGTTCATGTAGGTCTTGCTGCTCCTTTCAGAACCTTTGCTACCACAACCTACATGCAAGGTAATGGATAAGTCTGACTGTTTTTCTGATTAAAAGAAAGTTTCACATAGCGTGGAGATATAATTGCTTGGGTTTTTTAATGCAAGTTTTATCATCTGCCTGTAGCTTTTACGTTTGGTACATTTGCTCTAGACGTTTGTTTTGTATTATGTTAAAATGTAATTGCATCTATCCACGTTATTTGGGCTCCTTTCCAGTGCATGCCTGAAGCAGGACTATCCTGACTCTTCACCTTTCCCAGTGAAATATTCTGGCCGCTTGGGATAACTCTATTATCTGAAAGATCTGTTGTCATAGAGAGTTTGCCCTTTGTCCCAGAGAAAGTAAATATGGCTTCTTTCTTGGGCATTTCTGAATCCTAATTTTTTTTGGTTACTTTTTATTTTTTGAAGAAATTATCAGTTGTCTCACTGCTAAATGAGAAAACAAAATAGAAAACAAACGCACTATGAGAAGTTGTTCAAAGAATTGTTTGTAAATGCAAAAAGATGTGAGAAAGTCATATGCAAAAGTTACCTTCAGAAAATCCTGAAGTCAAATAGGAGTAATGCTGCTTCTTGTGTAACTTTACAATGAGAATTTTAAGCGGATTCCTCCTGCATGGTGGTACATAGGGTTAAAGGTTAACAACTGACCAATTCCTTGGACAAGGTGTTATTCAAAATCAGGTACTTAAGACATTTGCTGGAGGACTTAGCCATTATAGTTGTTTGGAATCAGTGCATTTTCCAGCAGGGAAAGTATTTAGGGAAACAAAAAAGAATGTGGAGATGTGGAATGCCAGAAAGCCTGTCAACACATAAACTGAAAACCACCATTAGGAGATGAGTTTTCTTTACAAAAATCTGACAGTATCCAAATAGGTTGTGTGGAAATCATGGTTGCTAGAAGAGATGAGAGCTTTCTCTGCAAATAGTTCAGCTTGGCTCCATTTGAGCTTTGTTTTCAATGTACACACCGGCTCTCTCTTCCCATGTTGCATTCCTTTGATGTAATTATGCTTGTTGGAATCTGTCAGGTTGTTTTTTTAGTGCTTATAAAATAAGTGGTAATTTTACAATCAGATCTGGCTCAAAGGAAAAAGACTTGTTGGAGGCTTCTGATTTTGCATTATTTGAAGAAATGTTTCATCCAGCATTGGAGATTATTTGAAAGAACCCTGAAATAACAGAAATTCTCAGGATTATGTTGTCCTGTTTTGAAGAAGAGCTTATAAATTGGATGGTCAGAAAATAGTCACATTCTTTAGTCAGTGAGTTCTGCTGTTGGATCTCCTCTGTGGTGTGAGCTGCGACTTTTCTCTTTTGTTCTTGTTTGTGCTTCTGGATCTTCTGGGTCTTGAAGTGTTGGGCAATGCAGACAGCATGGCTAGCTCCTCTGCTGGATAGGAAAACATGAACAACGATCCTGGGCAGGATTCAGAGCCAAAAAAATGGACACTAAAAACAGCTTTAAAGAGGTAATAAAATTCTCAGGACT
This sequence comes from Centrocercus urophasianus, assembly GCF_019232065.1. Taxonomy (NCBI): domain Eukaryota; kingdom Metazoa; phylum Chordata; class Aves; order Galliformes; family Phasianidae; genus Centrocercus; species Centrocercus urophasianus. The sequence goes on from NW_024885310.1 coordinate 1,217,551, forward strand.
AAGCCATTGTGTAAGAAAATGAAAAGTAAGTAATAATACCTATTGTTCTTATTCGAGTGAGATTCAGGTAAGACTTGGTTCAGTAGAAGTCTCGAGAGCTTTAGTCTGTGGAGTTGGAACTACATGATCTGCGAGGTCCCTTCCAACCAGAGCAATTCTGTGAGTCTGTGAATATCATCCAAGATATCACAGATATCTTAGATCATTCCTGGCAGCCATATATTAATCTTTCACAAGTAACAAGAGGAAAAACTGCATGGTACACCAGCTTTGTCCAGAGCTGTTGTATACTAACCTCAGTAGGATCTGTCTCCCAGCATACAGCACAAGGCTTGGCCTTCTCTTACTCTGTTTTATTTAAATAAGAAGTAATAAGTCCTACATCCACTTGCAGGAATGATTTTAAGCATTTAAAATCATTTGAGCACACAGCTGTGAAGATAACACATCCAGCCCAAACTTCTGCACAGTGGAGATGGGCAACTCCAGCCGACATCCAGATCCTTCTGTATTTTCTCCTAAACTCCCACTGGCATTTTAAGTGCTTAGCTACCTTGAAAATTCGCAGAGGAGAGCAGATCCTCCTGATACTATGCCTGTGGTCATGCTCATTGATTTCAGAAGACTGGCTGCATGAGTGCGTTGGCTGTGTCTTTGGTTCAGGTAGAGCCAAAGGCTGGAATGGCTGGGCTGGGTGTCACCTGCAGCTGAAGCACACCATGCACATTTTTCTTTGCCCAGAAAATGAAAGGAAGGATTTGTGCTTGTAATCATTATCAACACTATAACAAAATGTTTCCCCGAGGATGCCCTTGTGAGAAAGTGGCTATGGTTGGGTCTTGATTTGGCAGTGTGTTAAGAGCACTTCACCATTTAGGTCTTGCAGGTATTTTGCCTGCCTTCTCTATTGTTCTTCCACGTTGTTAAAGGTATTTAAATAAGTTGGTGATTTTTTTTTTTCCTCTTACAGCTCCCCTGCTTCCTGCCAGAGCTGCTAAAATTATGTATTCTTTACTGCTCACTAAGAAGATTACTGAGCCAGCTGACCCAAACAGCAGCACCAATTAGACATCATTCAAAATTAATAACCACTATGATGATAACAAATAAAAAGATTGATTCTTCTGATGCGAGAATCATTTTAATTAATTTAATCCATGTTGAAAGATCAGCTGTGCCCAATCCAGCTCACCAGTGGGGCCCATTTGTCCCTGTCTGTCCCCGTCACCTAAAGCCAGTGAATATGATCAGTAGCCAGCACTTAGGGAACAATAAGAAGCAGATTGTACTGTCAGGCTTCATTAAAGATCATCATTAGTATTCCAATTTGGAAACAGTCAATCTATCCCAACCTTTTACCAATTCTTTTCGGACGCTTTTGTGAAGTTTGGTTCAGCTGCTAAACGTAGAAACACTGCGCAAGGCTCTTTTTAAAGAGCAGGCTGGTGCTGGCTGACGCCTGTCAGGCTGCAGCTTAAGGACAAAGCTCCGGGGAAACATGCGTTACGCAACCGCACTCCAAATGATATCATGTGCAGCTGCTTATGATTTGAGCATTTATGGGCAATGAAACTTTCTTAAAGTGCAGCTTAACAATGATGAATGGAAATGAAATTGATATGGCACTTGCTTTCATCCCCTGGCTGGAGCTGCGGGTCGCGGGGCTGTGTTTGCAGAGATAGTGCTGGCTGCACCCACTGCTCTCCCGAGCGGGCTGCAGAGGGCTTTCAGAGCACGTTGATGAGAGAGGGGGAACGCTGGAGTTGTTTGCAGTTCAATTTATCTTTTCTGCTAAGGTCAGATTGCTTTGTTTGTTTGCTCTTGATTCTGATGACTGGAAATAGTTATGGACAAATGGATTATAGGATTTCAGGGTATATTTCTGTATGGCCATCCCTTTATCTTGACCATATCTTCTGGCTGAGCTGGTTGTGTATCTTGGATCTTAGTTTTCAAAACAGTTTGCCTGCCAGGCAGTGATCTCATTACTTCCATATTCTTGACATTTATTGTTTGCAAACTGTCCCAGTTGTCTGTGCAGCCTCCTAAAGGTGATGGGAGAGCACGGCTGCTTCAGGAATGTTCTTCTTGAAACACCAAAAGAAAATAACAATTCTGTCATTTTGAATAACCCCTTACATAAATACTTTTAAAATAGAGCCTCTGTGGTTTTTTTCTTCTGACACATTCCTGTGGATCAGGAAGAATTTCGCCACGATTATGAATGAAAGCAGAATTAGTCCAGTGAAGTAGGGAAGGAATGGAAGCTTAGTTGTCACACGAACTTGATCACAATTCTTTTCCAAACTTTTGCTTCCCGTCTGCGAAGAGAAACTGAGAGCTGTCGCCTGTTTTCTGTGAGAGTCGTGAAAATGCAATTTGCTGATAAAATATCATACAGAGCAAACTGAATTTCAAACTGAGTTTCAAACTGAATTTGCTGTGCACTTTTTGCTCTGGGTATGTGTATCGTGTTGTTTGAATTCACACTAACAAGATGGCTTTCGTCAAAATTCAAAGAGATTATAGAGTTTACATGTTAATACTTATTAATTGTAAAGGTGTTGGCTATGTGACTATTTGCTATAGTACATTAATTAGCAGCACAGACTGAGTGACAAATAGCCTTTGTAGTGGCGTGAATGCAGATTAAAGACTTCTAGCATTCTAGCACTCAGGAATAACAATCTTTCAAACTACTACAATTCCTTTCTTTTTACAACTTAGGTATAATTTTTCACTGTCTACTCTGCTTATTTTGTTAGATTTGCACATTACAAACCTGTTACAAATGAGGAAGTTGAGAGATACAAATTTTGTACACCAGTGCAGCTGAGTTCCACAGCATCAACTCCATAAATGATTCCTAGCTGTTTCTTAAAATTGTTCTTTTTGAACTGCATCTTCTCAGTTTCAAATTTTCTTTTCTTTTCTTTTCTTTTCTTTTCTTTTCTTTTCTTTTCTTTTCTTTTCTTTTCTTTTCTTTTCTTTTCTT
>NW_024885310.1:1220645-1305971 GCF_019232065.1 Centrocercus urophasianus
TTTTTTTTTTTTTTCTTTTTCTCTTTTTTTCACTGGTAATTATACCTGCAGAAGAAGAAGATAGATGCACTGTGGTATTATCTTTATATTTTCAAGTAGATTTAATTTCTGGATTGGGACTTTATAAGAAAGTGTCCCCAGTGAAAATTTCCTACCAAGGCACCTCATCAGAGTGCTGTGCCTGCCTGGAATCCAGCGGAAGCTGGGTTCTGATTCTGGTCCCAGGTTCAGGTCTCATCCACTCTAAGATGCTGCCTTTAAGAGAGGCTCCTCTGCCTTACCCTATTGCTGTGCCTTCCATTCTTGTTTCTTTTTCCTGGTTTGGATAACTACCTGGAAAGGTACTCCATTTATTTTAAATGGAGATTTAAAATTAAAAAATGATAATGTTGCTTTGGGCTGGAGATGAATCGAGGAGCCATGCGGTTGTGTGATTTCTTTATAGCCCTTCAATCTAACTACTAAGTAAGCTGAAATTAGAAATACATATAAGGTAATGCAGAAACGTATATTAAGATACAATGTAGCTTATGTAAAAATTAGTTCCTAAAACAACAATTAAAAATAATGACTGCAAATATCCCTAATCATTTCTAAAATCTCTCTCCCTCTTCTGCGTATACACAATGTCAAGGGACATAATACCCACCAAGAGGGTGAAAGCACAGAAGTATCACAAATGGACAAACTCTATAATGTAGTGAAAGCTTCATCCCAAGAACTATTTCAGCACAAACCCTTCTGCATTGATGTGGCTCCAGAGAGGCGGGAGCCCTGTGCAGAGCGCAGCATGCTGCGTGCTGTGCTGTTGGTAACACACCACACATCGCATGGATGCTGAGGCCCCCAAGTGTTTCCCAGCACTGAGGGATGTGCCAGGACCCAGGCCAGAAGCAGAGTTTTCAAACCCACCACATTCTTCAGGTTCTGCAGTCCATCAGCGGGGTCTCCCACAGAGCCTGGTTAAAGTCAATATCCTGTGAACAACAGACTTTTGTTAGCAGTAAGTGGTTTACTTTGCTGCAGTGTTCTTGGGAAAAAATGTGCTTAACATTGAATTTTTTGCACCAAGTGAGGCAATCCTTATTGCCCCAAACTACCGGTTACTTCAATGACTGTTTTGTTTGGGTAGTTTTAGTCATTTACTTTGCAAAATGTTTTTTCACTGAAGTGTTTCATTGGAAGGAACACCTTAAAATAAATGTGGATAAACTAAAATAAATGTGACAGAAGACAGTTAAATATATTTTACAGAGGAAATTTGAACTCTCCAGCTGGCCCATCAGAGCAGAGCAGAACAAATCTGCCCAAAGCACTAATAAGAAAAAGCAAGCACTTTTTTTTTCAAATGTTCATCTCTACTTATTCCACACTTTAAAGCCATATGGACTGACAGTTCTTGATCTGCTTTTCTTTTTTGGCATAATTGGTATCCTATGCATCCAACTGCTTGTTTTATGTTTTTGTTGCCCCCTTTTTCCACGCTGTTTTAATTAAAAATATGTCTTCAAAAAGAAGTTTTATTACATATATACAATAACTTTATTATCTATGTTATATGTGGCCCAACACAATTCCTCCTACTCAACATGGCAAGCCGAAAGGTCAGACACCCATGGCTTACATATTGCAGTAATGGCTTTTTGACAGGTAATGGAATCTTTTATTTTCTTGTTCAAGATGACATCAAATTGTGAGAAGAATTTTTAGTCTTTGTTTCCAGAAAGCACTTAATTCTATTGGCAGTGAATTACTATTCAAAAAATATTTTTAAAAAGTCATAAAAAATCAGCACGCTGGCATCCTTTGGCCCTGCCTTTTTATCTCATTTTTAAGATACGCTCTGCCTATCACAAGTTATCCAGTAGTACTTTAGATGTTGAAAAAGACTGATGTGAGAATAGGAACTGATGGATTTCCCTGTCACCTCACCAGCCTGCGGTTCCAAGGCCCCTGCAGTGCCCCCTGTTGCTGCAGTCCAAGGGAAGCCTGAAGAGCTTCATCCTGCAGAGCTGCTACTCTACCACTACCACTGAGAGATCGATTTCAGGCACGCTTGGTCTGCTTTGGGGCCCTGAGCACTTGTGATGTAGCACTGCAGAGCAATTGTGTGGGATCAGCACTTTCCAGGACTTGACTACCAGAGGGACAATAGAGCCACTTCATTACGCTTAGGAAAAAGAGGCTGCCCTTGTCTTTTTTCTTCCATTCATTCTTCCTTCTTCTACATTTTTCTGCCTTTGGCATTATAGATATTTGCTGCAAATGAGGAAGACATCTCTGATTTAAAGGGTGTAACTACGGCTGTGTGCAGCAAGGAGGGAAATGGTAGGAACTAGAAGCTTGCTCTCCCTTGCGCAGATCATCTGGCTTTTGGATGCAAATTAGAGCTGCACTGCCCCCCGGTGTTCTCCGGTGATGAAGGCTGCGTGTGGGAATGAGAAGAATTTGCCCAAGAAGTGCTTTCAGAGTGAAGGAAGTGACTAGTTTCGCACAAGGTACGCTAGCAATAAGTACGCAGGGCTTCCTGTGCCTGGCTGCTGAGGAGGAGCGATATATAGTGGGCATGGTGGTGGTAGGATGATGGTTGGACGTGGTGATCTTAGAGGTCTTTTCCAACCACAATGATTCTGTGATTCTATATGACCAAACCCGTTTAATCTGCTTTGGGCATACCATGCTTAGAGTCAAATCTGAGTGGAGTGCTAGCTCCAAGTCTCATTTTCCAATTTTGAATTCAGTGCATAAACAATCTGAAAGTTTTTCAAGATCTCTGCTTTCATGGGCAGCAAATTCGGGTGCTATAGTGCAGTCACTGTGTAGACTGCAGGTATATAGGCAACTCAGTACAGTTGAACAGATTCAGAGATTTCCAACCCTGGCTGTTCTGTGATGCTGTGATTCTGTGAAAAGCAGCTAAAACCTCTGTAACACAGAATGTCCAACACAAAGGCAGGTGCCCACACAGCATCTATGCCACCTTCACCAGACCTGACAAACTACAGGGTTTGGCTAAAGCTGTTGCATTCACAGAATCAGGTGTGATTGCATTAAGTGGCCCCGAGGCTAATTGCTTGGGGCAGAGCTGCACGAGGCTGTGAAATGCTGGTGGCAGAGTGAGTTGCTGGGCTTTGGCACCTGGGTGTGCCAGCAGCCCCTTGCCTGCCCTGCCCTCTGCTCTGTATGTGCACTGCAGTTCCAGGAGGAGTCAAACAGCTTCTGAGACAGAAAGGGAAAATCTATGCCAGACACAGAAAATTGTTGCTTGTTATCTAGTGCCCTCTGCTGCTATACACAAATCAGGGGTTCACTGGAGGGTCACACCCATTCTCCTTTAAGCAGCTCAATCTGCATGTTGAGCAGGGCGCTCCTCCCTCCTCCAGTATATTTTGTCTCCTCCACGTGAGAAGGGTTTCCTAGAAGGCAAGCACGGGGGTTTGTATGTCGCAAAACAGAAATAAGTAAGCCATGAAAGCAGGAAACAGGAGATTGAACACACAACTTTAGGAAGGAGCAAACAGGCTGCTGGGGTGAGAGGTGTAGAGCTGGGATAAAACACCCTAGTATTAGTAGCTATGTAGCACTGCAGTTTACTGTAGTTTACTGTAATGGTTACATAAAGTGGCAATCCTCATTCTGCTGTTTTTCAAAGACAGTCTTTTGTGCTTTTGCAATCACAGATTTTTCTCTAGGGGGGGAAAATGAAAATAACACAAATAGAATTTTTTATTGATATATATCAAAGCATGGAAAGCTGAAGGGCAAAACAAGCCATTACTTTTAAAACTGCTGAGACTCAGTTTTAGTTTTATTGAATTACTGTCCACCCAGATGAATCTGCTTGGGAATTGCATTCACTGCTGGCTCAGTGTAATTCTGCCCTGGCTCAGGGTCCAGATTTGATCTTCAGCTTCTCTGAGTGTCACATTGTTCAGTTTTGGACTCTTAGAATTCAGCAGGCAGAACTTAGGCACACAAATCATGTGGCCATTAAACAAACCAGGTAGTGTCTAAGTGATCAGGTAACAAAAATATCTGGTCAATCAGTAGGAAAACTACATAGCTTCAGTATCCTCTGTGCTCTGAATATTGCCAAACGAAGCAGGGGGCTGGACAGCCTGAGCAAAGCAGGAAGACTCCTTCCTGCCTGTGTAACTTGGACAACAGCTGCTCAGCATCTGCCTTGGCTTCCAGATATGTGACTTGGCTACTAGTCAGATTTCCAGTAAACAAGAAGGATGACCTGAATTTGTACTGCATCAGTGAACACCAGTGGTTGGTTTGTGGAGGCAGGTGGCTCCTAGCAGGAAGTGGTGAAACAACAGGGGAATTGCTCTAAGTAGAGGCAATCTGTATCAATCCACAGGGATTATTCCTCTGGAGTAACAGTGTTCTCAGCCTGGCACCAGAAAACGTTATGTATACATCAGTAATTTGTTAGGGGCAGATCAATACACAGAAGTGAGATGCGTGAGATGTGTGAGCTGTGCCACACTAAGTTATCCACCAGCTAAGATTCAGTCTGGTTCCCTGGGTTCACCATCTGCACCGCATTTGTGGTCTGAAGCTGTCCGAAGAAGCTGCTGTTGCTTCAGAGCCTAATTTCTGCTGCTGGAATGTATTTGCTGTGCACCTGGACTGGAGACCTCTCATTTAGCTTCATTCAGTCTGCTGATCCAAACAACAGAGTTAAGTGGGGATCATGGGAAATTCACTTCAGAACCACGATACTGTTTTCCAGTGCTATGGAATGGAACAAAATGCTTTGGTAGATGGCAGCTACTACAATCTTGACATAAAGTCATGGCTGTAAGCCAGCACTTAAATTAAAAACAACTGTATTTGCAGGTCTGCAACTTCTGTTTTCACCAATAAATTTATACATTTATTTTCTTTTTTTCCCATAGAAAACGTTGCCTTTAAAACAAACAGTAAAGATCTTTTAGGTCACGTATTTTGATCAATAATTGAACAACAAACTGTCCCTCTGTGTTAGTCCTTGTTGTTTGTTCTTAAGAATACAAAACTGGAAAAAACTTCTTCAAGACTGTAGGCCCATTTTTACTCCTGGCAAACAAAAGAGGGTTATTTATGTCAGTAGCCAAAAAATAGTGGGGAAAAAAAAACACCCAACACCTCTATTTTATTCGTCCTGTCAAAAACTTGCATGCCTTGGTCAAAATATCTGAGATTTAAAATGTTATCCTTTTTGAAAGTAGGTAGGTGTATTTTCTGATAGTATGTTCCAATCTTCTGATGTTCTTTTTTTTTTGACAGGATAGATATTTGTCCAAATGAAAATATATTAGAAAAAGAGTTTGAGGTAATCCCAAGAGAGACCTGAGTATATGTGAAAGCCATTTAAAACAGACTATACAGTCCTCTTTGGAGCTATATTAATGTTATTCTCTGAGCAACTGCATTCACATTAATTGTGCCTAGGTATGGAGGAGCACAAAAGTGCTCTACCAAAAGGTAGTTACTAATTTGAAACATTGCCTTTAAAGCATTACTTTTATAATCCATTTCAGAACTGGTACTTTGTTACATGGCTGATGAAGTGGAAAAACTGTTTTGTTTCAGCCCAGAGGAATTTATCAGCCAAAACAGCTTTTCATTTCCTAGTTAACACAAGATTTAGGTATGTTAAAGCCTTGCACAGAGGGCATAAAACACATGCTTAGTCCATTTTGTTTTTTCAGTTGAGTCATAGCTGAATCTTTCAGGTCCAGGAAGAAGACAACTAACCTTTGAATGGTTTTCTTGCATCGAAGAGCAAAATCTGCCTATTCCAAGATTTATTTTGGGCAAAGTATGCACAGTCATTCATAGAATTGTAGAATCAGGCTGGCTCAGTTTGGAAGTGACCTTAAAGACGCCCAGGTGCAACCCTTGCTATGGGCTGGTGGCCCCCAGCAGATCAGGCTGTCCAGGGCCCCATCCAGCCTGACCTTGGGCATCTCCAGGGATGGGGCATCCACAGTCTGAGCAGCCTGTTTCAGTGCCCAACCACCCTCTCAGGAAAGAATTTCCACCTAATATCTAAGCTAAATTTTTCCTGTTTTAGTTTAAAACCATTTCCCTTGTCCTGTTGTTATCAGACCGTGTAAAAAGTCAGTCTCCCTCCTTCTTTTGAGCTCTCTTTAAGTACTGGGATTGCAATGGGGTCTCCTCCAGAGCCTTCTCTTCTCCAGGCTCCAGCTTCCTCAGCATTTTTCATAGGGCAGGTGCTCCAGCTCCCTGAGTATCCTTGCAGCCTTCCTCTGGACCCATTGAGGTATCATTGCTGAGGTGTTAGCTTGCAATAGTTCCTCTTTTCCAGTTGTCATAGGGAGCACGTCCTACAGAAAAAAAACAGAAATGTGCAAAGGACAAGCCAAAGGTGCCAAGCTAAGTCCCCATGCCTCAAAACTCAGGATCTACTTCCAGGAGCTACAATATGTGTGTGCCTCCCAGCAGAGCCCATCTGCCATGGCCTGGTGATCTGCACCATGGCCAGTGGGCCATCATTATGTTACCAGCTGTCATGATCAGCATTTCTGGGGTGAAGTAAAACAAGCAAGGATGGGTACGTCCAAGAGGAAATGTGTTTGTGATGCTGCTCCCCTTGTGCCTCACAGAAGACACATCCGAGACCCAGAATGCAAAGAAAGGATTGTCAGAGTGAATCAGCCTGCCCAAGCATTCTGTCTGACTTGGATGTGAACAGTGCATCATTCAGCGGTGCAGCGTTCAACTTTGTTACCATTTTATATATTGTAAATAAAAAAAGCTTAGTTCCCTCTCTCACTTCTTATTCCATCAGCCCACAGACTAAGCAAGAATTTACTATATTGCTGTGAAAGCAAGAGGAAGGCTCAGAAGCTTTCTTATTCTTAAGTTGCAAACAAATGGCCAGAAAGTGGAGGAGCAGGGAAATCTGTTGATTAACACCACAAGGTGTAGGTTTGATCAAATTTAAACTGAAGATCTTTGACAAAACTTTGTAAATGTTCAGTTAAAGGCAACAATAAAACAACAAGCCTTTTTTTTTTTTTTTTTTGTGTGGCTTTGCTTACCAGCTTCAATGTCCCATATCAGTGCAGGAGGGTCAGGAGAGGAGAAAATCCATCTGAAATTTAGCAGCTTTAAAAAAAACCGCAACAAAACAAAACAAAAAAAACCCCACCAAACGTTTATAATCAGCTTGGGAGCTCAGTGGATTTGTGAAATCGTTTGGGATTAACAGGCCATTGATTGCTAATAAAACAATATTTAGCTTTGTTTGATGAACGGCAATGGAAAAAGGTGTGGGCACCTTGTCAAACAAGAGCCATTGAGGACGGATGATGGGTTAAGTGTGGGGGTCTGAGTGGCAGCGTGGGTGCCCGTTCTTCAAGGAGAACTTGTCAGTTGTTAGTGAGGCTGGTGAAAGGAAGGACGCCAGCGCCTGATGGCTGGGGCAGTATTGATGCAAGTTAGCTGACTAATCAGATTGAAAAAGTCCCATGGTATTTATGTCACTTTAATTTTCATCAAACAATTGGAGACGACAGCACTCTATTAAGGAGAGGTTGATCCAGAACTAAAGCTAAATAAATTGGGGTCTCAGTTTAATCAAATTATCCCTCTACTGGCCTTGGATTAGCCGAGGGAGACAGCGTCAGTCTAGGCACTTCTGATTGGCTGGTTTATTTTTTTTTAAAATAAGCTGATGCAAAGAATGGGAGGTTTAACACACATAGCTACTACTTACAAAACTTCAAACAAGCACCTTTTTTTAAAAAGTGGAAATTAATAGTTATCAGAAGAACTTGCTGTTTTACTGAAGGATATTTCCATTTTCTTTAGTTTTGTTCAGTGAAACGAACTGAGAATGAGGCAAAAATCTGCCAAAAGACAACCTAAACTTGGAAAAAGCTGGCACAAAACCCAAAATACTAGATTGATGCTGCTTAGTATCTTTGATTAGCAGCAGATACCTCAGTTTCCTCAATTTATTTTTATTTTTTAGATCTTTTGGTAGCACCTTTACATTGTGCTACCGTTTACTTACACTATTTATGCAAGTTTAAGTCAGTCTTCTGCCTTTCTTCAGAGAAGCCTTTAGGGCAGCTAGATTGTCTGAGAGAATGCTTTTCCCAAACTTTTTGGTATTCTGCAAAGTGTTTTCAAAATTTTTCAAGGAGAGAAACCTTGAACTCCTATAATGCTCCCCATCACTGTGTTGTCAAAACACTGTAGAAGTCACTGTCATTTTTCCAGAGATGGAAACACAGGTAAAACAGCACATTTCTTCTGCAAATAACTAAATGAATTGAGCCCAGTGAGCTATGAAACCTGTTTATTAAAAATGCAGTGCAATCTATACTCTCTTGCATCTTTGTTGAAAAAGCAAAAGTGATTTGGTAGATCTAATCCTATGCTTGATTCTACTTTCTAATTTTTTTTCTCTTTCTCTGACACACTTAAGCTTCTCCTGATCATCAGGATCGCTCCCCGTACTGCTGGGGTAGCCACACGTTAGGGAGAGTGGAGCTGGAGAAAGAAATAATCGTGTTTTTGTTGCATCCACCGTAACAGAGAGAATGGTCTGAGCTGTAAGCTAACACATGTTCAGGGCAAATCACTTACACTGCATACATAGAAGACACGAGAAATACAACTGCATTACATTGCTCTCTACTACTTACTCTGTAACCTACAAAATTTCACATTCTTCCTCTACTTGCCTCTCAAGTGAGCTTTTACCAATAGCAAGCTGTGAAAATCTAGGCACTAAGCTCACTAAGCTCTAGGTTCTCTTAATATCAGTGCCCTTTTAATTTATTATTTCCATTTTTTAAGTTCCTTTTTCAGCACTGTAGGTTTGCCCCTAAATGCAGCAGCTCTGCAGCAGAGGAGCACTGCCCTTTGCCACTTCCACAAGCACAGTCTGCCAAGTTAGCAAGATGTGTCAGTGCACGAAGTTCTCACAGGAACGGATGCAGAAGATGCAGGGCTCCTTGCCTGGGAGCAAACAAGTGTGTTGGATCGTCTCACCTAACTGTGCCTTGAGACAAGATTCAAATGTAAGGATAAAAGCTGTCACCTGAGTTGCAAAGGGACTGTATGATGGATAGGAAGAGATGCCCTGTATTGCCTTTGATTTTCTGACAGGTTGAGAAATGCTGCTTGACTGTAAAAGAAGAGAAAATGGAGAAAGGGGAGTGGTTGATGAAAATTATCTGTGCAACATACTGAGTCCCACATTTAGTAACATAACCCAGCCATAATTCCAGGGTGAGCCTGAAAAGAAAGCCAGCAGCCACCTGCCCAGAGGAAAAACTGGTAACATTGGTGGTTTTTGTATCCCACGCTTTCTCTCGGCAGCCCCTTTCCAGCCCCACTCCAGCTGCATATACAGGCTTGCTTTCTCTGTCAAAGGCAATCCTATTCCCACCCTATGATCAGCGTGAGCCTTACACAGAGTCCCCTGGGATGTCTGCCCGGATAAAAAATGCCTCACAGCCCCGTTATCTCAGTATGGAAGTAAGGGGAATATAGCCATCATTATGAAATTTCTAAAGACTAGTTGAGTATGTAAATCCAGATTGTGATCCCACTTTCAAAACTACTGGCTTTCCCTGAAGATAAGGAGTTTTATTATTATTACAATTCACTATATCACATCTTGTTTCCCACTGTATGCTAACTGGCACTAAAATTTTCTGTTTTATGCTTCAACTGCATCTTTCTTCGCTCTTAATTAACACAGTCTAAACTCACCCTTCAGCTGAGAGGTAATAAAGGTGTAAGGTTGTCACCGGCATTAATGATGCTTTACTTGCAGTGATGCCCCTGTGGTTTTTGCATGAGGTTTTTGGGCCTCTTTCTGTTGCATTGACTGCCGCTGTTGCATCTGTGCTTTACATTGCTGTGTGACGTTGGGCAGTGACAACGTTGTATGAACCTCCTTGTTGCTAGACATCATAAAGTCTGGAAAAACCTCATAAGGTATTGGGAAAAAAAAAAAACAAAAAAGCCTCATAAAGTATTGGAAAAGCCAGATCTGCTTATAGATCAAAGACTGCTTGCTCCAGAGAGTTTGCATCGTTAATAAAAAGTCCAACAAACTGGGAGGGGAGGACTGGATATAAAATAGTAATTGCCATCATACATGTGATTTTGGGAGTATCTTTCCTAGCACATACGTGTAGCAGGATGGGTTTAGCACCAAAGGAGTGTGGGATAACTTTTCAGATGTTTGGGCCTTTCCACATAAGCACTGCTTCTGAGCCATTATTTTCAGTCTTGATCTTCATGGTTCTGTGTAACTGCCTGTTCTGCTGGAGACCTTGAGTGGTTAAAACTGAAGAACGTCACTGCTATGTAAATTTAGACCTATACAACTGACTAGGAATCAATTGGGTTTACTATCTATCTATCTATACATTTTTTTTTACATTTTCTCTCTCTTTATTTTTCTCAAGTGTACATTACACAAGGTAAAGTGATAGCAGCCTAGTAATAGTTTGCTCAAAAATGTTTCACTTGCTTTCCAAGCAGTTTCCATTAACGCACTTTCTATGCTTTTGAATAATGGCAAGCATGATGGTGACGGGTAGAGAATAAATGTACGTGGCCTACAAGCAATATGATGACACTGCATTTGGTGTGTGAACACCCTTGGGTGGCCTCCCCAGTGTTTTTCTAGAGCTGAAAAAAAGTTTGAAATGCAGTCCAAAAAAATCGTAAATATTTGAAGTTTCTTCCCCTTGGCCCGGATTATGGAATAGTAATTACATTGTAAATCTTCCTGTACCATGCAAATCCCTTTATAAGGATTAGGAGATGGTAACAAAGATGATCATATTCCAAGAGGTTCTGGTGTAAGCTGTGTGCTTTGGATGCAGGACTTCATACAGTCTTCACCCAATGAGTTACAGACATTGCTCTGGATGAACAGGTGCTTTACATTTATTGAGAATCTTACTCCAAGCAATTAAAGGAAATAATAATAAAAAAAGATTCAGTTCCAAGGCTTGGCGGCACATTCACTCTGTTGCTCTCTGAGTAGGCTCAACAATAGCTGAGGGTGTGCAATGGAGCAAAGACTATGCAATCAGTGACCCCTTGCCCCTTCAGTGGGGGAGAATTTCAGGAAAGCACAAAGACGCTGCTGTTCCTGCCTTGCTGCTATCAGCCAAGGACTACTTGCACAACAGTGGCTGTTGGATCTATTTCTGTGATTAGCTGCTTGAATCAGAGGGAAAAGTGTGTTTTCTCACCCTGCATCACACCAGTTTCTTTCCTAGGATCAGATTCTACTCTGGGAGGAAGGGTAGCAGCATCTGGCTTGCCTCGGTTTCTTCTGCACTTTGGGGGCATGCAGTGCTTTTTAACAGCGTTTTGCACTGCTTCCTAGTCAAGGAGCAGTGATGCATCACTTTGTAAGGAAACCAAATTTCATCAGGAGCATTGCTTTACCCCACGAAGCAGCACTTGCAGAATTGCTGCATACTGCTGTGTCCACAAGGAGCAATGCTGAATGGATAATGGAATTTAAAAACAGAGGCTGTGAAGGAGACTGATTCAATAGCTGCGGAAACAACTTTCCTTTTTAAAATCTGTCATTCCGCTCATATCCAAAATCAGTTTCTGTGTTTGGATTTTCTCGTGCTCTTTGGGTTTGCCTGAAACTGCAAAATTGAGGCAGCTCCAATCTGTCGAGTTAGTAAGGCATTTAGAAGTCTTGTTAGCTTTAAAAGGAAGCCAAAGCAGGAATTCCATTATGTTTGGAAATATTTCTGCTAGCAGTACGGCAGATTGGTGCACATGGAGCTACTGACAGGCACAAAGCCCTCAGTCAGAACAGAACGCAAACTGCAGCTCCTCAGACACCACAGGTTGTGGTGTCCAACCATCTTATTTTTTCTATTTATTTTTCTGCATTTCACTCTGGCTGGCAGTCCTGAAAATCTCTTGCTAAACTTTATTTAAAAGCCAGCTTGCAGTTGCCGTTCCCGCTATTTAAGTCTCCCCTCAGGCGGACGCTGCTGGTTGCAAGCGTTTCCCGACTCGGCCCGCCAGGTGGCGCCTGGCGGCCCTCCTTTCGCGGCGCAGAGGCGCGCGCGCGCTTTTGAAAAATAACGGCCGGCAAAGCTGCAACTTCCGGCTTCCGGAGGGCGCCGCCAGGGTGCGCGCTGCCACGCTCTCACGTTGACGCGCGGGGCGGGGCGCGCTGCCGGCCCGGAAGCGGCGCACGCGGGGCGCGGCGCGGGAATGGGCTCGCGGGCAGAGGAGGCGGCTGGCAACTCTGTGCCCACAGGGCCTGAGCGGGACGACGAGATGGCTGAGCTGTCTGACGGCGAGGAGGCCTGGGAGGAGGAAGAGGAGGAGGAGCGGAGAGCAGGCGAGGGGCTGCGTGCCCGCTGCCTTTTCTGCGATAGGTGAGCGGCCCCCAGGGCCGGGCTTCTCAGGAAAGGGGCAGGCGTGCAGCAGGTGGGGCTCCCAGCCCTCAGGTTGTGTCTCTGGCTCTGCCGTGTTATGTCCGTGTGTCGGAATGCAGCAGTGTAAGCTGCGTGCGTTACAGCTCCCACGTAATGGTGTTTGAGTGCTGTGTACTCAGTAACTGTCTGCTTGCAGGTGGTTCTGCAGCCCCGAAGATGTGTTCTGCCATTGTAACGCGGAGCATCAGTTTAATGTTCGTGATGTGGTCAGAAAACACGGTAGGTGCTGACCCTGACTAATAACTACCTATGTATTATTGTCTGTTAAAAACAAGTTGTGAAGATCAGCTTAATGGATTTCATGTTGGTGATAGGATATAGCAATATCTATATTCATGCTCGTTGTTACCTGCATGTTTTCTTTACTGAGAGAGCTCTTAGCAGGCTCTCTTTGGTTAGTAGCTCTCTGCTGGCTCACTGAGTCTCTGCTGTCTGCTTTGTCTCCTCAAGCACTGTGCTAAGTGTGCATGGCCTTGAATAGAGTTGAGCTAGTCACCTGTCTTGCAAGTTGCTATGTGATGTCTGGACTTATAACTGGAGAACCAAAAATCTAATGATGATTTTTTTAAGGTTAATTTCTGCTTAAGACTCCTGTGCATTTAGGCCAAGATGGTGACTAAAGGAAAGAACATACAGGAGGATGTACATGAAGCTAACGGGTGTGCTTTGGAACAATTAAGTGTTGAACTGCTGAACCTCAAATTCACATCCTACTGCTGGTAGAGGAAAACCTAGGCAACAGAGGAAAGAGAAAGAGGATTGGAGAAACAGTGTTTTGGGAGTGTGTATGAAAAATGGGAGAGAAGAAGGGTTGGGAACTACCTGAAGTGTTTAGAAATCTGTGTGTGAAATACTTACACCTGGTCTGCTTTCAGTCTAAAACCCAAGAGAAGGTATTTTGGGTTTATGTGGCATCCTCTCTGCTCTTGAGGAAAGTACATAATTACAGTAACTTGATCTTTTTGAGTTAGGCTGCGGTTTTAAATTACTATAAGTGTGTGTTCTTGATTAGTAGGATCAATTTACCTGTTTGTTTGTTTTTAAGCAGAAAGCTGAAAAGTATAACAAGGAGCACAGCAGTCTAAAATATCAGCAAGATGGCCTGGTAGGAGATAAATATGGCTGTTCCAATGTACATTGCTTGCTAAATGAAGGAAATACTTGCTAGTGAGATGAGTTGGCATGTTTTCTTTTCTTGACATGTGGTGAAAGTATCTGTACTAAAGGTGAGGATTTCATAGTTTGAACCTAAAAAGAGCAGAATTGTAGATGGCATATCTGAGATAGGAAAACTGTACTGGGTGATGATGTACACCCTAAGGGGAAGCTGGCTGACTGAACAGGTAATTACTAATCTTATCACTGTAAAATGTGGATTTTCAGTAACACAAGCTGTCTCTGCTTTTTTTTTTTTTTCTTTCCAGGACTTGATTTTTATGGATACATTAAACTAATAAACTTTGTCAGGCTGAAGGTAAGTGTGCCATGTAATATTTCTGTAGTTGATGTCTGGAGAATGTGAAATCAAGACACTATGCTTTCAATGTTCTTTTTAAAAATAACTGTATGGAAACTAGGATGACACTTGTAGAAGTAAGAATTTCGTAGCCGTTGATTGGTTTATTTAGGTGTGAGCATTTTAACTATAAAGTTGTTTTAATTTCAGATGTGTTTATTTAATGTGACTTCTGTTGTTTCTATGAGATAAATTTTATACTTGCAAAAAGCTGGTGCTGTGTTCTGTGATACTATTTTGTTACTTCGTCTTGGCCTCTGACTTGGAGGTCTGGCTCTAGTATTGGGGTCACCTCACAGTGACAGAAGTTTCTTGGTTAACAAGTGTGCAAAAAAGGCTTTCGTGGGAATGTGAGCCAGGTAGAACTCTGCTGCAGCGCAAGGAAACTTAGGTCTCAGAATGTAGAATTAAGCTTTGCAAAAAATAACAAGAAAAGCTGTTGGGCACCTATGGTTTTAAGTTAGGCTTGGCTAGCTTTTGTGTTTGTGTTGACTTGAATATGGGTTCTTTGGTTGTTCTGAGAATGTTTACGTTTATAAGGAAGAACATTTTGCACAACTGAAGTTTTTTTAAATGAAATTTTCAAGTCTTTACTTAAATCCTTGGATGGTTATTTAAAGCATAACTAACTATTCACAGTAAATCATTTAAATGAAAAAACTGGTCCAGAATCTGACCTCTCCTTTTCCTAAGGAAAGGAATTAATTCCTATTAATTATGCAAGTGGAAGAGAATGTATTGTTTCTGAAATTGATCCCCAAAGCGCTGTGGATGTGGAAAGACTTTGCACAATTAGGATCTTGGCTTTACAGATTAGCCCTGTTGTAAGCTGTGAGCCTGGCACAGCTGAACACCTGAGTAAGCTTGATTCCTGGCAGCAGTGCAATCCTAAAGATACCTTTTGACATCTGTCAGTCTCCTATGCTTTGCTGCTTGTACTGGGTTCCACAATCCTGGGTTTTGCTACCAGTCTAGCTTCTAGATGTATTTTTGTGTTGTTCTATGGTCACCATGGTTGTAGTGTTAGTATGCTATTTTGGATATGTGCTGTCAGAACTAGGATGGAAGACAGAACTTAATTTCTTTACTGTAGCTGCTTGTGCTTTAAAACGGTATTTTTCACAGCCCTTGCCATAAAGCTGCTTTGGAAATGTCACATTTATTTTAATGGGTGGAAGAAAAGGCCTTTGCTTTATTGTCTTGAATGGACTTGGATGGTTTGTTTTTTCGAAGGAACATGTTGTTCTTTTCAACATGTTGTTCTGTTCAACATGTTGTAGCCTACATGTTGTTCTTCTTTCCTTTAGAAACCTATGCCAGCTTATTTGAATTCACTCAGCAGCCCGCTGCCTTGGGATGGAGAGGAATATCTGAAACCAGAGCTGGAAGATGATCTCCTGCTTCAGTTTGGTAAGAGATTGTATTTTAGAATTGAATGTATTGTATCTTGAGGTAAATGTGATGTTTGCATCATGCAAAGTAACCCTTCCTGTACTGAAATTAATTTCAGTATGCTTAAGAAGGTCCATGTGATAGTTTAAGTCAGGATGTTACATCGTTCTCTGATATTTCTACCACATATTGTCAATTAGTTTTAATGGCTGGGATTTCTGTAGCCTTGTTTATTATCTGCATTCACTTACATTAAATATGTTCTTAGTTGCTATGTGTAGTAATTAAGCAGATGAAAGGCGTATTACACCTATATTTCAGTGAGGCTTCTATGGGATTTATAAACCTCCTAAACATAGGCGCTTAAAACTGGGTGACTTCAATAAAAAAAATCCACAGTAGAAGAATAGAGCAAGGAATTAGTTGTGTTGAAAATTCTTTCATCTTTTATATGGATTGTTATTGGATAAAGGGAATGTAAGATGAGAGTTAGGCTTTCTAGTGGTTCTGACAGTCTGTTTGCTAGAAATCCTTAGGAATACAGTTTGACTTCAGAATGTCCTTTAGCAGCCCACAAACCTCCTACTGGCTTATTTGGCTTATGGTTATTGGCTTATTGGTTATGGTTTATTTATTTATTTATTTTTGTTAGTGAAGTTGTTATCCTGACAAGCTGCAGTTGCTTCTTAACACCCCTGGAAACGTGCTGGCATTGTCCTTTGAACCGCTGATAACTTTTTTAAAGAAGTCTCAGCTCAGGATGTACTTGTTTTGCTAAGTTTGAGTTCACTTTTTGCATCTTGCTTTTATTGAGTTTCTGCAGCTGGCTCTCTCAAATTCAGCGATGTTATTGCCTACAAGAAACAGAAATAGCAGTATTGGTTGAGTATTATGTTTATAAGCAGTTTTATGGTTTTTCCTCCTTTTTTGTTTCAACAGATACAGAAGACCTATGTGAACCCACAGACATTTTGTGTTCTAATGGCTTCAATGATACCTCGGTGCTCCTTAAACAATTAAAGCATGCAGAAGACAGAGCAAGACTTGCTGAAGCAGCCTTCGCTAGAGCACAAGATGATCTTCAGAAAATGAGGTAAGTGCTTTAGGTGAGGTTTTTTTATCTGATGTGTTTTAGGCAAGATAGAACAGTTTCTAAGACCAGTAGGATTTGTAAGAAGTAGTAGAGTGTAACAGTGGAATAGAACTCATATCTTGTGTTAGAAATTTTGTGTGGTTTAATTTTTCTCTTCTTGATGATCAGTGAAATTGTGAAAACTGTGTAAACAAAGCATGGTTAGGAAGGCTGAGTAAACACACAGAAACATGTACTTTTCTTCAGACCACTCTGTTTTTCAAACACTTTTCCAGTAGTCCTTTAAATATGAATTAAGTGTTGAAGATGTATGCAGTGGAGAAGAGGGAGTCTGAATTACAAGACTTGGAGCATCTTGAGAGATATTTTTGTGCTGATTCAATTTTCCCCTTCCCCATTTATTTTTAAGTGGAATCCAGTTCCTTCAACAGCTGTACGTCATGCTTGTAAATCTTGAGGTCTTCAGAATGCAGGTTAATGATACATATGCATAAAAACAGGAATTTAAGTTCCTTTAGAGAACACATGAGATTCAATGCTATATGGAAATATCATTTCAAGATGATAACTGCAGTGATAAGGCACTGAAAAACTGGGTTGACTGAACTTAATTCATACTCTCCTTCAAATCCCAACAACTATGGCAAAATAGGCAGTTTTGTTCTAAGAATTTCAGGTCTTCTCTTGCAATTTCTTTTCAGCTCTCTAAGGTTCATTCAGCCTTACGTATTTTAGGCTTGTTCATCAAGCTACCCCTTGGTATAAGCGGGACCCTTTAACTGCTCTTTTTCAGTGTAGGTTTTTCCAATTCAGAAGGGATCAACCAGCAGGAAAAGTAGCCAGTTGTAGATGTGATGAAGCAGCCTGCTTTGAAATTATGGGCAGATTAACCGGCTACATTGTAGTAGCCTGTGTGCTGTAGTTTGTAGTGATACTGGTTTGTACTGTTATTTATGACTGTGTACAGGTGTTTTCTTTCAGGCAGACAGCATAGGGCTTCCCTCAGTGCGATTAAAGTAGCTCGGAAGTCAAATGTGAAGTGGAAATTAATTTAAGGGACCTTAAGCTACAGCAGCCTGTTTTTTCTCTTGTCTTTGGTCATTGAAATTGGTTTATGCCAGTATTTAGAAGGCTGGTTCATTGACCCGAGCTTCTGGAATATAAAAGCTAGGTGAAGGAGCTTTCTCGTGCTTTACCTGTCTGCAGAGACTTCTTGGGAGATTATGCAACTGCAGTTTGTCTCAGTGTTTATATTATGCAGATTTTTCTCTCTAGAATTGGGAAAAAATGTTAGGTGTTTTAATGACTGTCTGTTTAGGATTAGTCGTGCAACTCCCTGGAAATTGTTGCCTTATGAGTGTGAGAATATGGGAGGGCCTGCTAAATGAGTATAATGTAATATCTGTGGAAATGTTTCTCCAGGCTTGCCAGGCTCTGCAGTCGTTTATGACGAAATTGGTTCCGCCCTAATGCTTCAGCTTTGAAGTTCTTTCTTTAGCTGTCCACGAGTTATTCAGTGATGTGTGCTGAATGGTTCTTCAGTACTGCTTGTTTACTGAGTCCGTATCTACGTGACACGACATGACCTCTGTTGTTGCCCTGTGGATGTTTACCACTGTGGCTCTAGCTTTTGTATTAGACCAGCAAGTGCAGAACAGATGATTCCTATATAAAAGTAGAAATTAACTACGAATTGTGGCTGGCACATAGATAAATACAGTGAGTGTTTCAGTGCTGATGTTTACTGCTTCAAGTGAGAGAGAAATGCTGAAGGGTAATGCACCAAGTGCTGGATCGTCATGCAGCAGCCTCCAGACGCCAGCAGAGGGAGATTGTGCGCATTTGAAGTCTATGCCAGACCCATTGCTGTAGAAACCCCTGGGCAGTCTGGATTCCTTCTCTCTTTCAAGCCCCTGCCCCCACCTCCTGGTCGTGCTCTCGTAAGCATGTCTCAAGAGTATATTTCGAATTGATTACAGACAATTTGCACAGGATTTCGTGATGAATGCCGATGTCGGAAGCAGCTCGTCATCCAACACCATTGCAGACCTTCATGAGGATGAGGATGGCGTTTACTTCAGCTCCTATGGGCATTATGGGATACACGAAGAGATGCTGAAGGTTAGAAAGTGATCTCAACTGCATCTTAGTAGGACTAAAGAGGAGAGATGGAATGAAGTGGGCTGTGTGCCTGTAAATATACTGCAGAGCAGCTGCATTTTTAACCCTTTCTATGCAAAATATTTTTTTCCTTTGGAGATTAGTTGAGTTCCTATTTTCAATTTTATTCCTTTTGTGTAAGTTCTGTTTACTGTACAGGAAGTACTAGGTACACAGAATCATTCACTACAGATACGTGGTTTGAAATGTTGTTTTCCATACCACAACTCTACCTTGGCAGAAGCAGCTTTTCGCGTAGGCTTAAAAGAGAAATGAAATAATGTGGTACAGACAATGAATTTTTCTAAGTTTATACTTTCTGAACAATTAGAGTTTGCCTTATTGTAGTATTGTAGAAATATTGTAAAACTGAAACTAGGTATTTGTGCACCATCCAACATACTGATAATAGAACACAGAACAGCTGGAAAAATTATGTGTACCTCTTACATAATAAAGATGATATAAAATAGTCAGAATTGTTCAAAGGGAAACCTGTAATGCCCTTTTAACTTCAAAAAAGAAAATAATGTTATAATTGGCATGCAAACCAACATCCCTTAATGCTTCCTTTCATAGAAAAAGTCACGATTAAGAGTGTTGTAAGCAGATTTACTGTTTTATGGCATAAATAAAATTCTTTCCTGCCTGTATGGATAAAATATGAACTTGTGGAAGTACCTTAGTCCTTACAGGTAGTATGTGTATCCTTCTGTGTTGGAGATCAGTTAGTGGCCCCACTGTAGAAATACTCATGGATCTGTATTAAGAATAGTGTAAGTATGAGGTAGGTTATGAAGGGGAGGGAGTGCTGTGGAGAGACAAAGCACTGCTGCAGAGGTGGAGGGATGTTCTCCAGAATGCATAAGCTAGGGAAATATGATCAAAACCTTGAAGATAAATAATAGAAGTTGGGGTTGGCAGTCAGTTATATTAAAAATTAAGACAAGTGTTTGAGATGTCACGGGAATGGATGGGGAAGCCTTTGCTACTGAAGTTCTTAGTAATTCTGCATCTCTGCAGAAGATCGATTTTTTTTTTTTGTTTTTTTATTTTTTTTTGTTTTTTGTTTTTTTTGTTTTTTTTTAGAAAATCATATTCTGTTGATTTCAGGGAGTGATTGTCAGGATGCCTTTCAGAATTCTGACTTCTTTTCTAAACAGGAAAAGGTTGATTTTTACCATGCATAAATTCAATGTTTTGCTGTGTGCCTGATGTTTACTTAGGTTTTGGTGCATCAACCTTATTTAAATTGGCCAGTAACTCGCTACGTTTGAAGGAAGGAGGCTGTCTGCATTTTGTCTGACAACACTCTGTTTTGAAACCTTTTTTCTTTATTCTTAGTAGTGACAGCACAAAGTTTGTTTGTTTCTTTTACAGCACTTATTTCAAATACAGGAAAGATAGCTGCTGCTTTTCAGCAGTGAAATGCCCAGTCACTTCCCTGTTCCTTTTTATTTTTTTTCTTGAGAATGTCTTGTATAGTAATCTGAGTGAAATTTCTTTCCACTTCATATAAAAAAAAAAAAGTGTGACGTGGCAATGGTGAGTGAAAGTAATTCGTAAGTAGAGAGACCTGAAAGTGAATGACTGTGGCTTACTCAAGCCAGTAATGCATATAGGAGACACAGGATCTTGCATTGTATTGATTAAGCTGGGGCAGTGCTGAGGCAGTGTCAGTGGGCAGGATGTAAAGCTGAAAGCTTTGCAGCTGACTGCATTATTGATTGATGTTGAACCCTTTTTTTCATTCTATTTTGGTTGTTTCAGCAAATAGTGTGATAGAAGTGAACTAGTAAAAATAGTTATTGTTGAAATATTTTTTCTCAATGTAATATTATAGTAATAAAATATAATTTTAGAGGATTCACTTTTTTATTCATAGTTGTGTACTTTTAAAGTACAATTTTCTACACTGTTTGGGCTGTATGTGAGATGATGCTTTTTAACCTTATCTGGATTCTAGGGTTTTCAAGACTGAGTATAGCTTAGTTTGTCTAAATAATTTTTATGAATATACCTTTTGTTCTCACTCCAATCTTTTTTTTCCTAATAAAACACTTCTCACTAGAGAAAATTTATTTAATTTAAATATTTTTTCTGAAAATTATCTGCCATAGTAGAAGAATGTACTCTTGATTATTTTTCTACTTTAGTATTATTTCTAGGCCAAATGTCTTAGATAAAGATCACTTTTGTAAGGCTTTCATTTGCATTGTTCTAACATCTGACTTACAACAGCAATTCCAAAACTGACTCCTAGCTGTAAATTTGTGTACTGGCTGATGCACATTAAATGAATTAATATATCACCATTCTGGCAGATTGAGCTACTCCATCAGCTTTCATACACTAAGATGCTATAAATTCTTGGTTAGATGCTCGTTAGGAACTTTAAAGCATCCAAAAATCAAACATAGAAGGTCAGTATGGTGTAAGTTGTCTTTTTTGTATGTTTGTTTTTGCTATTTTTTTTTCCTCCACTTGTAGAGGTTCAGCTGACTTGATTTGCTTTGATTGCAGAATCCTTATAGGTGTAGTAGCAACAAGACATCTGAAGGTCAGGTTAAAAGCCAGTTGCTCAGCATGTTTGAACTGTACAAATAAGCCAATTAAACATTGTGTGTGTTTTTGTTTTTTTTTTTAAATCATAGGATAAAGTGCGTACAGAAAGCTATCGTGACTTCATCTATCAAAATCCACATATCTTCAAAGACAAGGTGCGTAAAACAGTTCAGAAAATTCAGTAATTTCTGTGGGTTTTTTTATGTTTCTGTTCCTTGAAGTGGTAGAAATGGTACAGACCAGCTGCTTTGTGGCTTTGGAAGTGGAGTATTGCACTGACAAGGTTTGATTTAATAGACTCAGCTTTTATTAGTTGATAGAATGTTATTCAGCTGCTGGAGGGTGGATAGTGCTGATAACAGAAGTGTTGATTGCTGTTGTCACTGTTGTGTGTGCTGTGTCAGGATGTTCATTAATTATGTTGGTGGGGTTAGGCTGAGCCTTTCTTGTCTAGTATATTAAGCAGAATCCATCTTAGAGGGGCTCAAACAGAATTTAAGTGAATTTCAATCTGTGCCTGATTTCAGTAAAGACATCCTAGGAGCACTGAGTAATTAAAACTGGGGAAGAATTCACATGCAACTGCCTTGCTGAATTGTTGCTTAATGCATCCAGGCTAGGTTATTACGAAGGGACTTGAAATCAGCAGCTGGTATTCCACTTGCAATGAGGAAAAAAGAGACCTGTCTTTATGATCCTACTGTGGTTATGACCCCAGTGCAGTTGTAACCTGCTTGTCTTCTGTATTTTGCTTGGCTGTTTCTGATGAATTTGATGTCTTCTGAGTTATGCTACGCAGGCTTCTGTTCTGGAGTAGCTTTCATCCACTTACTACTTACATTCTTCAGCTGGCAAGTTCATGGAATCTTCCATAAACTTCCAATTTTTATTTGAATTTTGATTGATACTTTGTTAATCAGCAAGACTTGAGAATAGCTGTGGAGGAAATGAAGATGTGCCCATCTAATAGCTGCTCTTTATATTTCTTACATCAGATTTCTTTTAGCAACTTTTGCTTCAGCTCATGTCATAAGCCTGTTTTTACTAAACACAGCTAAGGTTTTCATTGCAGTGACAGCGAGCAAAAGTGTCTTTAAAACATGATGCTGACAGTTTGTCAAAAGTTGTGAATGATCAGATAGCTTGATGGCTCGTCCTACAGGGCAGAAAGATTCAGTAAAGAAGCAAAACTTTCCCGTGTGCAGTTCAGTTTCACAGATGAACCTTGAATTGATAACTGGATTTTCACAGAGGGCAGCTGATCTCTGAGTTCCCAATTAGCTGGTATCCAGATGATCTTTGGGTTGCAGATTTCTGCTTGAGGAAGTGTTCACATGCTTTGTTTAACTTGGGTGTCATATGATGCTCTCAAAATCGTATTGAGGAGTGAAACTTCCATCTTGAGAAAATAAGCAGATTCCTCTTAAAAGTTTGTTTACAATTGCTAAGAAAATGAATAAAAGGAATAGTCTGACACTGTTTCCAAGATTCTTGTAGTATCTATAGAAATCATATGACATTTCCCTTTAGGAGATATGTGGTGATGCTTTTTTGTTGTTTATGAAAAGATAGCTATGAGAGTAGTTTATTAAGAGAGCTTATCTAAACTTTTAATTACTAATCTGAAGTGTCCCTTAGAAGTGCATGAAATCAGCATATCTATGTCATCAATGCTGTATTGAGGAGAAAAAAAAGAGGTTTTTAAAACATCCCTTCTACTAAGAATTCATAGATGGAATTAATTTAATTGACCAAATTAGCTAAAAGCCTGTTTTTCTGAATTTGAAGTACTTTTTTTTTTTTTTTCCTACTATGAAAACAAGATAACTGCGTGTGTTATGGTATAGTCAGATCACTAGTCCAGCTGTTCCAGATCCCTGGTGAGTGGCCATATGTGATCACTGCAAGAATGTGTTGGCTGCAGACCCTTGTCCTTAGGCTAACTGGTGATCATTCTGCTCGCCTTTCCCTTCCTCAGATGTGTTCCAGCTTGTGCGTATTCTCTCCCTTGCCTTTTTCTCCGTCCCTGTCCCCTGCCTAAGTCTAGATGAGTTCCATCTGGGTTTTTAAGTGACCAGGGCAGCTGTCCAAATGTTGTCCATTTTGATTTTTTTCCCATTTGTGGTGATTGCTCTCTTTCATACAACTGCATGTCAAGAGCAGTCTTTTGCAGAGGTTTGTTTTTGGCTCTGACTTCTAGCTATCATGGCTCAGCAGTTCTGTTAACTACCATGGTCATGTGCTAGAACAGATGATTCTGGGGGCATGAGATTTCAACAGCTGCAGGAACATTCTATTCACTTCCTATTCCTGTCTCCAGAAGATTTCAGCCTAGGCACTCCTGTAGCCTTTGCTACTCCTGCGTAACGTGTCGCAGATGGGTCGCAGCACAGACTCCCTTTGGAAGAAAGCTGCAGACTTCAAGTAGAACAACTATGTCTCCAACTTTTGTTTCAGAGGTAGTGCTGGGATGCCAGTGTTTTCTAGGCTGATTCCAGATAGTAAGTTTGTTTATGAAGGCAGGTGGCATTTGCTTCATCAGTTGCTGCTTCCCTGTGCACCGCAACAGAAGTCACGCTTTGTTGCAAAGTATAAAAGGGTATTTTAATTCTTGCTGGCTTCAGTGTTGTTGTCTGTATTCATCCTCAAAGTTGTATAATATACAGTGCAAACGTGCCTATTGTGCAGAACATTCATGAGCTTAAATTCTGAAAACTTGTAGTGTGAAATTTAAAAGGGCTTATGTAAGTTTTTTGTTGTGCCAAGCAGTCTTAATTGTTCGTTCATAAGAGTGCATTATTGCCTTGAAATATTTTGTAAAAAGGAGTTGTAATTCTCAAGCGTGACATTGATTACTAAGTGATGTGGTATCTCCTTAATGAATTAATGCCATGTCTTGAAGAATTCATGTCATGAAAGCTATGAAGACCGTTTTACAACAGTGGAATCTGTGCTAAGGGGAGCTAGTGAAATAAGTTGGTACTCCCTTCTAATGGATGATTCTTTTGATTACTGTTACTAGTAGTTTCAGAAGGTATGGCACACTGGTGTTATCAATGAGTAGGCATTTTCTTTCTTTTTGTATTCTCCTTTTGAAGCATATGTACCTCTTAACTATCGCATTGAGTTTTTATACTTGAAGGGAAGAATGAAACACACAAACATGTAATTATGATTTAAAATCAGAAATCTTAAGATGTAAGATAGGAACAGTTGTGTGAATTTACTTTGGATTAAAAAGGACATAGCCAATGAAGAAGATAAATATTGATATAGTAAGAATGTTGAGAGAATGCATTTTTAGTGTTGAACAGTCTGTGGTTGAGACATTTCTTTTCTTACACAAAGAGATAGGAATTTTCAGTGACTTCAGATGTTCTTTATGTTGAGCAATGTAGATATTTTAGAATTAATTTGTGGATGTTTTTTACACTTGTTGAAATTACTTAACAGATCTACTTAAAGAAAATATAAAGGCTTTTGGCTTTGTGAGTATTTATGTATATGTTATCTTCTTGTGCTACAGTTGGAATTAAACTACTGGAAAGAATACAATTTTTTCAGACTTCAGGAGAAACTGCAAAGTTAGAATGTGCTAAATTCAGTTGTTAGGATGATTCACTAATATTACAATTTTTAAGGCTCTTATTTCTTCTTTCTCCTTTTTATGTAACTTTTTAGTTGTTTCCTAAGTAGTTACTTGGGATGAAAATGATCTCAGCAGCAGCGGGAGCTGGTCTGCTTTATTTCCCGTCTGTAAAAGGCAGAGGATCCTATAGGAGATCTGAAGTTACAATTGTGATTTGACTTGGAAATCTGAATGTAATAGGAAGATTTGGTGCTACCTTTTTTTTTTTTTTTTTTTTTCTTCCATTAGAATGTGTAGAAGGGTGTGTAGAAAAATCAGAGCAAAGGAAATAAATGGAAGCAAAAATATGTTGCTTACTCATTTCAGGTTGTTTTGGATGTTGGCTGCGGAACTGGAATACTCTCCATGTTTGCTGCCAAAGCAGGTGCAAAGAAAGTGATTGGAGTAGACCAATCTGAAATCATTTATCAAGCCATGGACATCATTAGGTAGGAAAGCTGTGGAAAGAGCGTATGGTAAATATTGCTGTAAAAAGTTATTAAAATATTTTTCCTAATTAATGATCACGTATCACTTGGTTTGTCTTTTACTGAAGTCCTTGTTTGATCTGAAGATTAAAACAGGCTTTAATTTCTGTAAGCTAATTTTGTGGATTACAGAAAATTGAAAGCTTCACTTTACTGTGTCCATTTAAATACAAATATATATATTTAGATCTTCCTGTTGGAACTGTTGTGGATTTGAAGAAAAAAAAAAAAAAAGAAAAAAAGCTTGTTATGGAATCATAGACTCACCACGGTTGGAAAACACCTCCAAGGTGATCCAGTGCAGCCGTCCATCTACCACCAGTATTTCCCCACTAAACCATGCCCCTTAGTACAGCATATAATTGTTCTTGGCCCCTTAGTACAGCATATAATTGTTCTTGAACACCTCCAGGTGACTCCGCCACCTCCCGGTGCAACCTGTTATGTATTAGCTATTTTCACCAGTTTTAACACCAACAGAGACGTGAAATTTTGTGATCATGTGGTATCAACCTTTCTCTAGTAAGATTTTCTATGTTACTATATTTAAGGGACTCACTCTTTGTAGGGAGTAATAAAAGTCTACTATCTCATTTTATTTAGTTGGAAACATAGTGCTCTTTTTTTTTTTTTTTTTTTTTTCACTAATTGGTGATTACCATTGTACTCTGTTTTCTATAGTTTGAGGGGAAAAAAGATCCATTTCAGTAGCACTATACAGCATGCTATTTGTGAGGTTGCTAAGAAAAGATGTTTCAGTGAAAACGACAAATACAATGTGTACCATGTAAACTGTCACAGAATTGTGTAGAGTGGAAGGTACCCCTGAAGGACATCTGGTCTAGGCACCATTCAGTTCGGATTCTGTTGCAGCAGGTGATTCAGACATTGTTTGGTCAAGTTCTGGACATTGCCACTTCTGTCTGAACTTCTGGCAAATGTCTTATTTGACTAGCCTCACTCTTATTTCTTAAATATCAAATTGAAATTTCTGTGGTTGCAGCTTTTGTCCACTGCCTCTCATCCAGTCCTTGTGATATTAGAGGCTTGCTTTGTCACCTCTTCAACCTCTTGTTAGGTAGGGGCAGGCAGTGGGTATTCACCTTTTATCCTTTCCTTCTTAAAGCTAAGGAAACCCATTTCTCAGTCTCTCCTTGAGTGTTATGTGCTCCAGCCTCTGGTTATCCTGGTGAATCCCATATGTCACTGTCTTGTACTGCAGGTCTCCCATCTGGATGCTGCACTCCAGGTGTATTTTCACAAGTGTCAAATAGGAAATGTTTGTTCCTTGAGCTGCTGCTCCCATCTTCTGTATATGACACAGCTGGTTATTATTTCTACAGGGACGTGCTGGTTGCTCATGTTCAACTTGTTCACCAGCACCCCTTGTTAGAACAGAGTGGAGAAAAGCAACCAGAGTTGATTTCTAACCCTCAAGAACCAATCTGTCTTGTTTTGTGATTATTCCAGCTGAGGTGGTCTTTGTCTTTGCGAAGCTGAGGTTCCTCTCAGCTCGGTTCTACAGTCTCTCCCTTCTAATTTATCATCTGCTTTCCTCAGTTGAGATCCATCCAGAAATTTTATAAGGGTGCATTCTTTCCCATCGTCTAGGTTGCTCGATTGGTATCAGATCTAGCGCTGAATCCTGAGGGACACCTCTGATACCTGGCTGTCAGACTTTGTATTACTTTTCTCAACTCTTTCAGATCTCATGGTTTGGAAGGCTTTCCTCTCATGTAATAGTTTATTTATCTATTCAATGTTTCACTAATTTACCTTTATTGGGATAATATTGGAGGCTTGTGAGTTTGTGTAAAAATAAAAGAATGGTGCCTGAGCACTTAAGGATTTTCGAGCTTGAGGCATGGGAAAAGTAGGCTAAAATATGTACTGTTGATAACTGAGGTTAATAATGCTTTTTCTATTCAGAGCATCTATGAAATAAAAAGCAAAAATAGCTGCTGAGGAATTTGGGGATCACAGTTCATGGGATTTTAATGATACAGTAATATTGTTCTTGAGGTGTAATTCTGGGGACACAACATGTCACACTTGGGTGCTGTAACGTTTTTCTGTTAAATAAATACCAGGTTAAGAAAAGTGCAATATTAAGTATTAATTGCAACGTGGAGTGCATAAATAGTGTCCAAGTTGTTTTTCCTACAGTCTGTAAACTTCTTTGTATGTTACAATTGAAATTAAATATGTAATTAAAAATACTGAGGAAGAGTACTGATTTATAGTGTCCTTGTGCAGTGTCATTTACAATGTTATCTTTACGTCCTTTTTGCTCTTAAAATATTGATACAAGTGATAGCCCTTTTAATTTCTGTTTTTATTTTTCCCTCTGAACTTCTGTTTTGACTCCTGTTTACAAAACTAAGTATGATATTAGTGGTGAACTGCTATTCTTCTAAGGGAAGGCTGTCGCATGTGCAGAATTTAATTGATGCTTCTTATAGCCCACGTGTTCAAGCAGCCCTTTGACCCTTTCCCTCCTTTTTTTCTGATTTCTCCTATTGTCTTCTAGATGGAATTTTTAATGTGATTACTGATTTGCATTGAGAGTCAGATGGTGTGAGAGAGTGAGATGTCAGGCTGTGGGGGGAAGGGGCAGGGATGGGAACTACAGTGGATAGATAAATTTCTTTGGGAGTACTTTTTTGCTCTCTGTAACATTAGCTATAGGTATGTAGCAATTTAACTGTCATGGAGTTTTTTGTTTCAAAAATACCTTCCTTATACAGAAAGAATATTTGTGTCATTACTTGTGCGTGAGGTAATACTGATTGATAATTAAGCAATGCAGATAATTTTGGCAAAAATCACAGCGAGGACAAGGCCTTCATTATGGAGTAACTGTAATATTGTTCTAAATGGGAATGTTCACAGTGGCTTTGCTGCTGGCTTCCTCAAATGACAAAAGAAAGCAAAACAGCACAGTTGTGCAGAAGAGCTTTGTACAAAGCTAACTTCGATTTCTGTCCTAGTGTGATGAGTAGCCTCTAATCACTGCAGACTTACACTACAAGGGTCAAAGAAGGATAATTAGAAACAAGCAACTCTAAATAAAAAGGAGTATAATTGTAAATTGGCTTCTTTTCTGTTCTGGGTTCTGAAGTCTGCACGCTTGCATGCACAAGAAGTTGGAGGTACACAGTTGTACTGTCTGCCACCTTTGCCTGATGCTTAATGTCCTGAAATTTTTGGCATTCTGGTAACATACCCTCTGAAGTATAACTAACAAGAATAATATTGCCTCTTAGCCTTTTTTGGGGGGAGGAGGGAAGAACAGCTCAGTAGAGACATCAATATATCTCTCTTGACAGCATCTAATGGAAATATAAACTAACTGGCTTATGTTATGACTTGCAGATTAAATAAACTTGAAAATACCATTACGTTAATCAAAGGAAGAATTGAAGAAGTAGATCTGCCTTTGGAGAAAGTGGATGTAATTATATCTGAATGGATGGTAAGGCATATGAATGTTCTTTTCAAAGCATTGCTGTTCTTAGGAAAAAAAATGCATTGTTTCGTTATAAACGCCTGAAAAGTTCTTCTTCAAGGATTACTTCTTAAACCAACAAGACACTGTGCTTATAGCAGTGTTTTTCATAACCTGGGAGGTGGGATGACAGTTTAAATTATGTGGTATTCAAATAGAATTCTTCATCTTCGTTGTACATGTTACTTCAGGTCAAAGTTCTGTAGGTACAGTTAAGCTGTTTTGGATATAGCCAGTAAGTTGGAGTTACGTAGTTGAGCATGCAAATCTATGGAACTATTCCATACTCATGAATAGTAATATTGCAGCTGCTCTTATGATAATACTTCATGTTTTGTATTAGTCATGTAGCTTAGATCATTTTGATAAATAAAATACCTTTAAGTCCATGAAGACAACTCAAGACAGGGAAAGTGAATTAGAGGAGCGTGTATGCTGCGAAATCTGTAAATAGAGAGAACTTGAAAACAGCATTGCTACTGATTGCAGAGTTTTTAGTGTATGAATGAAATAACTGATTGTAAAAGTACATGATGATGATAATGGGTCATTTGTATGCTGCTTAGTGCATTTCCTGTTGGTTATTTCATGGAATGTGTTAGATTTCAGGTGCTGGACTGTTATCATTCTTTCATATGCTTTCTTTCAAACACAGTTGTGCTTGCTGCCTTGCACTGCTACTAATAAAGAAATCTGTTTGACAAGACCCAGGGTCAGGCTGAATTACGTAGTGGTTTAGTCTGTTCATTGTCAAAAGTGTGGTAGGAAGCACTCTGACTTTTTTTGTGGATTTCCACAATTCAGTTTCCTATGTCACAGACCTTGAAAAAGCTCTTAAAAAAATATTGTTGTTTTTCCATAATAATTGCCACTGTTCGGATTTGAATTTAAAGGATAGAAGAATTTTTCATTAAGATCAGTAGTGAAAGCTTAAATTCTTTTGTGTGGCTGTTCTAGATGCAGAGAGGCCTTTGGGCATGTTCACTATGCATCCGTATGTATTTAACTTCCAGATAAAGGTGAAAATAAATTGTTCTGAAGTATTTTCATGTGCTGGCAAACTATAAATGTGTTTTGTTCCACTGCTGTAAAGAATGTTATGTAAAGCATGAGCTGAATTTAATGTGGAGGTTGCTTGTTTCAGTAAAGATTTAAACTAGTAGCAGCGGTAGTAGTGGATTAAAAACCAGTGTGTTATGATTGGTGATTTCTGACAACGTAGTGACTTCACTAGAAACAATAATAGCTCTTTTGAGGAAACTTCTGATCAGTTTCTAATATATGTGCCAGAATCATGTTTTCAAGAGCATGTTTTTTATTTTTGAGTCCAAGTTTTGCTTCTGAAAATGATTTGGGCACTCCAGAACCTAAGATGTGTTGTAAATGGATTCCTCTGAGGTAAAATAGAGGACGATGTAAAGCACTTCATGTAAGAAATCAGGTAATGGATGTTCTCTGTTTCCCATTTTGGTGCTGATTTAGCTTTTAATGTTACAATTATATAAATGTACGCTTGACTTAATGAGGTATTCTAAACATTTAGGGGTGTTACTATTTTTATAGGTTGCTGCAATACGGAGATAAAGAGGACAATGCTGTGAGTGTAAGATTGATAGCTGGGTATGGAGCACAGACAGTTCCAACACTGTCCAGAGAGGAGTCTTATGTTGTCTAGATGCAAATGAAGATTCCTCTTTGTCTGGCTTTCTCATGTTCCCCATTTTCACAACTGTGTGAATTGGCTTTTTCTTTTCACTCTCTGATTCTGAGCAGTGTGAAATATTTTGTGTTAATATGAGAACAGAAGTGCTTGAAAATTGACTGACCACCTGCTTGAAGATCTTGTACTTGCTAAGCATGGAAGCAAAAAGGATCTCAGTATATCATGTTTTCTGTTCTTTGTTTGGAATGTCTGGATGAACTAGCAGGGAAACCTCAATGGGTAATTTTTCTTTGTAACAAAAAATATGAAAACTTGCTGCTGCTTTTAGCCAGCAAGCTGCTGCACTAGCAATTACTAAACCCTTCATGCCATCGCTTGGTTTTGCTTGGCAGAGAGCGGTGCTGAAGACCAGTTCTGTAAGCTTTTTAGAGCCATGCATCAGGAAGTTATAAGCAGGTGTGCAGCAATAGAACGGAGGCTGGAGGGAGGGAAAGATGCTGCATCCAGCAGGAATATTTCTAGAATGCACTTTCTGAGAAAACTGGCACATGAGTGTGTTATCAAAGGTACAGCACTGCTTTACGAGCACCTTCACTGCAGTGATTTCTGGTGATTATTCTACTTGTGTAAGTGACCTGTGACTTCCACAGGTTGCTATTCCTACCTATTCCATTTTTACATTTATTCCCTTAGAATATGCAGAAATGGGAGAACCATCTTAAGTATTATGTAATGAGTAGTTTGGGTGTCTGTATGTCAGATACAGACAAATCCAAACAGTATTTCAAATCTATACTTGTCATCATCTGAAATAATGTTTTTCAGTTGAAAATTTATTTAGATCCAGTTTTGTTTTGTTCAAGGCTTAGAGGGTGAACCATGAGCAACTGCCTCTTTGGTGGCTTTTTTTTTTTCCAGCCTGTGAAAGAAATTAGCAGACAGTGAACAGTGATCTTACTTTTGACGTAACAGCTAAGTGACTTACTTGTGACGTCTGAAGTATATATACCAAAATTAAAATCGGGCAATAAGGGCATCTGTGTAATTGTATCCTACTAAAACCAGCATGCAGACTGTTCTGAAAGACAGTGGAATGTGTTTTAAGCTATAAGCTCTTCTGCTGGTGTCTGAAAGGAAGACTGCTGAAGATGGAGGACCTCTTACAATAGTGGACACCCGGATAAATCCGTCTATTTAGATATTTGCATTCTGAAGACAGCTATGGGTTCTTTGTAGCAGAACACTGGTGAAGTATTATTGGCTAGATGCATGTGCTTTGAGTGCTGTAGGCTGGGAGGACTGAAAAGCCAGTTCATATCATGAACCATATTAGCTTGTGGATAAGAATGGCCAAATCATAATCTGTTCTGCTAACCAAACTGATTCTGTTAGACCAAGGTCTTCTGGTTGTTGGAGATAAACTGAATGTACAAGTGGGTGCATCTTGTACCAGATCTCACTGCTGGTGTCCTTCGTAGAGGTTTCCCTGTACAGGATTGCCCAATAATCTGTTCCAGGGCTATAAGCTTCTGATGCTCCATCCTCCTTAATTGTCTCGAGTTCACACGTGCCAAAGCTTTGGAAGCCTTAAGATGTAAAACTACCAGTTATGTTTTAGTGGTTATGTTTTTACTTATCTGCTTTTACCTTAGGAAACCTACAAACAAATCTCTTCTTGCACAAATTGTAGGCTTACATGAATTTCTAAGGAAAGATGCAAATAAAGTATAAATAAATTTGAAAGAGGAGCTGCTGTGCCAAGTCCTTGAAGCCTGTTTTTGGTGAAATGGAATATTTGGCAGGACAAGATTTGCTATCAGCGTACAGAATGTGGCTGTGTTATTGCACATGTGGAGTCTGGCCGTATAATCATCAGCTTTGCAGGCAGCCCATTGAAAGGATGAGAAACAAAAAATACAGTGTTTTTCTAGAATGCTGTTATTCAGCTGGGTCTGTTTACAGTTGTTTTGTTTCCAGTCAGTGCTTTTACTTCTGCTTCTGCAGCTAGGAATATGAAGGTACAGATTGAGAGGCTTGTTCCCCTCTCAAGTATTTATCCCCCTATCAAGTGTCCTCAGGTTTTAATGGTAGGGGGTTTGAGATGGTTGTCTCAAATTCAATGTCAGAACACTGCATTGCCATAAATTGCTGGTTTACGTAGTGCTGTATGATACTGAACATGCAGTGTCATCTTAAGAGTGGAAAAACTGGGAAACAATCGGATTCTTATCGGATTCTTAAAATCAAAAATAGCATCTAGTGCTCATGTTGCTCAGGCAGCTAATAACCCTTTTCTTGTTTTGTCTTATGTAATTTTGAAATGATATTGATGTGATTTGTGAGTAGAGGTAGCCTGGATCTTGGGAAAAGTACTACGAAGTGAGTGTGTCTGAAATACTGGAAGCAATCTTATCAACCCTTGCTCCTTTCCCCTGTTTCTATGTAGACACCCAGTGATGGTGCTTGGTTTTTTGTTTTTTCTAACACTTGCTAGTGTTTCTGTGGTCTTCGTATTCTATGTTGAGGTGTTCTGCTCCTATAAAACAATAAAAATATAGTTTTCAAGTTTACATAAGATTTTATTTCTTTTAATTCTGTGTGAGAAGCGTACTAAGTGCCTGAGTACTTTGATTTCTCTGCAGTGTTGGTTTTTTTTGGTGTTTTTTCTTTTTATTTTGAAAGAGTGTTTTATTTTCTTATGTTAATAGCGAATGTCACTTTGCACACTTCAGATCTGCTCTTTTGATGTTCTTGCTCATCTTGCATGAGTTCAAGGATACAACAGGAAGTATTGTTCATTTTTTGCTTTTTTTTGTTAAATCATAGAGTAGGCATGTAGGTAAATATTGTTTCTTGGTTCTGTGCTTGCTGCGTGGGGTTTTTTTCTCTGCTATAGTAAAAGTTCTAGAAATTTCTGCTGATCTAAGCATGCTAATACCACTGTTTGGATATATCTGGATTTGTATCTGGATTTCACCAATGAAAGAGCTGCTTATACTTACGATGTATTGAATTAAATAGAAGTGAACCTTAGAATGATGTTGTCTATTTGAATAATAAGGAAAATGTAACAATACAGGATACTAAGCTGTCCAAGTTCTCGGACTGTTTTACAATCCTGTTACAAAATGAAAGATATGGATATAAGGGGCATACAAGATGTCTTTTATGCCTATTAGCTCAGCCAGTAGCAAGATAAAATTATCAGTATTCTACTCACAGTTTTGTGTTCTAGAAATCTCGTTGTGCTCATTAATCTTGAGGGTGCCAATATATACTGAAGTAAAACAGACAAACAAAACACTGAGCATTTTTTGAGGTGGAAACATGGAAGCAGGAATGTTGCCCCACAGCATCATGGGGAGAAAACCAGTGTAGTTCTCTCTCCAGATGGCACCCCTACAGGTGAGGCAGCAGCCTGTGAAATTACATTCTAAATTACACTGCAGCTGAACACAGCGCACAGGGCAAAATGTTTTGGTATAAGTAATAAATGACTTGATTCAGTACCTCTGACAGTTTGTGCAATTTGCAAGAATGCTGTATGGAACTGGGGATAAGGGGAAGAACAACAGCAATGCTGGAGTGGAATGGTTTGGGAAAAGGACTGTGAGAATTTCACTGTATTGCTTGTTAGGAGGTGCATCTTCCAGAGATTGTAGATAGTGGGCACCTCAGACAGAAAGAAGTGGATATCCTTCTTTGTATCTATCTTTATGGATATACATTAAGATGTTGCTTTGCAGCTTGCTGACTGTTGGTGTTAACTATTTGTAAGATTTGTCTTTGAGGTCACATTTTCATTTAAAAGCATGAGAAGAATTTATATGAGCCAAATGCATCGTATTTTTAGAACGGCAAGAATTAAGAAGAGCTTTGTGGTTCCAGTCTGTGCTTTCAGCTTTGCTGAAAGCATAAAATAATCTGGTGCAATAGGAGCTCCTGGCCTTTTCAACCATTTTGCAAAGCTTACAAAAGACTATATTGCTCACAAAGCAGTAATGTTCATTCTGGGGTTCACTCGAAGGATTTTGTGAAAGTTAGGCAATAAAGTGGAAGAGAGGGCAGCATTTGGATGAAAAGTATCCCGTAGAGCACTGTCATCTTAGAAATAGGATGAGAAAAGGACATTTCTGTAGTTTTCCAACTGTTCTTTTATTGAACCAAAGGGCAAAAAAAACAGTGGCTGTAGAAATATAGAATTGTTGGAAGGGTGAGGGAAGGGAAAGTAGTCTTTACAGATTTGCTTGGTTCCTGCTGTTTTGCCTTGTAGGGACTGCAAGTCTGAAATCTGGACTTTCCATTCTCTTTTTTGTTCTTCTCTATTGTCAGTCAATTTGTACAAATCAAGCCACATGGTTAAGCTGTGTTACGAGCAAAAATAAGGATTTTGCTTGAAGTGAAAAAGCAAAGTGTATCCTGGTTGGATTTGTCTGAATTTATTTGATGTCATAAGAATGTGAATGAAATGCGCTGCACTATTCAGCAGAGATCATATTCAAACTTGGAGACAGGATGGTAGCAAAACTTTTGGCTGTATGTCTCTTTGAAATTTGGATTTGACTTACAAGTAGTTGCAGTTTAATGTTTTATTTGAAATATTAATGGTGTGTAATGCTCTTCTCTATCTTGTGCGCTCAGAAAATGCCTGACTGAAAATCTGGGAAGTTTACAGTAAGCTGCTCTACTTGGCTAGAGTGGTATTCTCTGCTTTAATCTATGCTGTAGAGTACAACCTTCTCTAAAATTAACCATAGCACAAAAAAAACTAAGCAAACATTGCACTCAGGAATTTTATCCTGAGAACATTTTAAGTTCTGGTGCTGTTGTATGATGCAGACCATTCAGAGAACCTCGTGTATTCGCAGTGTGATTCATTTCCACCTATCTTTCTGAGCATTGTCCAGTCTGGTGCAGGGTACCACTAGGTTGCAAATGTCAAGAAGCAAAGATGCATTCCTTTTGTGTTTCAGTGACTTCCTACATTGTGATAGTTCTAACGCTGCTTGCAGTTCGCAGTAGGAAAAGAATTTCTTTTGTGAGTTATTGCTATAAAATAATACTTAGAGCTTTTCACTTGGGATTGAAGGTGAATTTGACATTTTGGAACTCAGGAAGTTGGTTTAGGTGGATATTTATTGCCTACAGTTTGTTGATTGATTAGATGTTAAGGTATGTGTAGCATGGGGGTGTTTATCTCATGAGGTTCGAAGTGATGGCGCTACTGAGAAATTCTTTAGGTGCTGGCGCTTAGCAGGGAGTGTGGACATGTAAAAATCTCAAACCGTGTTGGTGAGTCTGTCTGTATTACTAAGTATGCTAAATGAGAACTGTAATGACTTCTAAAATTCTTTCCCTTGTGTGCATACAGGGTTATTTCCTTCTCTTTGAGTCTATGCTGGATTCTGTCATCTATGCAAAGGACAAGTACCTGGCAGAGGGAGGCTCAGGTTGGTGTGCATAATTCTTTTAATAAATTTAGCTCTGAGGGAAAACTAAATTAACTCAGAGAACTCAGAGACTTGGAATAAGCTATGCATGAATGAGAAAGTTGCCAGTCTAAATGAAAAATGTTTCCATTAGCATGAGCTTCAAGGCATTAATTTACCGTGTGGATAGTAGAAGAGCATTAGGTTGGGTATCAAGGTCTCATGTTAATGGTGTTTTTAAGATTTGAAGGGGTTATTTATTCTTAAGCACGGCCTAAATTTTTCCTCCCTACTTCTTTCCGCACATACCCCTGTGGATGGGGAAGAAAGAAACACAGTGGCAAATAAACTTCATTTTAAGAGTACACTTTTATGTTTTGAGGTATTATTTTCTTTAATTGAAGGATTTGGATGGTAACCTCAAGCTGTATACTTCAATGAGAAATGCTTAATTTTTTTTCCCCCAGATCCTCTGATTTGAAGAATGAGTGTTGCCTATCTGGACAAATACAGATGTATAAATGTCTTTTAATCAAATTAGGGCACTGGGTTTAAAACCTTTCAAAATACATGAAGCTAAATAGCAGCAATCAGAAAAGGTTGCATTTGTTTTCCTTTCTCTAAATATCAGTTTATGCAGAACTACAAACAGAAGAAGTTTTATTCTT
Organism: Centrocercus urophasianus; assembly: GCF_019232065.1. NCBI lineage: Eukaryota > Metazoa > Chordata > Aves > Galliformes > Phasianidae > Centrocercus > Centrocercus urophasianus. The sequence continues at coordinate 1,257,226 of NW_024885310.1, forward strand.
TAAGATGTAGCACTGTTCAGTAAGGTACATCTAGGATGAAGAATTCACGATGATGAATTAAAGGAAAAGTGCATAGAGTGCTTTCTAGGGCAGTGGAAGTGTGGGGAAGACATACGGTTTCATATGCTAAAAATTATGAATTAACCAATGGAATTCCGTTGGTTCTGTTCAGAATTTTTATCCTGTGCCAGGATAAAAATGGACTTTTTGGCTGGAGAGGTGGGGAAGTGACAGAAGAAAAATATTTCACTTTGAAATTGAGTCCTTTTGTCCTTTTAAGTAAATTAGATAGCGTCATCTTGAGCAATGTTTAAATAGTTTATAATGTAAATATTTAGTGTGCATGAGGTGGTCTTGTGCTCTGCTTATGCTTTATTCCTTTCAGTTGATTCCTTTGTCAGTGTTGTATTTCATACTGACCTTTTCAATCATAGCCATCAGTCTGGTTTTTTTCCCCCCAGTTGTGCTAACCATGCGCATAGTTAGTTTCACCAGGCTGCCTTAATGATTGGATTAATGACTGTGTAACAGTGCTCGCTGCAGTGCTTCACTTTGATTGCAGTAAGCTTTTGTATGCTGCAGAGTGCAGAAGAAAAGAAACAGTTTTTTAATGCAGTTTAACATTTGGTTGAGATTACTGTTCATGTGTGAAAATAGAAGCCTCTTGAACAACTTGACACAGAATAAAAGCATTTTTCTTTTCAGCCAGATCTGGAGCGCAGTTGTAATGTGCTCTGTGTAGGTATATGCTAATCATTTTACATCAATTATTAAATTTGAGGACATATTTTAAAATGGTAAGGAATCACTTTATTCTTAGCTAGTACTTCCACAGCCTTTTGAATGGAGCCAGAAATTGTTGACCTCTGTGGAAACGATAATAGAATCTTGTTCTCTAGGATCTTTCTGTATTGTTGGCATATTTGCTAGTGGCTTGAGCTTCAACGGTTTCCATTTGAGAGAGTGTGATGATTTTGTAGTATGCTTAACCTTTGTGGTCTCAGAATGATCTTGGGTTCTTAGCTGAAGCTTGCTACTAGGTATACTGTACTCCAGTACCAGACTGGTACTGTCAGGTTTTAAACAGAATGCTTAAGATGTTTGCTGTTACTGCTCTGCCAGTTTGCATAGCAGGTAAATGGCTGTGCCCAAGATCCGTGCCAAAATTGTTCAACAATCAGTTTAACAAAACCGGTGCTTCTGCAGCATAGATGTACAGCAGCAGCAGTGTGGGCACATCCAAATTTGAACGAGCTGAAACTGAGAGCTCATCCAGTACTTAACATCTTAACAGAGAAACTCCTGAATTCTGCCATAGAGATTAATTCTGTCTGAAGCCTCTTAGAGATATTAAACCCAAACGGTTATTTATAGGGGCTGTTTGCAAGCTGAGAAAAGCAGTAGGAGCAGCTGTGACTTGGCCAAATCCATCAGTGACTGAGGCAGGAGGAGAACCCAGATTCCCAGATATGTGTCCAGTTGGTCATATCATAGCCACTTCAGCTTAACCTATTGGCATACTGAGTCAGATTATGCCAATCTGTCTAGGGTAGTGTGTATAGTATGCAATAGTTTTATTTGAGAACATAAAATTCTTGCTGTCTGTGACCCATCTGTTCGTTCTTCAAAGCTGTTTATTTGCTTGAGTGCATATTTTTTCCATGTACTTGAGTACAGTGCACATCAGTTAGGAGTGACATAGGCAAGGAAGGTATAGTTCAAAATGTAATTGCTCGTTCATATAAAAAAGATGGTGTATTCACTTGGAATTATTTCTGCATATCCAGGGGACTACTGTCTTACCCTTCAGCGTCCTGAAATTTGTGAGGCATTGCTAAGGGAGAAAGGGTTTCCCATTGTGTACTGTTCACCACGTGAGCTGCTACTAGTGACAGATGACTTCAAGGCACTGAGTCGAGAAGGACACAGATGTCAAAGCGATGAATCTGAGAGCATTGTGGAGCATGTGCTTTTGTCCAGTCAGCATTTTGGTCAGCTCATCTTTGAGAAGGAATGATTATTGAATCATAGCTTTCATCAGGGGGAAAAAATGACAACTCAGTCAAGATTGCACAGGAAGGTGTTACAAAGCTGCAGAAAAAGCAGGAGACTTTTGGAGGATCGGGGATAATGGTTGCAATGCAGGTTGAAGGAGATGTTTTTAAACCTTGACAAAACTCTTCTGTTTTCGCATGATTTAGAATGGTACTTGGATAATGTGCTTACGTTCCCAGTCAAACTTCAATACAGTGTATGCTTCCAGATGCGATTGGGTTTGCAAATTTAGCAGTTGGTGTATCACTGTCATCTTTTGCCCACGACTTGTTTATGGAGCTCGGATTTATTTTTCTGAAGTCAGAACAGGCTTAGTCTTTCTTTTTTTTTTTTTTTTTTTTTTCTTTTTTTGTTCTGTTGATGGAATGAACAAGAACTATCAATTAGGCTTGGGCAGCAGTGTTTACCTTTTTTGTTTTGTTTTGTTTTGCTTGTACTTTATGTGGTCGAAGACATTTCACTGCTGATTAAAGGATTTGTTATGTGGATAAAGAGATTTAATAAAGTCTGATTGAACACTTGATAGGAAAACTTTTCCCTTAAGAGAACATGCTGGAAATGCAAGCTAGTCTAAGGAAGGAATGTTATAGAATAGTCCATCATGTTTCGCTGTCATTTTTGTATGTAGTTTCTCTACATTTCTGTAAGTATTTTCTGTATCTGGGTCCTCTTTCACCCCTCTTGTATGCTTTCACTGCATTCCTTGCATCCTGTAGTCACTTAATGTCGTTGTGTCAAGTTGTGTTTTAATTTCTGGAGTGCCCGTGGTTGCTCTTGGAGGTTTGGAATGCTTGGTGATACAGCATGTAATGCAGTTCTCACACTAGTAAGCAGCAATATGAAAGCTTTGAGAAGTATAAATCCCTTATTGATGGCTCTAGAAGCTACTTTCAGATACTTCAACACCCGATACTGATTTTTGTGCATGCGTGACAGCTGTCAGGTGTGCTGAATCAAACAATTTGTTTCAAACAAGGCAGTTTGAACATCTTCCTGTTTTGATACTCATCGAATTATCTTCTTACTGCTGAGTTAATTGTAGGCTGTCCATGGAAAAACCTTCTGTTTTCAGCTCTCATCTGCAAAGTGAGGATGATAGTTCACCAGTGCGATTCCAATTTAAGCTTGCAGATTTTTATTATTCTGTTTTAGTCAGAATGTGAGAAAAATGACGTTGTGCCCATATTTTGCATAAAGTAGTAGATTGAAATGTACGTGTGATTGTTTGTTCTAATTTAATCTCTCCATGTGAGAAATAGCTTCTTTAAAGAACAGTCATCTTTACAACATGCAAAAGATGTTTTGGTTATGTTAAACATACTCTCACAGTATAACAGAATAATTCTAGTTTACTATTTCTATCTTCAGTATTTTTCAAGGCAAAAAAAGTAATGCCTTTCTGACCAGTGCTTTCCCCTGTGCTCATTTGGGTAAGCCAATTTCAAGCAGAGCTGAAGATAAAATTAATTTTACAGTTCACTAGATTTTTTGGGGAGTAAAAGAGAAACTTTGCTTTAGTTTTATTAATGCCATCACATTGATGTATCAGTAAAAAAAAAAAAAAAAAAGTGCTTAATAGGAAGCATTTTGTTCTAAAGCCAGACTAAAAAAAACACTAATTTGTGTGATTTGGAAGCCTTTAAAGCTCTAACGGCAAATGGGAATTTTATTTGTGGAAGGAAGCCTAACTTAATGCTAGCTTTAAAATGGGCTTCTCTTAGTGTTCGATAATGCTTTAGACAGCCATATTTATAGCAGCTGTTCTACCTGTCTTTTCCAATCAGTAGTGGGTAAGGAATTGATTATCTTTCCTGTAGGAAGCTCTTGAAAAGGCAAATGTCAACTTTCCACTACTGTTTGGAAAAGCTGTGAATAGATGGGTTTTCTAAAAACATTCTTGCAAGAGGTGAGCACAAATGTGAAGATAATGCAAGAATGATAGATATTGATGTAAAACTGGGGGGAAGAATTGGTGAGGGGCTTGTCTTCTGTCATTTGGATTCCTGTCATGCTGTTTGGTTAGAGATAGAAGTTTCTCTTATTTTTGGGTGTCTGGAAGTCATTTTCAGATTGTAAAGCATGTATCAGCTGAACACAATAAGAAATAGGAACCAAATACCTCAGTGAAAATATTTGCTCTTCACTGAAAATAAGGTCTTTTCTTGCTACTGCAGATTCCTTATCTGGATTTTCCTTTGCGTATCTATCTAGGAATTATCAAATGTATTTCAGTGCAGTCTCTAGAAGCCAGAATAGGATGCTCCAAAATATTTTCATCAAACATAAAAATTTCCATTTGTGTCCTGACAGTGGGGTTTGGCTAAAAGAGATTTTCTCCTAAGGAGTAAATATTGTTATCAGAGTAGTGTGGGGAAAGTGTCTAGTCTCCCCTGTGGACATACACAGAAAAGAAAGCAGCAGAAAAAATCTTGTCTAAGAACTGAAAAAAGTTTTTGTCTTTTTAAATGTTAATCACTTAGAAAGGGAATTATGCCTGAAAATAGAATTTCACTCATCTGTTTGTTGTTGTTGCAGTTTATCCTGACATTTGCACCATCAGTCTAGTAGCTGTAGGAGATATGAATAAACATACAGAAAAGCTACTTTTCTGGGAGGATGTATATGGCTTTGACATGTCTTGCATGAAGAAAGCTGTAATTCCAGAAGCTGTTGTGGAGGTGCTGGATCCAAGCACTCTTATATCTGAAACCAGCGTAATTAAGGTACGTACCAGATCCTTCTGAATATTCAGTAGTCAGATTAGAAGTTCCATTTTATTATTTGTGGGGAAGAGAACAGATATGTAGACACACTTTGGCATATCAAAAATTGTGTGAATGCTATAAGGTTCTTGATGTTGAGACTATATGGCACCATATTTATTATTTTTTTTTCCAAGTTTAAACAAGACCATAAATATGTCTTGTAGGATAGAACCATCTAAACATGATATTTTCCTCCAACAAGAATAAAATTTACTTGCATTTCAATAAGGTGCAAGTTGCATAACTGAAGTGGAAAATAAAAACTAACAGAATAACAGAGTTCCATTTTACTTTCCTTCCCTCTTCAGTTAAGTTACTGCATGGAGTTACAGGGTGATTCCTTAGCTATGTCTGCATAGTTAGCTAGCTTTGAAGATCTTGAGTTGCAGCATTATTCACTGTTGTCTATGGCTTTCTTCAACAAAAATAGCTGTGCTGAGACTGATAATCCCTTTAATATGGAGGGCTGCTCTCAAGGGGTTCTTCTCCCAGATTGTATAAATACCTGGGAATAACTAATTTTGACCTTCCTCTACATTTCTTCATTCTTTTGTTTAATTTCAGGGTTCTTTCCTTGTAAATGGTAGTCATTATAGATGTCTTAGATTTTATTAACTGAGCTTGTTTTTACCAGGCTATCTTCATAGTCAATACACATGTCCCTTTTAATTTATATATAATTATGAGCAGTCACTGGCCAGCACAGTTGCATGGGCTTAGCAAACTTTCACATTGTACAGCATTTAACATAATGGCTCTGCTTAATGGTTTTGTACTTACTTATTTTGGTAACAGTCATGGTTTTTAAAATAGACTGTAGTCAATGTATGTGCTTGTTTGCTTGAAATTACAGTACGAAATAGTAAAATTAATGAGTTGAGCGAAAGTGGCCTTATAGGTAAATTGTTTAAATCAATAGTATTCTACAAAACAAATAGATTGTATTTTTGAGAGAAAGATTAAAAATTCATCATTAGCTTATTACAGACAGTGTCTTAATGTGCTTTCTCATATTAACTAGTTCTTGTTTTGAATAGCTTATAATGTAATTTTCAGGAAGAATGATATTTCCTAAAGAAAATCAAGGTAACAAAAACTGACCAGTAATGTATGAAGTGCTTTGTGTCAACAGTATATAATATTATATAATATTATATATGATATATTATATATATATATAATGTAAGGCATTTTAGCTGGGTGTGTGAACTAAGGAACTTCTTACAATGCCACTTGTGATGGATTTTTTTTATTAACTGAAAACAGTTTTTTTTTTTTTTTTAACTTCAAGTATTTGATACTTACATATTTAAAGTAAAATTAAAAAAAAAAAACTTTGAAATGCAGGTTGCAATTGGATCTGACAGTATCATAATTATCCTGGATGCTGTTCTATGACTATATGACAATACAGAAGCTGTTCTCTACCTCCTGTGTTCCTTTTCTATCACACCTACTTCACATTCTGATGCTTCCATGGTTGTTCTGCTGTTCAGCAGAGGGCCTACATAGGCTGCAGGAAGGAGCCAATCGTCCTCTGTGCAGTTCATCAGAGGTCAATGCAAAGTCCTGCAGTGGGAAGGAATAACCCCTATGCCAGTGCAGACTGGGACCTACTGTCTGGAAAGCAGCTTTGTGGAAACACAACTGAGTGTCCTGATTAAGCCTAAGCTGATCAGCCCCACACCCTCTTGCAGCAAAGGCTGTCGGATGACAGCCTTGCAATATGCACTAGAAGGCTGCTGCCAGCAAGTCAAGGGATGGAAGCCTTCTCTTGTCAGTCTTGGGAAGCCTGATGGTAGAACACCAGGCCAGTCTTGGCTCCTGAGCGCATGGGCAAGCTGGGTGTACTTGAAGTCTAGTGATCCAAGAGGATGAGTTTGATGAGAGCTGAATCTGTCACACAGGGATGCAATTCCACTTAAATATGAGGAATTTCATTATTTTTAATGAGAGGATGATTGAATGTTGGCCCAGATTGCTCAAGCTGCTGCTCAGGATACCCATATATATATAACTGTGAATGATGCTTAATGTCAGCTATGCAAAGCTGTCAGCATTACTTAAAAGCAACTTTCTTGAATGCGGTGAGCTACAGTGCCTAGTACCAATCTATTACTCCTCACTGTCTATTGAATTTGACATCTGGGAGAAAGGATCTTTAGGTACTTGGTCAGTGTGCATGTATAGTTGGCTCTTTCCTTTTTTAAAAAGCTGTGTTAATACTGCCCTACAGAGATGTCTGTATATGAAAGTAACTGTACAACCTGTAAAAATCATCCAAAGAGCTGTCTCAATTTCTATTAAGCACTGTTATCTGACAGAATTGTTTTATTCTTTTCAACAGCGTATTGACTGTAATACTGCATCTATTCCTGATTTAGAATTCTCATCAGAATTCACCCTAAGAGTCAGAACAAGCACAAAGTGTACAGTAAGATAATTTTAATTTTTTCTTATATGGTCAGTAGAACCTTTTAACTAATGCGCTGTTTGAAATAAACCTTTGTTTTTCATTATTCCATGTCTTGAAACTTTAATTTCTGTATTACAGAGATGTGACATGAGCCCTCTTTCTACAAAGAGTTTAAACTCCTGTAGTATGATGACATGGTACAGTATGAGGAAGAGAAGTGGAAGCAGGGTCCTGTAGCCTGGGAGGAATACAGGGCTGTTGTCTGTGTGTATAAAGATAGGATTAGGAAAGCCAAGGCACAGATGGAGCTGAACTTGGCAAGAGATGTGAAAGACAACAAGGAGGGGTTCTACAGGTACAAAGGCAGAAAGAGACAGGCCAAGGAGAGTGCTCCTTCTCTCATAGAAGGTAATGGGGAGCTGGCTTTCTCAGACATAGAAGAAGCTGAGGTACTCAATGAGTGCTTTGCCTCAGTCTTCACGAGTGGTCAGGCTTCCCATGTCTACCAGGACCCTGAGGTGAGGGTGTGGGGAGTGGTTTCTGTCCCACTGTAACAGTGGAACAAGTCTGGTCCCTCCTCATGAAATTGAACGTGTACAAGTCCATGGGGCTGGATAATATCCATCGTGGGGTTCTGAAAGAGATGGCTGGTGTGGTTGCTGAGCTGCTCTCCGTCATAAAATCATGACTGTCTGGTGAAGTCCCTGGTGACTGGAAAAAGGGAAATATTACTCCTATTTTTGAGAAAGGGAGAAAGAAAGACTCAGGGAACTGAAGGCCACTGAGTCTCACCTCTGTGCCTGGGATGATCATGGAGCAGATCCTTCTAGAAGCATTGTTAAAGCACATATGAGATAAAAGGTGATTTGAGGCAGGCAGCGCGGCTCTGATCATCACTAAGATGATCAGAGGGCTGGAGTGCCTCTTCCTATAACAAAAGGTTGAGGGAACTGGGATTGTTTAGCTTGGAGGGAAAAAAAAAGAGGCTTCAGGGAGACCTCATTGTGGCCATTCCAGTACTTGAAGGGAGCATTTAACAGGAGGGGGGATGGCTGTTTACGACTGTGGATAGTGACAGGACAAGGGGGAATAGTTTTAAACTGAGTCAAGGGAGGTTTAGGTTAGATACTAGGAAGTTTTTCCACACAGAAGGTGGTGACCCACTGCAGCAGGTTGCCCAAGGAGGCTGTGGATGCCCCATCTCTGGAGGCATTCAAGGGCAGGCTGGATGTGGCTCTGGGCAGCCTGGTCTGCTGGTGGCAACCCTGCACATAGCAGGGGGTTGAAACTGGATGATCATCATGGTCTTTTTCAACCCAGGCCATTCTATGATTCTATGATAATGGGTCTTAGCGTTGTTCTTGTTGCTGTTTTCTAGCCCACTGATTTCCTGAAACACAAGTTCTCTGTTCAGACAGGTTGTTACCATTATGCTGAAGAGTGAATTGGTCACTGTTCTCTGAAGAGATTTAAGTTTAATAAAAATAGTAAAAACAAAATAGATAAAGGTAAACTACATACACTGAACTACCTAAGTTCACTTTTTGTTTTTTTTTTCTTGGTCATTCAGTATCTGTTAATCAGTGTTTCTGTTTTCTCATTATGTTTGATTATTTGAAAGTGTCCAAGGGTGAGCATTCCAGTAAGTTCTTTAAAGATGAAGCTCATGAGATGATAGGTCTGCTTAGCAAATTGCAGGGCTAGTTGAGGAATCAAAGAATCATAGAATCACAAGGTTGGAAGCGACCTACAAGATCATCCAGTCCAACCGTCTCCTCATCACCACTGCCACCACTAGCACCAAACCATATCATGCAGCACGTCATCCAGATGCCTCTTGAACACTGCCAGGGATGGTGATTCTACCACCTCTCTGGGCAGCCATTCCAGTGCCTGACCACTCTCTGAGAGAAAAAGTTCTTCCTTATGTAACTGGTTTTGGATAGATCTGTATGTTATGAATCATGGGTTAATTTAGTTCACTTGTCCACTTCTTTGAATAACTGGTAAGCAGATGGAAATTGATCCAAATTCTTTGTCGCCTTAACTGCTTGAATAAAGTAAAGTAGTTTATTTCTTAAAAATCATTTTTCCCTAACAATATATATTTACAAAAACTTTGTTTCAATTCTGTTCTCCTGGCAAGTGTGTCACTAATGTGTAAATCCAGATACATACATGCCTAAATGTTGTGACTTCTGCGGTGAAGGTGAGGGAGTAAGTGGAAGAATGGTGTGTCTGAAATTTTGCACTGAGTGCAGGTTTTAAAAAATGGCCAGAACTCTGTAAAGTATTCTGCTCTTCATCATTTAGGTTTATTGACACTTAGAGAGAAATTTCCACTCTTTCTATGATGAATTGTAGAAGTTTAGGTGGGGGTTGACAGTTCATCCATCATATCAGGCTGCCTAACCTTGCAGCAAATGAACAATGCAAGTCCATCATTTATCTTGAGAATTTTGGGGGAGGTGCTCTAGGATTGCGATTTGTCCTTTGAAAATAACACTTGATGTTTTTCTGGTTTGCATCTGCTTTTTGTTTCTACACAGAATCATAATCATAGAATCATAGACTGGCCTGGGTTGAAAATGACCACAGTGATCATCTAGTTTCAACTCCCCTGCTGTGTGCATTGGCCAGCCAGCCATTTCCTAATCCACTTCACATCCACACTTCTCATATTTAGAGAGAAGGATGTGGTGAGGGACAGTGTCAAGGGCCTTGCAGAAATCCAGGTAGATGGCATTAATATTTTGTGAATCCTACAGTAGATTGGTTACTAGTGTACACTGTTATTTGGGCTATGGAGTGAGGATTTGCATGTTGCATTATTCCAAGATACCACTGTGGTTGTACAATAGGCATCACTCTATAGAAATGTAACAGCAGAGTGGAAAGCATTGCTGCTTTTGCTAAAATTGTTTTTGCAGAAGCATAGACCAGTGAGAGGTAATTTAGTAAGTACCCAGAGCAAGGAATTGTAGCCTAAGCCTGTTGCAGCTTGCAGTGTAGTGCTAATCATTGAAGAAATTAACTTTTAACTTGCAGTCTGCTGCTCCTTCCCATCAACCTGTTTCCATTTCTGCGGTGACAGACGTTAAATAGTAAAAATTTACAGGAATCAAACTAATAATGCAGTCTCTTTAATAACTAATTAGTGCATTTACTTTCATTATGACTTGGAAGCCCCTAAGGACCTCAAGTATAGGCAGTCCTTCTAATTACAGTGGTAAGATGTTTAACATATCTAAACTCTGACCTTAGTTTCTTCTCAGGTTTTTTCCCGTTTAGTAGATACTATTTGAAATTGTTTACTTTCGGCCTTAACAGAGAAACTGATCTCTTCTTAGTTTATTCATTCTTAGTTCTTTTGAATTATTTGGTATGTGGTGCCTAGTATTTCAGAAGTCATTTTGGCATGGGAGGAGTCTAAGCTTTTCTGAGAGCAAGTATAGCAAGTATTCATGTTTGCTTTTTTTTTTCTACTATGATTTGCCACTTAACATCTTTTCTCAGTAGTATCCTAGGGGTGTCCTAGAAGTAGTAAGATTTCAAAGACTGAAGATAATAAAAGCGTGAAGCAGTTGTTTGGAATGATTGTATTTGATAGACTCAAAGCACTTTTAAGTGCATGTTAGCTTTATTTCGGTCTTACGAAGATAATGGCCAAAAATAAATTTAATTAGTCTCTGAAAGTGTATTTTTGTGGTAATGAATTAGGGTTTGTCACTGCTGATTTTAATGAGACATCTGGCTAATATCAGTTAGTAGATGCTGCTGGGAAAGTATTGCATTAATTGTATTCTGAGTTGATCACTGTGTGTGCTTTTGAGATAAAATATAATGGTGATTACCCTCAGTGTAGAAATCAATTTGACAAACTTCCTCTTTTGTTTGTGAGTGTTTCCCCTGTGAGCCCATCATTGTTGATCTTTCCTAGCTGAATAACAATATCCCTTGGGAGGAAAATGGCAGTATCTCTTCATTGCTCCCAGGAGATGTTGTCAAAGAGCAGGGGATGTGTGTAAGAAGTTGGAGGGAAGAAGGGTGTGAAAGAAGGATAATGAACCACAGGACGTGACTGATGTATTAAAACCTTCAAGAGAAAAAGGAAATTGAGTTGCCTTGAAAATTGTTTTGAGTTAGGAAAATGTATCTTTAAGTCTTCTCTGTTAAGCGGTTTAGTCCCGTAATGTCCAGTCTTGCACTTGAGAGCCAAAAATGAGCGTTAGCATCTAAATCTTAAGTGAGGAAATACACTTTTTAGTTGTGAGTTGGAAGTCTGACTTTGGTCCTGCTGCAAAACACACCTTGAATGTCTGCTGCCTTAAAGACCACAATATCCCAGTACAAAGCAGGATGTGGCCTTATGATCTGTTCAGTTATTGGTAATCCCCTCTTCACTGAGATCCAGATTTGTGTTCCTTTTAAAACAACAAAAAAAATTCTTTTTTGGTAGCAAGTGCTTTTTATTTTTTTACTGTGATAAAAAGGCAGCAACTCTGCCGCATGGATTACAAACATTCCATCTCCATGCTTGGATAAACTCCATCAAAAGCACATTATCTCCCACTTCTGTGGCCAGCTGTCTAATTGTATTTGTTGTAGCCGCTCACTGTTGGAACATGATGCTAGTGAAGAGCAAGAATGATAAATTACTCACTGTAGGTGATAGCGGTGATGATAATTTTTAATTTCCTTGTTCCTAAGTGAATTGGTAAGGTTGCCTTTGAGTTCCCATAAGGAGTCAAGCAATCTCATTTGTTTTATCCTGTTAAAAAGCTGCACAAAACAGACAGTCGTTATGGAATAAGCCTACTGTTCACATATGTCTGAACTAAAATTTGGTCTCTTCTTCCCATTTCAGCTAAGGGCTGCAAAGTGAAGAATGCGTACACCCATTACAGCTCTTAAGGATTTTATGATCTTAATATATTTTGTACATCTTATATGAATAAAAGAAAAAATAGGTTTAAGATAAATCACTTGTGAGGGGAGAAAATGTTGAAGAAATGAGTCGCGTGGAGAGGAAGTGCTTCGTTTACAGATCATATGCTTGCATGAACACCTTAGTGTCCCTCAATGATGGGGGAAGACCTTAAACTATTCTGAGAGTTCTTTGTCAAAGCCTGGGTTGGATGAAACTGAGGAGAGGTTACTGGATACTATAATAATTTCAAAAATAAATTTCTTAAACTGTTGAGTAAACTTTTGCTAGCCTTTGCCATCTCAGTAATGCAAATCTGTTCCTAATTGTTTCTTTAGCTCTGTAGTTAACCTTCTTAGGTCCCTAGCTAATTGTGGGGAGTTTATTCTGAGGCTGTGTTTTTTGTCCTCATGGCTCTGCTTTCTTTCTGACAGTCTACTTGAAAGCAGGAAGAATAATATTTCTGCATCATTTCTTATATTTAGCATCCTTTGAGGCTGGAACATGTGTCTAAGTAGAGTTTTAGTTATTTATTACCAGTTTAAAAGCCATCATTTTTGTTGTATGGTGTTCAAGAGACTGGCACTGGAAAGCTTCTGCCAGAGGAGTTCTTAATGGTTGATGCCTGGTGAAGCTGTAAATGATCTGTTGAGCAAAAACAAAACTGCGATGGAAGAAATAGCTGTTATCATTATGCTTAAAACAAAAGAAACCAATGCAGTAGTTACAGAATGTCACCTGACATTTACAGTGGCATTATTGTCTTGTTCCTTTTAGTTTGACTACAAATCTTTTTTCAAGTTATTTTTAAAAACATTTTTACATCTTTCATTAAAATCTGGCCAGCCCTTTGTTTCATTTTAATATGTCCTTGTCCATGAGATTACTGCATGTGTGCACAGTGATTTTTTTTCCTTACCTTTTTGCTGATTAGCTCTGTGTTTAAATTTTACTGCAAAAAGGGAGGACTTTTCTTTCAGTTTGCAAGCACTGGAAATTGCTTTCTTTGTAGTAGTGCATATTTAAAAGAAGTTTGCATATTTAAAAGAAGTTGTAGATTCTGCAGTGTGTGGTAGTGTTCTAAAGTGAAACCACCTGAAAATGCTTTGAACTTTGTATTTTGAATTATTTCAGTAAAATGCACTTAAATGCAGAGCGTATTTATTGTGCATTTTGGTAACAGAGCACCAAACTCTACTAACAAATAATAGAAATTAAAATGGAAGAGAAGATACATTAGAACCTGAAAAGATTGTCATCAAAGTCACAATTAGTTTTGCATTATTGGGTATTTTGACTTCCTGGTTTCTTATCAGAAGCATAAATTCAGTAGTGAATTTCTAGGACTTTGACTTTGCTGTGAGGAACAACTCTGGGGGAAGTCTGTGAGAAAGTAGATCAAGTGGTATTCTAAATACAGTGTAGTTATTTTTGAAAATGCATGAAGGGAAATGTTTCCCTATATGTTTCTCTATAATGTTTCTTGTTCTCAGCCTGTTCTCTGAAGTGACAATTTTTTTTATCTCCAGACGATTTCGATAGAGTTACTAATTCCAAGACCTATGATAACAAACATTGGTTTGGTAATATACATACAAGTTCTCATCTATGGAAAATAAGAATAAGAAAGAAAATGTTACATTGCTTTTGGCTCAGTAGTTGTAGGAAAATTCAAGATGGGAACCTGTGGAGAATTAGAGAAAAGAATATTTTCTATTTTGCTACTTATCAAACTTACGTATGGAAATGCTTTGTGTACTCCCTCTGTCTTTGGTAGGAGACCAGGTGATTTCTGTTAAGTGCCAAAATTAAATTATTCTGCAAGTTTGATCTTAAACTTGTTTTGTAGTGGTAAATACACGCTTCCTGGATCAGTGGCTTTGTAGTCGCAACAGAAGTCTTGTGTTCTTTTTTAGGTCTTTCTTCTGGCTCAACAATTATTTCAGTTTCAGCATTGAGGGGAATGGATCCATTTTAGAATGCTGCAAGAAATAATTTAATGAATCAGTGCAGAAAACAATGTAGAATCCCTGGAACCCTGCATATGGTAGACCTTGTGATGTCTAATTATCACTGATACAACCCCTTGATTTAGGTAGTCAAGGGCAGTGTTTTAGCATTTTTAGTTTGGGAGAACATTAATAATGCAAGGAATTAAATGGTTATTTGTCCTGATTCTTTACAGAATCATACAGAGTCCTCTATCGCTGAGCACAGGAAACAAGCAGGTAGCAGAGGGATGGTTTCTTTGCTTGTAACTGTAGTCTCCTTTCATCCTAAATCCCCTAAAAATGTTTATGTGGGGATGTTTTCTCAGGGTAGCTTGTCAGATGTTACTTCTTGCTGCCGAGTGCCTAGCTGTTTGCAGCCCCCCTAGCTGTGATATGTCTCCTTGGAGTTTGGGGCACTGTTTTTGCTTTCTGCTCGGGAACATAACTTGGTAGTCTCATTTTCTCTGGAAGCCATTCTTTTTTCCTTTAATTCTTAGTGCATTTTTATTATCTCAACCTTTATCTTCCCTTATCCAGTAATCGTATCTTAACTTTTATTTGCAAGCATACCAACAGTATTGATGCAATGATTGAAAGGTATTTTTATGGCTTAGATATCTGACTAGTATCCAGAAAAGATTCTGTGTCAGTAAAAGAAGTCTCGGTGGGTCAATAAAGCTCTGTCAAACTTCTCAATCTTCACTGAAAAAGGCATATTAGAGACAAGGATATAATTCAACTGAAAATGAGATTCTCGGCACTGAATGAGTGATAGGACCTTTTGCTTAAGGGATGGAAGAGTTGGCAGTTTTAACATCCTGGTATTCATTTGTCATGAAGGTCGCATAGTGTCTCCTTGGTTCATTTCTGAGCTTTCCAAACTTCTCTAGAGTGCTATTAGTTGAAAATCTAAAGCTGGTGATTCAACAAAATGTTTTATTGCTTTAAGCTATATTTGCCACCATGTTGTCTGTTCTGGATTTAGACTAGAAAGAAAAAAATACGAGTAAATCAGCTATCATTCAGTTTATGTATCCATATTTTTTTTGTATATTTATTATAGGGTTTTTTTGCTGTCATTCTTCATCTTATTTGTATTTTGTTTACTACAGGCAATTGCAGGTTATTTCGATATATTTTTTGAGAAGGACTGTCACAACAAGGTATGTGGTGGTATGCATTTTAAAAATAACTTCAAGAGAAAATACTTCTTGAGCCCTTTTTCTTTGTCAAAGTGTTTGGCAGCAAGTCTGTTTTGCTGTAGCAACACTCATATGCATGTGTGTTTAGTAATTGATTGATGTAGTCTGATATTAAAACTGTTGTTCTCTAATCAAACTCTTGAACTCTTCAAACAGGTCTTGTTTTCAACTGGTCCCCTGTGTACCAAAACACACTGGAAACAAACAGTTTTTCTTCTGGAGGAACCAATTCCTGTAGAAGCAGGTATATTTAAATTCAGTCCTGGTGCAACAGCAGTTGTGCTACACTGGTATTATCATGAAATCTAAATCTAAAACATTAGATTCAAGAGTTATGTAAGCATTAAAAAGGATTAGTAATAAAGTCCTTCAGCTACTCTTTAGGGTTGTTTTTTTTTTTTTTTTTTGCTTAAGCAAAGCAGTGGGCAATATCTATATATTCTACAAATTCAATGGCAAATGTATACGTAAATGGGCATATATGAAATACTTACATAGTACCATACAGTACAGTGAGAAATCTCACTTGTGTTTCAAATGATTTTTCTCCGATGCAAGAAAAACTTAAGACCAGAGTACTGCTATTAATGTTCTCTTAATTTTGATGCTAGTTGTGTTCTTAAGTATCAGTGATTGTATGGAGATCCTTGTACCGCTCGTAAACTTTGCTGCACTTGTTAATGTGAATCATGAGTACGTGGATGAGTCTTGTACCTGGAGCTGTGGGATTACTCTGTAATAGAAAATGGTTTCAGAGAACTCACAGCCAAGAGCATGACCCATTGAAGTATGGAGATGTCATTTGGATATGCTGAATGTTGAAATAAACTTGATAGGTACCGTAATTTGCTCCTTGTTGCTCAGATGTGAAGAAAGTAAAAAAGCTTTTCTTGTCATCAGAGATAACCCAAAGTTCAGACAGCGAATTGCTGAAGTACAGTTTGGGGGACTAAACTGATGTTTATTAGGTTTTATTTAGCTGTATTTATTAAGTTTTGACAGTAACTTTCCATGCAAGTAGTCAAATATCCTTTGGTTTATAAACACTGCAACGTGTCCATTACCATCATGGAATAGTTGTGCAGCAGAGAAACATGCATCAAAGCAATGTTACTCATATTGAAGGCCATGGTTTTTTTACAGGTTATCAGAACAGAGAGGATCTGGCAGTGGGGTTTGGTTCTTCTGTCAGCTAATAAACTCATGGTAATATGTGGCCTCAAACTGAAAAGTCTATAAGCAGGTCAGGCGTACTGGGAGAGAAGTGTGCAGAAATTTATGTGGATTCTGCAAAATAAGCTGAAGTCAAGAGGCTTAGTGGTGATGTGGAGAAGAACTGAGGTAGCTTGTTACCATCAGAGCTTTTTACCAGGTGCTCCTTTCGTAAAGGCACAGTGATCTATGTTCCATGGCAAATCATTTTTGTCATGCTTGAATTTATGTTCTCAAATAACTTATACTTACATATTCTTAAATCCTGTTGCTACTTGGGATGCACAAGTACTTGCGTGCATTTGTGCTTGGATTTGTTCTGTTCAGCCTCTCTTTCTAGATGAGGCTGGCTAAGCTCTCTGTGCTGCTGTTCATTACGTTTCAATGTCATAGAGTGTGAAGGGAATTTTTTAGAAGTGCAGTGACATTTGTTGGAATACGCACATTATTAAATATTACATAGATCATTTGACATTTACAAAACTTCTGAAATTATTGGGAGGCGTGTCTGGTTCTAGAATTTTTGTCTGCTTGCCATGACTTTCTCAAGACAACTGCAGGAATGTTGTGCTTTGAAGCAGTGAGCACGATCTGGTCGACCTTCAAGATTACTTTTGTCATAACTTCTTCCCTTCTCTTTATTAGCTCACATTTCTTTAAATTATAACAGTAACAAATCTTGCTGTTGCCATGTTTCTCTTTTCTTTCTATTTGCTTCCTTCTCTTTATCGTTAAGCCCCCTTTTCCCTTTTATTCATTCCATCTAATTTTACATCTTCTTTAGAATTACCATTTTTGTTTTCGGAGCTGTCATTTTTATTGCAAGGTTCTGAGAGAAACTGGGACCTAATCTCCTTCTCCTTTGTAATTCTATTATTAATTTCTGTGGGGTATTTGTTGTTCATGGAGGATAGAAGTCCATCAGGGCGGAGAGTGTTCCCTTATACTTACATATAGGAGTGTTGCTTTATTTCTAAGTAATTGTTGTCTTCTCCTTCAGCATTCCAAAAATCTTTTTTCCAAGTCGTGTTACTTTAAGTGCATGCTTAAAAAATAGCCAAGTATAGTTCTTATTCAATGAAGGAAGGCAAAAGGGGTAAACCAGCACACAGCATATGCCACGTGGTCCAATTTCAGATTTTGGTCAATTTTTAAAACTGTTTTAAAGACTGAGTTGCTTACTTAAGTGTTTGATTTAAATACTGACTGATTTATTATGGTGCAGTGGGGGCACTTGTTTCCAGTATTTTAATGGGCCGCGAAACAGATTTGTTGGTATAATAAATACAGGTAATACATTCTCCTGTTCAGTAAATATGTCTTCTGGATATCATGATTTTTGTTTGTTTTGTTTTGTTTTCCAGTAAAGAAAAATGGTTCCTTCAGATTTCCAATTCTGACCAAAATAGTAAAATCGACTTTAGTTCTATCAGATGCTTTACAGGTTTTGGGGATAAGCTTGAAGTGACTGTAAAACTGTGTTTGGATTTGCTCTGCAAAATCGGTTGAGCTTACAGGTATCTGAACCTGCTGGGTATTTATCAGAGAAATGCTGCTTCATGCCATGGCAGAATTCTTTTGTTCTGCCATGTTAACCCTCTTAATTTTTTTTCAGTTCTTTGACTCCAGGTTATTTGTTGTATAAATAGATCTATTTTCTCAGTCATAAAAAAGATTGAATATTTTGATCTTGATTCTGATGGTAACAGAATCAAGCCATTACAAGATAAAGGATGGGGCTTGTAATTAATTCTCCCTGCTCTGCCATTTCTGCTGCAGCCTTTGCTAGGTGTGCAGTGTTTGCATATCCTCTGAGAGAGGAAATAAGAGAGGCTTAACCTAGATCCAAAGATGTGGAGGCTGGAAGGACAAAATTGCAGCTGCTATGTGTGCTTTGCTACTGAATTTTGGCTTGATGAGTAAACATGACAGAGTGCTTTGTGTATAGTTTTAGTGGATAATTTCTGCTGATTAGATTTATTTTAGAAGTGGAGGAAGTCTCTTACTAGTCACGTATTCAAAGAACTGGTTTCCCTCCTCCCAGACTGTCCTGAGAGACTTGAAGATGATGTGTGATGAACTAAAACCAAAAAAAGCATCAGCATGTTGGATAGACTTTAACTGCTTAGCATGCAGTAGAAATAAAGAAGCCACGTGATACTTTATTGCCAGAAAACTGTTTTTTCTCAAACAAGAGTATTGTATTGTGGACTCCCTACAGAGTACAAGGCTTTTCACAGCAGCTCTTATAATAGCTTGAAAAAGTCTTTGTTTTAAAAAATTGAAATTCAGATGCCAGAGCCATGCCATTCTCTTACAAACGCTCCAAATGTGAATCTTTTCCTTTTATTGTTTGTTGAGATATTCCTTCTTCATCTCAGAAGCAGAAAAATACGTACAGCATATCATTTTCATTTGGTTGACCCAAGCACTTAATAAAATCATTTTTGTAAGCTTTTTATTTAAAGGGGTGCCAGAATCTGTTCAGTAACAGTGCATTAAGTTAAAACCCACATCTATATGCAAGCAAATTCTATTAGCAATAAAACAGCATATTGTCGTCATTTTGTGTTCTTGGTATTGCCTTGCAGTGGAAATAAAGCCTTGACTTGTTTATCAGTGGAGCTAAAAGGGGCCAGCACAGCAAAATAGAAGGGCTTACATGACCAACCCCCCATAAAATCCATGATTATCGTTAGCTCCCCAGTCTCTATAATTGGTTAGCTGTTTGTAAATTTACAAACTGAAAAACATTAAAAACCAAAACAAAACACAAAAACAACACTGGCAGTTTGTTTGTCTGAGTGTTTAGATCTTATACTGAAATACTTCAGTATTATGTGTCCCAATGGGGTAATTTGTTTCCTAATTGGCTTTTTATTGTTTGTTTTGCCTGTCTACAGTTTCAGTGTGGTGTCTTTAGAACAGTCACTTGTTTACTTACAAGTAGCATCTCCAAAAATGGTTTGCATTCGATATCTAGTAATTATTAAAACTTGGATCTTGAGGTCAGACTAGATGTTCCATGTCTTATGATGTAACTCGTGAAGTCTGCTGCTTAAAATTATCCTGTTGACTTGTCAGAAGAATCTGTAAATGTGTATTTTGGGCACAGAGCTGGCAGAATCTCTTATCACTGAAAGGTAATAGAAGTTCTATGTCTGTACAAGAAAGGTTGCACAGATTTCTTGTGCCACACTGTTTCCTTTTGCACAGCCTGAAGTTGCAAGGAGATAAGCTACACATGGCAGCAATAGTATGGTTTTCTCAGAGTTTTATTCCAACTGCTGAGAGAAAGATTGAGACAGGCCACACGATGGATCTCTGTTATAAAATGTAGTGACTTGAGACTAGCTCTAGGTGAGGCAGTTTGGCTCCTACAGCTCCACTTGATGCATGGTACTCACAGTCCATTGCGGCAAGTGTTTCTGGTGCCTGGTCTACATTGGGAATTTTTGCACTGCCACGTGTGGGTTGTGGATGTTAGGCAGCTCATACTAGGCTGTCTTAACTTACTTAACATGCTGTGTAGACTTCTTTAGATTTAGTTTCAGGGTTTTTTTTTTTGTTTCAGTTTTGACCTGGGGTGTTGAAACAACAATTTGGTTGTTGTTTGTATGCCAAAGAACAGGCTCATGTATGACAGGAAAGCACAGGGCCTTAAGATAGTTTCACAACAGGCTGAACAGTGAAGAGACAGAAAGTATTTAAACTAAACAGACTGTATAAGAGTGTTGTCACAGAGGAGATGAATAATACTGGAAGCCTGTGATTTTTGCTTAATTCAGAAACTGCTTATTGAAGATTGAGTTGGTGATTCAGTGACGCGGCCAAGTGGGAAGGTGATGGTTCACCTACAGCTGTAGGTGCCTGTGGATTACCTGGATGAATGGGGAGATTAAGGACAAGTTACAGAGTTTAAGGGAAATGCTCTCTGTTCTGCAAGAAATGATTTCTACCTTTCATTGTTCCTCTTCGTTTTCAGAAGATGGATGATATATGGAAACTGCTTTCTAGCCAACTCTTCCAAAGTGATGCTTGCTTTTTTTCAGTTACTTGCTAGACCTCATTGTTGCTTAAGATAGCAACATTCCAGTTTGTTGAAAATAGAGAGGAAAACAAGATTTTGTTTAAAATGTCAGTCTTGTGTGAGAACTTACCTTTAAGAGAGGTGTCAAATCTCACTGTTAATACATTAATGTCTACCTCCTACAAGCCTGTGGTTATTGCTGTGTAGGGGATTGTCACAGCCCTAGAGTGGGGATTTCTAAAGATACTTCTCAATGGCAGTTGGGTAGTTAAGGTATCTTTAGCAGAAGTCTACTGCAGTCTTGTAAGAGCCCTATTTAAAACAATTTCAGTGAGATTTTTCTTTGACAGATCTTAAGGTCTTTGAAGTTGAAGATCTCAAG
The DNA here is from genome assembly GCF_019232065.1 of Centrocercus urophasianus. Taxonomy (NCBI): domain Eukaryota; kingdom Metazoa; phylum Chordata; class Aves; order Galliformes; family Phasianidae; genus Centrocercus; species Centrocercus urophasianus. The sequence continues at coordinate 1,278,206 of NW_024885310.1, forward strand.
CTTTAACGGGGGGTCAGAATAAAAGAATGCTTTAAGTACCATGTTCGTACTTGCCTCACAATTACTTTCATTAAACTCTTCCACAAAAAGAAAAAAGCCTTGAAAGATCTTGATTGCTGCCTGCCTTCATTTATTTCTTCCTTTTTTTTTTTTGTAATCAAAAAGTGAGAGGATACCAAGCTGTATTAAAAGGCGGGGGGGGTCTTCACATTACGAGCTCATTGACACGGGTCACTTCAGGCTTTACAGAGGTATTATGGATACGTATGCAGAAGGTTGCACAAAATCTTCAGGTTCAGTCAAATCAGATGAATCAAGTTATAAACTGACAAGTACTGATTGCTCAGCCTAAATAACTTAGTAGTAGAGGCTCTTGCACTGAGAAGTGTCTTATCTCACAGAATTGCTGTATGGGTGATTTTGTTGCACTGACATAATTAAAAGTTATGATTGCTTATGATTTCAGTGGTGATGAAAGTCAGAACCAAAATAAATGATCACAAGTGTTAAGGGTTAGCGTGTGTACAGAGTGTTCTGTAGAGCATGTAATGAGCTTTGTTACTTGGTAGCGGGTCAGTATAGAAGCAGGGATTTTTTGTTTGTTTATTTTCTCCTGTGCTAGCAAGCTTCTACAGCAGTTCTGCTGAATTCTTCATTTTTTTTCTTTCTGGACAAAGCTCAGGACTTAGCGAAGTCTAATAAAAATGCTGGAAGGGGATGGTAATGCATTCAGTTTTGTCCTAATCAAACTGCAGTGGCACTGTGCAGTTTACTTGCATTCAGCTAAGCGTGATAAGAGCAAGGTGATGCAGCTGAGTCCCACAGACAGCTTCCTCCAGGCAGCTTGTAGGAGAGGACAATGGTGAAAAAACATCAGTCATCTTATATCTATGTGACATTGATTAATTGTTCAGAACTACCTTCCTGTTACTTGGTTGCAGTGCTGCTGCTTGGTTCAGCCCTCAGAAAAGCCTGTTTAGGAAGGCAGATCTAACGTTGTTACTGCATGAAAATAGCTGAGAAAAATGCTTTGTTTCAGAAATTGTCATATAAACATAATCTGAGGGCTCTGTTCTGTGAAGTCAGCTGTATTTTTTGAAATTATATTTAGATCTCCGCTTCATTCGTTGTATTGCTTTGTATTAAAATGTTTTATGTGGCAGGACTTCAGTCTGGGCTGATTTAAGTCATAGAATTTTAATTCTGCTTGTGGAGATTCTTTACTTCAATCTATACAGTTTCAAAAACCTTTGGTATTAGGGAACATTAACACGAAGTAGTGAATTTTGCAGTGCATTTCTGAAAATGTTTTTATGTTCAAACTAGGTTAAACTTTCCCACTGAAGAGAAGCTATAATGCCTTTTTTTCTCTGATCTATCCTTCTACCAGACAAATCTGTCTCTGTAAACTATCAAACCATTTTTGCAGTTCTTTTTTCGACTCCTTAGCAGGTCACAAACAGTAGCTTTTAAAATCACATTAAGAAAGCAACAGTGAGCATGGTGGGCATGAGACATGGAAGTGAATGGAGCAAGGACTAAAAGAAGAGTAGCAGAAAACTTAATTGCTGTTGCAATTTATGGTGTGAAATGTCTGAGTGGATTTCCTACATGCTTGCTAATGTAACTGAAAGTACAAGCCTTGTTAAGGACTGAAAATAAAAGGGGGTTAATTTTTACTAATATCCTGAAGCAGCAATCTTCACAAAAGCATTGTGAAATTAAGACATCTGCTTGGTAAGCTCATTTAAAATGTGACTAAAAATCCCTTATAGGTACTATTTCCTTAGGATATGAAGCAGCATTTGTAATTGTGGATTTTTTTAATTGACTTAGTAGAATATTGACTGATGGTAGTTTTCCTAAATGTAAAAAGAGTGTAACTTTTAGGTTGGTTGTAAACCTTGAGCCATGCTATTGAAACAGCATTTGTCATGCCTAAGCTTTCACAAGAATTTATAATATGCATATAAGTCTGAGGCACGAATGACCTTTTGAATACCTGAATGAAAGCCATTGAATAAATTCTTGTGGACCTCGAAGTTAGTGTCTTGCTTGAGCACTTGGTGGGTCAGCTGAGCGATAAAGCATCTGTGTGACTCAACACCTCAACCAGTTTAACTGTAGACGGTTAGGACTGTTGCTCAGAGCTTTGAAAACATAAAGGAAACCTTTGTAGACCCTAATTAATTGAGAGCAACTTCTCATGCAATATAAACATACTTAATGCATCCATCCTCTTAGCATACATGATACAGTAATGCAAGTGTATTAATGGTTTTTTTTTTTTTTTTCTTCATTCTTGCAGGAGAGGCCTTGAGGGGAAAGATAACGGTCCGCAAGAACAGAAAAGATCCACGGTCCCTCGTTATAACCCTTTTGGTCAAGGATGTAAAGCAGACTTACAGTCTTCAATGAAAGTTCTATGTCTATAGCTATGAAAAATGTCCAATTTAACTGTTAGATTTAACTGTTGGTAGCTGTTTCTGTAAGCCAAAAATGGTAAACTCTTGGAACTTCATATGTGTGCAGGCACAACAATGTGATAAGGGTACCTGAAACTGAGAGAGAGAGAGTTTTGGAAATTTTCAATTGAAATTTTGGATGCTCTTGTACATGCGTATGGCAACTAATGACAAAATGAGATCCTGCTTTATTTCACATAACGTGGGGGAAAGAAAGAGAAGTTGGGTTTGGTTAGATGAGACAGCTGAGTGAGAAAAATGACTTTAAAGTTGTGTTGTGAGGAAAAGTAATCATGATATCTGAGTGTTACTTTATTCTCCAGCTGGCAGTGATGCTTACCATTAAAGAATAAGAAAAAAAAATGTGGTTTTTTTTTTTTAAATATGGAAAGAGCAGTTAAATGGTGTGCCACTGCAGCTCAGCAGTAGCTAGAAAATCACAATGAGGATAAATTTGGAATTTCAACTGCAGGTTGCAGCACCAAAGATTTTATTTTTATTACAACTCTGTGAATAAAAAGTCGTATCACGTTTCAGTTACATTAATCTAAATAAATGATCTGAGTGTGTTTTATAATGCAGTTGCCTGCTTCCTTTTTTTCCCATTTAATTGGATACTCTTTTATCTGTCCACTGATGGCTCATTTGTTTATGACTAAGGTTTTTTTCTGTATTAGCCTACTGGAGCATGGGTGGGTGGAACTGTATATTTTTGCAGCTTTAGGAAAAATGCTAGGAACAGTTGCTGCAACAGTACATTTGGTTTGGCTGGTTACAGAGATTGAATATGAAGTCAAAGATTGATGTGTGTGTCGTGGTGTTTAAGCACACTTGGTTCTAACGCTAATGTAGTTTAACACCAAGCTTGTGTTGTACACCAATATTTATACTGAATGTTGATTCAAAAGCCATTTCAAGGAAAGTGACAGCGTTTTGCTAGTTGCTTCTGAACTGCTGTTATAAAGTGGGTTTTTTTGTTTTTGTTTTTTGGGGTTTTTTTTGTTTTTTTTTTGAAGGACTAAGAAACAGAGATTCTTTGCCTTGGACTCTGCTCCACAAAATTTGAGTAATTAGATACTGTAGTGTGGGAAATTCCTTTTTTTTTTTTTTTTTTGCCTGTAACTAAAGGTTAGTAGAATGTTATCAGTGATTATGCCAATTTGGCAAGAGAGTGGAAGTTTGTATTACAGAAGCTGAAATTCTCTTGCAAGGCAGCCCTTTTTTCACACAGTGAAATGTGTATTGGGAGGAAACCGCAATTAGTACAGTGCTACCACATTTTTTAATTGTAAGCAGCCTTGTGGATTTCTGTGCCATCTCAACACTGTCTCATTCTCTCTTGTGGAAACACACAGCTTACTCATCTGCATCCAAATCGTTTTGTGTGCTTGGGAGGATTGGGGGCTTTTTCCTGTGTGGAAATTAATGAATTGCCATTAAAGCCTGAAATGTCCTGATTAGATGTTCAAGATCTCAGCTCATGTGAGCAGCTTAATTGGAGTGTTCAGTATATTCACTTAGTCTGGTTAATTCATTTTAATAGCCTAAATAAGGGCTTGATCACCAAAAGAATTTAAACCTGTACTGAAACCTTGTGTTCATCTAGTTATGAATGCATTACTTCTGCTGATGTTTAGATGCTTCTGTTTTATGAAGTGAGATGGCACACAACTGACAAATTCTATATATTTTCAGGATTTTGTTTTCAAGGTAGGCTTTACTGTAAAAATAACTGAGACAATTGAATAGAAAATAAAGATGGATGATTTACTTCCCAGTAGTATTTGGCACAACAGTGATATAGTTGATGCATAGGTTTCTGTGACCTGCCACCATTTTTCTAGTTTGGTAACATACATTCCTTTCAAAAATAAGTTGTTTGTTTTTTGTTAAAATGCTTGGAATGAAACTCAAACTATTCCACTATGTAGAAAGGCAATCTATTGACAGACTGAGTGAAAGTGTCACAGGGTGGGTATTCACAGCACTGTGGCAATCAAGCTGTAAGCATATGATGTTAATTTGTTTGGTGCATAATTTACTGTGAGAGTTTCATGTACATGTGAAGTTTTGTGCTTCGAGCATGACTGAATTTTGAGATATTGGACTCTAATCTTGCAAGGTTCCTTCTAACTTTAATTTTTTCAGTGAGTCTCCAGATTTTGTAGAAATGTAGAGTGTGTTTGTATAAATGTTGAGATGGAGAGCTCAGAGGAAAAGGAACAGAATTGGAGAGTGGTATAAAGGCCTTTAAAGAGTTGTTGATCTTTGGCAGCAGGGGAGAATAATGAATGAACAGTCGAAAATTTTTAAAAGGAAAGAGAAAATGTTAGCTATGATTGAAAAACAAACAAACAAAAATGCACCAAGATGAGGAGATTTGGTCATTATGTCTTCCAGGAGCAAAGAGTAGGAGGTGGACTAAAGAGGAGTTAAACTTTTGAAGCAGCATGACCAGTGCATGAGCAGATGGTCAGTAGAAACAGATAAAGCTGGATGCAAATCACTTGGAGTGCAGAGATGGAAGACTAAATGGTAATAATTGTTAAGAATTAGGGCACTGTTGGTATTTAAATTTGAAAAAATCAAATCTGAAAAATTCTCATACCGTTGTTTTTTGTCAAATTTGGGACAAGATGTGAGGGAGATGTGAATGATGTTAACGAATGTAACAGTTAATTAGCATGACTAAAAGGCAGATTGATGCTACCATGATAAATCCATTACTGTTTCAAAGAACTTCCAGTACACGTGGGTGAAAATTGATCCAATAGGCAGCATCACACGGCATCCTGTGGAAGGAACCAATCAATTACAGATGGCTTTTCTCTACCCAGGAATTGGATTGTACAGGATTTATTTGAGAGCACAGTCAGTTATTTCGCTTTTCTAATTGTAATTCTGAGAATTCAATAGTTTAGGAAATGGGATCATTAAACACTTTTTGAAGACATTAATAAACAAACTGGGGGCAGAAAAGTGACAAGTAACTGCTGGGAGTAGAACTCATGCAGTCCAAGATTATAATCCTTTATCCTAAGGCATATGGTCAAAGGTGCAAATGAAGGTATTGCTCTTTGAGCTAGAGCTTCTGTGTTTCTGAGGACAAAGGTGCTGTATATCCATCCTCTTCAAATTCCTTCCATGACATCATGATACAGCCCAGATGCTGTCCTAGTTGTAATTCTAGGAATGTACAGACAGTCATTTGTCTGTCGTTCACACTGTTTGTTTGGGTTTTTTTTTAAACAATTGGGTTAATCAGAGTTTCAGATAGATACGTTACTTGATTTTTGTGTACCTGTATTTGGAAAAGAATGAAAAAAAAAATTTTTTTTGTAGAGAAGCTGAATTTCACTGATGCTTGTCTGTCAGACCAGCTGAAATGAGATAATTTATCTCATGGTATTTCTTTTCTTAGTAGCAACTCGTATGTCAAAATCTGTCTTTTCCTGACTAAGAAATACCAAATGAATGTGTCCTGTGGATTACATTAGATTATATTTGTCTAGATTTGAAATTCAAACTTGGCGTTTATTTGTCTGCCTCTCTTTCCTTGAGAATTTTTTCTCTTACCTCTTTTCCCTCTCCTTTCTGCATACTGAGATGTACAAATGCAATTTTTAATGCATGCAGCAAGCCCTGCTGCTGGTTGGATGCGGTCTTGTTTATACCACTCAGTCTTCCTCTTGTGTTTCTTGTGCTACCTTAAAGCGTTCCCTTATTTCTGATGACTGCAGCTTCCTGGTGTCTGAAGACACTGACTTACCCAAGTCTGTCCCGTTTGCAAGACTACTTCCATTCTCGCTGCAGCCTCTTACCTACAGAAAGGTCAAAAGGGCAGTTTGTTCTTGAGAGATGCAAAAAATTGTGTACAAACATGAGTTTTGCTTTAGCTACCAGCAGTACTGATGGAATCAGTACAGACTGTGTTTGATTTGCAGCTATGGCAGAAACAGAATGCTGATGCAATAAGTCAGGTACAGACAAGGGTTGATACAGGTCTTGGCCCTAGAACTTATGAAGTTAAAGCCAAACAAGTTATTGTTGCTAATGGAGAGCTGCTAAAATATGCTGAAATACAGAAGTGATTTAGTCTGTGATGGGCAGGTAGGAGGATATAAAGAAAAAAAGTCAGTGCAAAGATCCATAACTTCATTTTGGTGATCAGATGTGTAAAGTATATCTCCCTCCCCTCAAAAAACTAAAAAACTGGCACATGGTAAAGGGCAGATGAACCCATGATGGCAATAACATGCCTGTTTCCCAACAGCGTGAAAGTTGGCCTTTCCCCTAACTGTCAGTGGCTGTCAATTGGAAAAGATGGCTTGCTTGCCAAACTACAATCTCAGGTAGGAATGGCGAGTATTAGTGTCATGGAACTGCTTACATGTGTAAACATCATGATATATATGAAAATACTGTAAGTGCTCTGAAATCTTCGAGTTTGCACTATGTATTTTCAAAATACTGTATACTAATAACAATCTTCATAGACCAATACTATGTTCAGTGAATGTTTTGTAGTTAAGATAACTTCTGCAAAAATACTCTTCATAACAAGAGAAGCCCATATCAGGAAGGCAGGATTTACATGTCAGGGAAGGCTTTGTTCCGTGTTAACTAGTGTGCAGCTGTTGCAATTGTCTTGAGATCCCCCAGCACCAAGAAGATCGTGGAGACCTGTTTATATCTTGAGAACTGCAATGGAATGTTCTTACTGTTGTAAACAAGTAGAATATAAATACAACTGTTTCAGACCTTAACCTGTCAGCGACGTGGTTTGCTGGGTGAGCAATTAATTATTTTCTGGTTAGTAAGGCTTAATCTTGCTTATTTCACGTTTTCTTGCAGTTGATATTGAACATGAAATCAATGTCTGCATGTGGGTAGCCTTTTTGTCCAATGTTAAAACTAATAGGTGAGTTTTAACATCTTAGGAGACTAGTCTGGCATTTTAAGCAAGATTCCTGAAAAATTGATCATTTCTGATATTCAGTAATTAGTTTGCAAGTTAATAACTCTGGAAGTGCTTTGGGCTATTTTAGCTAGCAGAGTGATAGGCACCAATATTGAGGAAAACATTGCCTTACTGAAATAGCTTTAATAACCCATAATTATTTTTATGTTTGCTCTCTCTTGAATAGGAATTGGTTTGGGTTATTGGGGGAGAGGGGAGGAAAGCTTGTTCGGTGTTAAATAACTGAGGATTTTTGGTGGGGCTATTTTTTTTTTTTTTTTTTTTTTTTTTTTTTGGTTAGGAAAGTATGTCCTGAATAGCACAGAGGACAATGAATCCAACCTTTTTTCCCAATTAAAAATCCTCAAATATCAATCTTCATTCATGCTTAAATACTTTGTTATACTTAGCCCAAGGTCAGATGTGTTAAATTGACAGGTGATTCTTAAAAGTTCTTTTAATATTCATATGAAACTGAAGATTGACTTACATTCTCTTGTCTACCTGTCTGTGTCCTGAAATCCGTGTGTGCACACTTGAACATAAATAACTCCATCTGAAAAGACTATCGATGCTTACAGCTCCATTTCCATGTGGATGCTGAACTACAGGTTTTTTTCCCTTTTGGTGATTTGTTATTTAATCTTCTTTGTTTTCTGTAATGCTTTTAAATGTTTACTTCTGTACAGTGCAAAGCTCACCCTTTTTGTACCCATCGGAGAGCAGGTAAGCAAGAAAGATAAATGCTCCTGGTCCTACCGAATGTCTCTTTCGTGTGCATCGTGCTGAGGTCTCTAATAGGATTTTTCCATGTGCACCTTAGCTTGACCCTCTGAATTCTCTTTGATGGAGCCTGCTATAACGAGGTAGCTCCAGCTTCTGTCATCCAGAGAAAAGCAAACCTTAAACTGCAAGTAGCTAAAGGTCTAGAGACGGTTCAGAAAGTTGGTTGGGAGGATATGCCTACCAACTCAAAAAGGAGAAAGCAGTTAGTTTTTAAGACTTCTTTTCTTCCAGGAAGTTGTCTGTGGTCTATTTAATAGTGCTTGAAGTTCCCTTTAATGACTTGTGATGTTTTTGTTTTTGTTTTTTTTTTCCTGAGTTAAATTTTTTTGAGGAAAAAATGGTGTATTTATCAAGCATAGAGGAATGTCACAAACTAAGTCTGACTTACTTTCTGGGAGAATTAGAAAGAGCCCACAGCTGTACGGGAAAGGAAGCTGAAGATTAAAAGTTGAAACTAACAGCTTGGGTGATGACGAAAGTGATGACAAATAGTTTTTTTAGAAATCAGATTTTGTGTGTAATATGTTCTTGCCTTTACAACGCTGATTGACTGCACGGCAATGGAATTGAAGGGTTCTTGAAGGCAAACAAAAATAAATTCAAGTCCTGTGCACATTTCCTGGTGTGCGGGCTTCCAAAGAAACATCACGAAGATTTTATTATCTTCTGTTTATGCAGGCTATAACAGGCGTTAAAACCAGTGCAGTACAATATCCAGTGAAAAGACAAATGTTGTATTGCACGACAAGACAAGGGAGAACATTGAAATAGTTCACAGTTAATGCTATGATCATGACAGAGAGTTTGCAGAAGAGTCTATTTGGTTAAAAATGTTTAAGAAGCTTATTTAATTGGACTGGAGAAGAATCTGAGTATGGTTCAGTTTCCAGGTTTCCAAGTAATTTGAATATTTACTATTTGATATATTATTTGACCTTGTATAAAATTCATAGGTAGATGATCAAATTTGCAATTAAAAGCAATGTTCTTAGTGGTGATTTACCGTCATAGACAGGAGAGACAAAGAGCTCACACGTCCTGATAACATGGAGATTAAGTTCAGTTGGTGGAATATTTCAGACCATCTTTTCTGAATCTGTAACTAGTGACCTGTTTCTTGATGTGCACCAACAGGTTCCTAGCTTTTATTTACTTGGCTACCTCTCATATATCAAAATGGAAACAAACTTTGCTTATATACCTTTCTAAATGGCAAGGATGTTAGTTTCTTTGACTTAAGAATGCATCTAGGTTCCAGTACTCCCTGGACTCCACCATGATAAGTGAGAAGGGCTCTCCCAATGAAAGAATTGTACCATACAGCAATCAACTTACAGATTTATAACGTTTCTATTCTGTTCCTGTAACAATTAACTGAACTGAAATGACTCCTAATGACAGCAATAACAAATTAAAGAGGAATAAAGCTTACTCAGCATGTTAATTCTGTTTTCCACTTGGGTGCGACTCAAAGTGGAAACAAGTGATAACAAAAATGTCCCATGGAAAACAAGCAAAGTGAAGCTATCTCTCCACAAATGAGAGCTACAGACCAAATAAAACAATTCCTGGGTTCAGTTGGCAGATGCTAAAATAATCCTGCTTTACATGGTTGTTTGGAGACTTTTCTGATTTCTTTTTTTCCTTTCTGTTTTTCCTCCTAAAGAAAGCTAGGCAGAACTGAGGATGCCAATTTTTGTTCTCCTTACCAGTCTGGCATCTTGAGATTTGTTACAACATACATGAAATGATGGGCAGATTTTTCAAAAACAGCTTGCCTTAACTGAGAGAGTACATCTTTACAGTAGTATGCAACGAATAACAAGGAATGGATTCAAGTACCTTGAAGATGTTCATATTTGGGAGATTTCCATGGGTGAAAACACATGTTGAGTATCATGCAGTATTACCAGAGCGTAATCTGTGCTGTGTAGGCTTCTCTTTGTATCTTCCCACCTGGCTTTAAATTGTATCCACATAAGGAGGTGGTTTTCATGCAGCGTAAAAATATTACATGAGCTATGTATCTGTAAAACAGGGAAAGTTCCTCTGGTACTTTCCAAACAAATTACTATAAGTTTGCAGTACCTCTTTAGTACTCTCCAGTACTCCTGTTAGCAATAGTTCTCATTAAATACTAGTTTTACGAAGAACTATTTTTAACTTTCCAGTGTGTTTCAGTGTGCTTGGGTGAAAAGTGTTGGAGGTGTGCAAGGTCTGCTGGTGGGAGGTGCACTGAATCTACAGGCTCTGGGTGGCACCTATCAATGAGAGCTCCTTTGAAGTACTGTTGCTTCAGTCTAGATAATGATGGCTCAGATAATTAAGCCCGAAACACAAGTAGGATTCAGTAAGTAGGATTGGACTTTGATTAAACCATCTGATGGGTTATGCAAAAAGAGGAGCAATGCAGAGAGGGAATTTCCTAATAATATTGACTTCTGTCACAGCACTGGACACTGTTGAAACAAAGTCCTACTCAACTGGAAAATTGGATGTGAGAAGAAGGACTTCTCTGCAACTCGCATGTTACAGTGGCACTATACTTGCCTGCTTGAATTAATACGAAGTCTTACTCTGAATACTGTTCATTTTGAAGCCTATGTATTTAGAGCGTTCACAACTGTTTCATCTATTTGGGCCCTAAAGTATATTTAGCTTAGGTGGTAATAAATACCATACAGGGTCCCCAGAGAGGGAAACGATTGTCTTGCAAATTGATTTGAGTACAATTTTGACCACCTTCATATTACCAGATAGAAATGTTATCAGACTGTGCAACCTAGTTGGAGCTTGGTGGCCTCTTTTTTTCTTTCTCCTCTCTGTCACCTAAAGTGGACCAACATCTCTTGGCAGTAACAGCAAGGAGCATCAGGGAACGCTGCCATCTGAGGAAAATGGAAGGAGAATGGTTTCATGAGAATATGCATGTGCCAGAAAGCTTGATGATGTTGGAAGTAAAGAATATTAAGGAAAACATATCAATCTCTTTTACTATCAAACCATTTGGCTATGATTTTAATTTTTTAATTATTTTTTATCTGCTGAAACAGTTCTTTTTTGCAAGAGTTCATCTTTCTGAAATGCCTGAAGAAAAGCCCTTTTGTGATATCTTAACTGAAGAACAACGTTTTTGAGAATCAAAGTAAATAGTTGTCAATATTTTTGGTCATTTTTGGACTCTCCAGCTCCTCTGATATCTGTGTATGACAACAATTTGCTATTGTTATGTAGCTGCCAAGAGCTTTAAAAAGAAGAATGAGGTGAGATAACACCAGAAATTCCTGGGGTAAAATAGAGACTTTTTGTACTCTTCCAAACATGTTGAAAAGGGAAGTCTTTATTTTTATATGCAGTTTAAGATTATTTTCTCTGAAATAGATTTCCCGAAAATTATTTCTTAAGATTAACTGGGTCTGTGCTTTAATCATTTGCTTTAATCATTAAAGGCATCATGCTATTTCTCATCTCCCTATATTAAAATGAATATTGAATACAGGCAAGGTGACAGGTATTGTAATGGCTATATTAAAGTCTGAATTTGTGATGCCTTTCAGAGTTCATTTTGATTCAAGATTTCAGTCAGTGCATTCCATTGAAAGTTAGGTGCAATGTTAGCAGAGGAATCTATCATGAAGTAGGGGTTGTGGTTCAGACCATTCTTTGATGGAATTTTGTTGTTCACACACTGGTTTTTTTTTCATTGTTTTTTTCCAAATCAGATTTTCTGCCTGATTTAATCATCCATATGGCAGATAATTATTCCTGAAGTAACTGAGATGATGGCAGAGAGCTGTCAACCCTCGAAGACCATCTTATGGTCTTACCATCTTACCTTATTTCTTTAACATCTGAAATCTCTGCTCCTGTTAGTGGGAAAAGTAAGCAATGGTTGAACTATTACACCCTTCTCATTGTCTCCCTGTGCCACTTAAATTCATTACCAGCAGAAAATTGTCATAGTAGTCTGCGGAGTTGGGAAAAGGCAGAGTTGGGAAAGGGTTGGGAAATAAGTTTGTAGGAGAGTTTAATGAGGTTGGAATAAAACGTTCCTCTTTCATATGCCTGCCACAATCTGCCTGTTTTTCCTGAGTCCTGCCATTTCTCCTCTGAGACCATTCTGTGCTTTAATGTTTTCAATAACTTCATGTGTTTATACAACTTGTTATAGCCTTGCAAACAAAATGGAAGTCGTTCCCATTAGTCAGCATGCCCAGCTAATAGATTACTGGTACTGAAAGCCTTGTTTTTAGTAAGCTATTGCTGATCAATCTGTTTTTCAGCAGAGTTGGTCATTGCCAGAGATATTTTTAAAGCACTGGAGCATATAGATCCTTAGAAAAAAGACAAGCATATATTTTTAGATGATCTCCCACACCTGCATTCTCTCTACTTGGTATGTGCAGCTTTATGTTATTTGAGGAAGAAAGAGGCAGAAGTCTATAGTTACACTGTTTGATTTATTGGTTGGGTGTTTTTTCCACATTAGACAATATTTAACCAATCTGTTTGAAAACATAGTGGAGGCAATTAGGGTTTGTTGCCCTGGTTTGGATGCTGACTTCTGGATTAGGAAAATCCTCTGTAGGTTGTAAACTGTTTCCATTCCTGGGAGCGAGTGATCGAGCCCAGGTTGCAGTATTTTGAGGAAACGGGGCAGAATGACAAGGCAGCAGGCAGGCACTCCAGAATGGCAGTGACACAGCTGCAGCAAGAGGGGCAGGATCCAAAACTAAGCCTCAGTAATGAGAGGTTGTGGATGTCCCCTCCCTGGAAGCACTCAAAGCCAGCCTGGATGGGGCTGTGAGCAACCTAGTCTAGAGGGAGGTGTCCTTGCCTCTAGCAGGGGGTCGGAATTAGATGATCTCTAAGAGTCTCTTCCAACCCAAACCATTCTATGATATGATTCCATGATATGATGGGAAGCAGAGGACCTTCCAGACCATATAGGAGACTGAGCTTTCTTACTACCAAGGATGATCTTTAAAGAAGCACTTTGTTCTATGGAAAGGTAGGTGTTGATGTATGAGTTTGGGGGCATCTTTCTATTAAAAGTGGAGTCAGTGCAAATTCTACTGCTGGATCTAAGCATCTTCCCTTCCAGGATTATTTATGCTTACCTAATATTACAGCAGAACTTCAAGCCGTTCAGGGATTTCTCAGTGCGTAGAAATTTGAGCTTATGAAATGTTCTCCAGTGGAACCTTTGGTCTGCGACTATGACATAGAAAAGTGCGAGAAAGCTATAATTATCTGAATTTATAGGGGCACATCAATTTCAGTACCTGAACTTCAGGCGTGATCTGAGCATCAAGCTAAGACTGAGATGCAGTATCTGAGGTGAACATTAAGTGTCTTATGCACTGCAGAAATGTTCAAAGATATCTGTAGAGTGGAAGTGTGGTGAGATTCACTGAAACAGGCAATTCTACGGTCTAGAATATATGGTTCTATATGAAATGAGAGCAGGCTGCCACTTGTGGCCTGTGCAGAGTACACAACAAAGCTTAGTCCAGAGAATCAGAGTTGCTGATACTAAGTTATATAATAAAGCAAGAGTCAGAATTTTTTCTTAAATCTGTACATTGCTTCTCATCCTTATCAACATGTCTAAATGACCGTAAGAGGATATTTGGTCATAAGAATATCAAGAAATTGGACATAGAAAAGGCCAAAAGCTTTTTAACCAATGAACAGGAACAATGATAAAAATGGTTCTTGAATACTGGGTTTGTGTAGGGTGATGAATGGACTGTGTGTAGAAAAAGAGCAAGGGTAGGGAAACAAATGGATTTGTTACGTGCTTTTGTGCATAATGTATTTTCAATAGACAGCCTCTGTCCAGATTATCTCTCCTCTGCTTGATCTTCTCTTTGCATCTAGAATAAAATCCTACGTTGACTTGGTCAAATGCAATTTACCTTTTCTTTTGAACTGAAGGAATAAAGGAAATAAAGGAATAAAGGAAAAAGGGTCCGTAAGCCAAGCTCATATCAAGAGCACAGATGGTAGGCAAAGTTAATACGAGACAAAGCAAAACAACAACAAAAACACTCTCCTGGAACTTGGTGTAGTAATTCTCAACTTAGAACTTAATATGGTTTCTCAGAACATCACTAGAGCCCATTACATTTGCCAGTGCTTCACGAAGGCCTCTACAAGTCTAATTTCATTTTCCTTTTGCTCCCTAGCAGCTTCTTGCAGTGTACATGAAGAAGCTATTTTTCATTATCTGAAACAGAAAAGAAAGTATGAGCTATCACTTGGAGGATTTCTACAGGGAGTTACGTGTGAATCTGATAGAAGGCCAGTGTAGATTGTACAGATCACACTTAATCTTTGTAGTACGCTGTCTGGACTGGGGTTTGCACCAGCATGCTTTCCTCTGGTTTCTTCTAGTTTTCTGGATTTGAAAGGGACAAAAAAGTTGCCATAGGTGTTAATATTTTCATGATTCCATGTAGAAGCTCTCTAAACTCAGAGTTTGATGAAAATACCAAGCAGGTATATGTCGCTTTCTTGCCATGTGTCATGTCCAGTCACCTCTTGTCCAGTCACAAGGTCTGAGATTTGCAGCAGTTCTTTATTACCTTGCTAAGCTAAAAATCAGATGAGGAGACCCTGGGTGTCCTGATCAAACACTGCTGACCACCAGCCAACACTATGGGCTGTTGGTAGTTCCCAGAACATCTATTCAAAAAAACAAAAAAAAAAAAACAAAAACAAAAAAACCAAAACAAAAAAAAAAACCAAAACAGTGCTGTCTTGCAAATCTTTTTGCTACTCCCTGCAGAGTGCAATTGTTTCCAGCCTGTATGTTGGTCTGGCTTTGTTTTTCCTTGTATCTCACATATGCTTAATTTCTGTCTCTATCAAAATTGCATTGAAGTGTGTGCTTGTATGCTCCTTCACTTTCTTTGGAGGTTCTTTGTTCTTCCTCAGCATCAGGGCTATGTGATACTTGGATTTTCCTCTGTCTGCTACAGACCAAACATTTCTTTATCTGAAGTGAAACCACTAATAACTGTCAATCCCAGCAGGAAAGCTGGAGGAAGAAATGTCTGGTCAAGTTTTGTGAAATTCTCTGGGTTCGAGTCTCCAGACATCAAAATCAATTTTGTCTGTCTAAATGTCATTGCTTGAAGTTGAGTAACGATGTGTTTTTTGAGGATGAGCAGATGGGGTGAAAAGAGATGGGAGCCTCACTCTAGATCCAAGAAGTTTCTGTTCATTTTGTTTCAATTATAAAGTAACAACTACTGCTCTGAAAAATTTCCTCTGACATAGCAGAGGCGAGAATAATGACACTGAAGTAATTGGTTTGCCCAGGTGGATATATTGCATACATCCGTACAGGCATTAACTGTCTCTGGTCTTTGACCAAATAGCTCACTACGGTGTGATACCCAAACCTGAGTGGTACCATGGCCATTTTATATTTGGTGATGGGAATGGTGACATCAAAAGAGAGTCAGCAGCCCCCCTCCATCTCCTCGCCTGGCCAAATCCCACAGCTATGCTGAGGTGGCAGAACCAGCATGCCTTGACAGAAAAGCATCAATTTCTGCTGTCAAAAACTCTCTTTCAAGTACATCACATGAGTAAGTATGTAGCTTCTACTAGTTTGCCCAGCTTACATCCCAGGGGTGGGATGGGAATGTGGTTTTGATAGTAAAAGAGATTATTACCATAATACAGGAGATGCAGGTTTGTGAATTGTAGGTTATCCTCTATTTTTTAGATGTGCTTGAAGAGAACAGGGGGGTTAGTATAATGCTAGCAGAAAACATAATCTTAAGCAGTAAATTAAGAGGAGAGGAGTGGGGGAAAAAGAAAAGTCTTCGTAGTGTCACCTAGTGAACCACTATAATTGAAGCCTGTCATCCAAAAAGTTCCAGTTCTGTGGTAAGGATATCTAGACATGCTGAAATACTAATATTTAGCATTTGTCCTTAATACACATGGTCTCCAACAAAGCAGAATTTAGTGTGGTAGCTTGTTTGCTTAGAAACTACACAAGACCAAGTGCTGGGTCCTGCACTTTGGCCACAATAACCCCACGCAGCATTATAGGTTTGGGCTGAGTGGCTGGATGACTGTGAAGAGAAAATGGAGCTGGGGGTGTTGGTTGATGCTCGGCTGAACATGAGCCGAGGTGTGCCCAGATGGCCAAGAGGGCCAACGGCATCCTGGCCTGCATTAGAAACAGTGTGGCCAGCAGGAGCAGGGAGGTGAGCATCCCCTGTACTCAGCACTGGTGAGGCCGCACCTCGAGTACTGTGTTCAATTTTGGGCCCCTCAATGCAAGAAAGACATTGAGGCCCTGGAACGTGTCCAGAGAAGGGCAACGAAACTGGTGAGGGGTCTGGAGCAGAATTCTTATGAGGAGCGGCTGAGGGAGCTGGGATTGTTCAGAGTGTGGAAAAGAGGAGGCTCAGGGGAGACCTCATTGCACTGTACAACTTCCTGAAGGGGGGCTGTGATGAGCAGGGGTTTGGCCTCTTCTCCCAGGTAACAAACAGGACCTGAGGAAATGGCCACAAGTTGTACCAGAGGAGGTTTGGATTAGACATAAGGAAAAGCTTCTTCTCCTGAAGAATAGTCAGGCACTGCAATGGCTGCCCCAGGAGGTGGTGGAGTTGCCGTCCCTGGCAGTGTTCAAGAGGCATCTGGATGAGGAGCAATGAGAGATGGTTTAGTGCTTGTGGTAGCAATGGTGGTGGAAGGATGGTTGGACTGGATGATCTTGTAGGTCCTTTCCAAGCTTGTGATTCTATGATTCTAAGGTGATTGAAAGTAATCGTAACCTCTTCTTTGTGCAACAAGGGTACATTACATTGGTTGTTGAGCTGACACTTTTAAAAGTTAGTATTATCTCTCATCAGAATAATTAGAAGTTCAGCTGAAATATTGAAACCGTTTAAATACCTGTTAAAAAAAAAAAAATTATAAACATCTACTTCTGTCTTTCACAAGTAATGTGATTTTGGTTTTCTTTCATGGTTTTCTTTGAACTGGGAAATATACAGAGGCATGAAACCAATCACTGTATCACTGCTTTTTTTTTTTTTTTTTTTAAATTAACACATTACATCAAGGATTACATCAAGGAAACAAATAGAAAAAGGGAAACAAAATAACTTCTGTTAGCTCTTCTGTGAAGTTCTAAAAACAGTAAGCTCTTTCTTTTGGCAAAAAGACAAACAATAAAAACTAGCTAGATGTTGGGGTTATTTTCCACTGCTGCTGTTAGAACAAAATACTACTTTAAAGGAAAGAAATAAAAATGGAGAAACAAACACAAAACATAGCAAAATCACCCACAGAGGAGGGAAACAAACCACAAGCAACGATTTGCTTTAGGATAACTTTAGCATAACTTTAGGATAGCAGGATAACTTCTTTATCTTCTGCTGATTTGTGTCTGCAGTCTTACCACTGATGCCATAGGCGCAATACACAGTCATGCATGCTCTGACATGGAAAATATTGGATATTTTAGACAGAGTCCCCTTCAGTTGCTTTTCTGTGCAGAAGTATGTGGCAATGGTCTACCAGCCAAGCTTGAGTCAGTGGGAATTCTGTCCTTCAGCTGAGGAACATTGCTGAGCTGATAGTAAGTGCATGTTGCTACATTTAGTCAACTGTTTCCTTGGACAAACTTCAAGGTTTTTTTTTGGTTTTTGTCTTTGCGCTGCTCTCAAGATGACTCATAACCTAATCTTGGGATCTGTGCAGAATTGGCTGTTGGAATATTTTCTTTTTTTTTTTCCCCTACTGCAGCTCTGAGGAATCTGACTGTATTGATTCTTATTGCTTCCTAATGATGTCCATCTATTTTTGGATCAAGTGTTAATCTCTGATGTCAGTGTAAAATGGTACAGTGAAGGGAGAATGCCAATAAAGTCAGGTCAGCTGATGTTCTGTACAAAGGACAAGAAATAAATGAATTACCTATTTGGAATGGAGGTGTTTAATGCCAATGCACTAAAAAAAGCTGAAGTTTTGAGGAAGGTTTTCTAGCACTGTAATGCAATTTGGAAACCATAGTGTGGATTTACCATTGCACGATGGCCTCAAGACAGTCATTTGCCTTGGAGCGTTGTTATTTCCAGAGGCATGAGAATATGTAATAAGAATTGATTCATAAATGGGTTTTATACCAATTTCTCTTTCTGCTAAGGCTTGAAAGAAGATTTTCTTTGGAGCAAGTGGGGAGGATTGAACTTGCTTCGTTAAACTTGTGAAACCTTATCGTGGCTGCCAGCATAACAATAGCTCATACTCATGCATCTGCCTAAAGTTAAGATGACTAATACCTTTAAAATTTAATTAAATAATTTTTTTTTTTTTTTTTTTTTTTTTTCAAGAAAGAACAGGAGGGGAGAGAGTGGAGTTCTGTGTTCACTCAGATTGAAGTCTGTGGTAGAGCTCAACTCCGTACTCATGTTACCCTTAATTTTTTCTCTGGTTTTATCCATCTGCTGCATACACTGGTCCTGTTTTGTCTGTTTCTTTAGTTGGAGAAGTGATGGTATTTAGCTATGTTTTAAGTCCTTTGCAATGTGGTATAAAAACATCAATAGATTGGACATGCAAGTCTGGCTTTAATTTTCCATCCTTCTAGATAGTGGATCACTTTGAATTTTTAATATGACCAAGACATGCAGTGTATTTGGAACTCAGTGTTGAAACTGTCCAGAATTCCAGATGAACCATAGGAATAAACAGAGTGTTCATTTAAACAATGAATCTCATTCCTTAGGACAGCAACGTCATCCTAATTACTTTGAGGTTTGTACTCGAGAGAATGGTTAAACCTGATTTTCACAGGTAGAACAGACTGGTAGAAGCTTTCTTGCTTTTGTAGTTATTTTTAAGCAATTACATGCCTTTATTTTAAATCTAATTCCCTGAATTTAATGGACAGGTTGTCTTAGGGAATGAATAGTAATTTTTTTGCAGCTAATTGTTGGAGTCTTCTCTTCAGAACTCAAGCTGAAGGTATGTTACAATTCAAGCCTACTTCAGCATGGCCAGAAAAAAAGCACTGTGCCATTAAAGAACATGGGTCTGCTCCCAGTGAAGTGCAGATGTGACGGGTTTATGTAGCTTTGACTAACAGCTGAGAAGCCTGTGAGTAACAGCCGCGTGTGTACAAGCTGTAAGCCAGATTCTCTGCTGCGATGCCAGCCCCTTTCAGCCATCTGACAGTGTAATGAAGCTGAAAAGTGGCTGTGTAATATATCCCTGTCTTCTGTTCCTCAGCCTGGGGTAGTTCCCAGCTGCCACAGTGCTGGCATACCTGCCTTTCATCCAAGTTTTGGACCCAGAATGGGGCTCTGCTGTCCTTACATGGGCTGCCTACTAAGGCAGATGTGATTAGGGGAAGTGTTACCACTAATACATTCCTCTTTCAAGTGAGAGTTCAGGACAGGGAGTTGGTACTACATCTTTTTAATAGAGTAGCACTATCTGAATATCTGCCCTAATATTTATTCTTCAGTCAAAATGAAGGAAAGCTAGATTTAACCTGCAGCCTCAGATACTTGCTGCTCTTAGGAATGTCTTACAGACTACTTGCTGATTCAGGTTTACATCCCAACCTGGTGTAAATCTGACTGTAAATCAACATGGTGAACAGATGGATTTCTTCATTTGGCATCCCTATAGACGAAAGCATAGGATTCCCCCTCTCTCCCCCCGGTATACAGGGATCACAGTTGACTCATCTCTGCGTGAAAATTGCCACGATTCAAATCACTTTTTTGGGGAAGTTTGCCTTTTCATGGTGAACAAGGGGGAATTAAGTATCTCCTATGAGAGAACACAGAAAAAGTTTAAGGCTTTTTTTCCCCCCCACTAAGTTAGAAACTCTAAAGATCCAAATAACAATCAGGCTGTGCCTTGTGAAACACCAAAGCAATTACGTTAGTGTTTGAGTGCTTTTTCTTAAAATTGGGCCACACATTGTATTGTCCCACAGCCTCACGGTGGTCAGTGCTACTGCATTTCATCAGTACTGTTTTTGACCTAACAGTTGAAAGTAGAAAAAAAAAGAAAACACAAAGTGAGAGATGTTAGAATTGACCTTATTTGCTAGAGTCTGCTGTATTTTCTGCGGGATGTTTGTGGCATCCTCGTTCTCTGCACTAACCCTACTTAAAATGCATTTGTCCAATTAACAGAAACTCCTGATCCCAGAGTTAAGCACCATTAGTTCCAACAGAGGTGTTTTTATCTTGTTGTGATGCAAGGACAGGTCGTTCTTACCTGGGATGAGCGCAGTGAGCAGGCTGGGAGTAAGCCTGGAGGCCACTGTGGCAGTACTAAAACCGTTCTTGACTTGATTGCCCTTGGGTAAACCAGGGGAATATATTCAGAGTTCTAAATAGCATCTGCTTGGTGATTTCCATTAAATACGTTAGTCTTTTTTTTTTTTTTTTTTTTTTTTTTTTTAATTTTCATTTATGGATATTTTTTATTTTTTGATAAGAGATTTGTGGGCTCAAATCTGTGTTTATTATGCCCTAGATTGGCCTGTGGTTGGGGAAAGTGGCTGGACGGATGAAAAAAAAACATGCATGTATCGGGTTAAATAGCTGTTAGGAGCATCAATGCCTGGCCAGTGGTGCAGAAATTTCCTTCCGATGCTTCTGTTTCCCCCTCCTCCCCCCACCTGATCCCCCTTTCTCTTCACTTCGATTATTTACAGTGAATCTCGGCTGAGGGAGAGAAACTGGGTGCTTGTGGCAATGAGGATGCACGACTTCGGCAACGTGCTGAAAACCCAAGGGCCATCCAGTGAGTTATCCGGGTTAAAGGGAATGGAGAGGAGAGCATCAAAAAGTGTATAGTAGAGCCAGTAGTGAGCCTGAGGCATGTCACGGGAGAAAATTAGCAGGTAATTATCGCCCTAAAGATTTTTACAGTCTCTTCATTATTTGGACTTAATTAACTGAGAAAGGGGAAAAACTGCAGCCTGATGAGGTTCTTTGGCTTAAGGAGGGGTCCGTGGGAAGGGTTCTGCGTAGAAGACTGTGTTCAGCTGAATTAAGGCTATAAAAATAATCTACGTCTGGTTAGAATTGAAAAAGAAAATTTGAGATGTATCACTTCGCGGGATCCTGCAAAGTGGGTTTTTTGGTTGGTTTTTTTTTTTTTTTTTGTTTTTTTTTCTTTTTAATTGTTGTTGTTCTGAGTTTGATTGCTCATAGCTGCGGGTATGCAATGCTATTTTGGCTTTGCATTACGCATCGCTATCGGTGAATTATCGCAACGGTTACCACCATCGCTGTTAAATACACGCATATGTATTTAACGCACGCAAACACATCGGCATTGCCGCGTTGCCCAAAGGGGGAACGTCTCCGCAAGATTTGGGAACAGGGGCGGATTAACTCCCCAGGGATCGGTGCCAAGGAGCGAGTGCGCACGGGAGACACGGGAGCAGCTTGGCACTGCGGCTGCAGTCGTCAAACGGAGGCAAACTTCGCAGCGGACAGGGAGGGGGAAGGAAAGCAGATGTCGGAGCAGCGGCTGAAGCCCGAACGGTGCTCAGAGCGGGGCTGGCAGCTGCGGGCTGTCTGCCCGTCCGGCGGCTGCTGAGCGGTGTAGGTTTCGCCACCGGCTCGCGGTGTGACTCTGCTTTTTCGTCCGGCCGGGGGGGGGGGGCCTCCCCTTTTTGAGAGGTGCTGGACTGTGTTGCTCTGCGGGTTTCCCTCCGAACCTTCGCTGCGGTGCTCGGTGAGAGCCTCCCGACGTCCCCACAGAGCGGGGGAGGCGGTGGGAATCGAGTGAGGGGGCCGGGGCCTGCTAATGGGAGTGGAACCTCGATCTCAAGCTGCAGCGCTGATTGAAAAGGGAAAGAATATCACTTAGATATTGATATTAAAAGAGATATTAAAAGATTAGATATTAAAAGAGTGAATTAATTGCATCAAATCATCTGAAAACAAAACAAAACAAACGAACAAAACCCCCCCAGAAGTCGGTCCTCTGGTTTTAGAAGAAGTTTGGAGCTGGTGCCTTGTTGTTTCGAGTTTGCTCTGTGCCCTTAGAGACACGAAGCCAGGGCCAAGGACAGCCGAGCTGGCTGCCCCGCTCCGCTCCCGGCGCTGACAACGAGACGCTCCCCCCGCCCAGCACGACTGCGCGCTGCGTGCCCCCAGTGCCGCACGCACCGGTACGGGGAAACATAGAGGCAGGTGAAGAGAGGAGAGAAAAGCAACGCACGGAAGTGTATGAGCATAAAAATACTTCTATGTGTTTTAAGCACCAGCGTGACCTATGTTGTAAAAGTCTTTGAAGCTCTGTTGTAAGGTGAAAAATTTTCGTGGTTTTTTTTTTTTTTTTTTTTTTTTTTTCGCATGGGAAACGCAACGCTCTTCTCTGCGAAAAGCTGCCTTTTTTTAGCGCCGGTCCCCTTTGCTTTCTGTGGCTCACGGAAGAACACGCGCAGGTGAGTTTTTGCTGCCGTCCGCAGTGACCAGGGGCCGCCCCCCGCAGCCCCCCGATGGTGAGCCGTGTTACCAAGGACGTGCGAGAGTTGCGTTTGGTACACGGGAGCCCAGGGCAGTGCCCGCCTGTCCCACGCGTAAGTGCGCACCCCGCGTTGCTCACGCTGAAACAGCAAATAGTCTCGGGAGGAGCTAGCACAGCGTATGCGGAGGGACAGCAGCTCTGCCTCTGACGTTAAACAATTGAGAAGGTTGCTTAGGGAGTGTCCCGTTTTGCCTACGCGTTTTTATTTCTTCAGTGAGAGTAAAGCTTCCCTGCGCACAGCAAATGTCCCTTGCATAGAAAATAACGTAAGAGATGATTAAGGGTGGGTTACTTCGTTGGGAAAATGATTGGGGCTTAACTTCAGGCTTAGAACGATGAAGAATCATCCCCCAGTTCTCAAACAAAAAAGCGTTTGATGGGTGGGAAAGAACTCCACTCACCTGACTGCAGTTGCTTTCACCTTGGCTCCCTGTTAAGTCTTATCAGGACAGTTTTGATGAAGGAGAATGGCTTACAGTGTGTATCGTTTTCATTTATTTAGGGGTGAGGGCTTCCCCCCGTGATGCACTGTAAAAGATAGGCAATGCAGGGTTGTGTGATGGCGCAAAGAGTCCAGGGAAGAACTAAAATGTTTGTATGCTATATGTACACTGAATGCCTCTCTATAAATAGATATGTGGTTATATATATAATTTTCGTATACATAAGGTATTTTAAATTTGGTTGTAATGTGAAGTACAAGAATGGCAGAAAAAAAGAAGAGAACCGTGGGTAGGGAGAGAGGTGTAGAAATGGATGGTTGTTCCCCCTTCCTGCACATTTCTGTCTGCAGTACTGCGTGTTTCTCACATGTTTCCCCTAATTACCAGAAAGAAAGTTCTTCCGTGCTCTTGCTGGATTTGGTTTAGTAATCAGCCCCCATATGAGTCACACGGAACACGCAATCCCACTGCCGCATGAGTGACAGCTAGCCGACGCTCTGGCTTCTCATTGTCCCTTTAAAACCTGAATCCAAGGATAATGATTTATCAAACTCTTATTATCACAAAAATGTCAAACGAAGGGCACCTTGCTATGCACTGACGCAAACCCAGTCTTTCCCACGGAAGTATAGAAGCTTTGCTCTGGACTGGGCAAAATCCAGTCCATCAATTGCCTGTACTGCAGCTTTTACCTCTACCAAGTCGATCCGTTGCCATTTAAGACGTGGTAAGCGCTCCATTTCTTTTCTTTGAAATTTAGAAGGACTGAAGGGAGGGGGAGGTTCGTGGTTGAATTTGGTGCTTATGTTGGTTCTCGGCCACTCGTTCGTTGTAGGCAGGGAGCGATGCCGACGGAGCTGTCCGCGGTGCTGGGGAACTGTCCGCGGTGCTGACCGTGGACCCGCCGCTGAGTGAAGGCTCCCGCAGCGCGGGGTAGGGCTGCTGCTAGGCGGTGGGCGCGCGGGGCGGAGGGTGGGGGGGTATGGGGAGCCGTCCGTGCCGTGCTGGGGCAGGGAATGAACCCTCTCCCCCTCCTGCCCTGCTGCTACGGGTCGGGAGATGGGATTACGGTGTAGAGAACTTGCAACGGAAAGGGCGATGGGTAGTTCCGTGAAACCTCGCTGTGTGTAGGTCTGAAATGAGGGTACGTTTTCTAAAGACAGTTTTTAACAGAGAGAAAAGAGAGGGACCATCTGCAGTCTTCTTGAGGTAAAAGAAGAGAAGATGTGTTTTAAAATATAATTTTAGATTGATGGGAAAGGCAGGTGGATGGGAATGTCAGTACTCTGTTTAGCCTAGAGGGAATGTTTAAAAATAAACTTCAGAGGTGTGCAAATAGAAAATGTTAGAAAAATAAGAAGGAAACCCATCTGTTACTGGTCATAATTGCTCTGTTGTGGTGTGGTTATTTGCCTGTTTCACTGCCTTGCTGCTGGGTTTTGGAAGGTGGCAGACAGCTCAGAAACACTCACTAGCACTATTTCACTCGTTTTTTAACATCTCTGCCTGCCTACAGGGCAGCTTGTCTATTGCCTGTATTAAAAAAGATAAAGGGGAGCGAGAAAAGCCAATGTGCATTGTTGAATGACAGAAAGGAAATGGGGCGTAAAATTAAAGAATCTTTCTACACTGGTGATAGGGAAGGGAGCATCCTACACTCGTGATATGAAACTTAACGAGGTCTGGCAGAGCAGTGCTGTAGAAACATTTATCTAAAACTCGAATTGTGGGTTTCCAGCCGCTGTTTTTTTTGTTTCGTTATCGTTTCTGACTGTTTTCTCCCAGAGTATTAATGTTGAATGAGAGAGCAAGCAGAGGAACTGGGACACCTCGAAATTCACCAAAGCTCTTTATTTTTTATTTTTTGTTCTTTATTTTTTTCCACCAAATCCAAATTTTCTAGTGGGCACATTCTGAGCCTGAGGAAATAAATCAGTAAAATCTCTGCAGTCCGAACATTTTTATTATTATTATTATTATTTTAATAAAATATGTGACATTGTTATTTCAGGATTATACCAGCCAAAGGGATATGAACAGGCAGGCTGTGAACAGTCCTGAAACAGTTCCTCCTGGACCAAATGAAGGTGCAGGAGTCACAAGAATCAGCCCCGAAAACGAGCCACAGAACGCCCCACTGCAACCCCCTGCCGCCATGGCTCGGCTCCCACGATCGCTCTCCAACGACTACAAAACGCTTCTCTCCGAAGAAACCAAACAAAATGATTTGGAGAGGACGAAAGTCGGAATCTGCAAGCTCAGCAGCACCCCGGTGCAAGCCAACTCCACGCTCCGGAGGGAATCTGCTGAGACCTTTCAGTACAAGCAGGTGGCCGGGGCAGCGGCTGCCGGGCAAGCTGTGATCCCTCACTGCAAAATTGCCGCTTTGCAAAGCACGGACGGGGACGGTAACCCAGCTCTGGGTAAGAGCACTCTGGAGCAAAACAATGCCAAAAGCACCTGGGTGACCTTGAGCCAGAGCACCGTGGTACTGGGTACAGATGGCAACACCTCTGTTCTTCCTGGCAGAGTGGAAGGGGTAAGTTCCCCCTTGCGGGATTTCTCGACCCCCTGAGGGAGTAAGAGATCATCTGGGGCGGAAGCTCTAATGGGAGCGGACCCGACAAGTGGGGGATGGGGCTGCTCAGTGAGGAGGGGGAAAGAGAAAAGCGGAGAGAGGGCAGCAGATAAGCTGCTGTGTCGCTGGTGGTCGTTAATAACGAGATATCGGTATAAACGCCGATCAATAGCTCTCGACTCATTCCCGTGTGCTCGACGAGCCGTGCCCTCCAGGCTCCGATGCTGCCTGGGACCACTGGGAGAGAAGTTCCTTGTGCTCTACCTGAGTCTGCCCCAAGAGAAAGAGCAGAGAAGGAAATTTGGGGTCCTTGGGCATCCCTTTGCTCCGGCGCGAGGTTCTGCAGCCTTCACGGGCTGTGCACTCTGCGCACGAGGTGTCGCCCACCCGAGCTGAACGCCCCGGAGCCAAAAATAGGGCCAAATCAATCAACCGAGACCCCAAAACGTCACACCCTGCCCCTTCGCTCTGAAGTGATTGACATTGGCGAAGTGGGAGGCAGGAAAGGAGCACCCCACCCTCATCGTCCCTACCGACCCGCAGAGCCGGCTTTATCCTGAAAGGAGAAGTGGGGAGGTTTCATTTCGCAAAAACGATTTTTAGTTTTCTCGGGGTAAAAGACTGAGCCCGCAGGAACGGGCGGGGACCCCCGAGGGCACCCCGGAACTGCAGCCGTGAGGATCCCGCTCCGGGGACTGAGCCTGGCAGCTCCCCCCACCCCCTCCCCACTCCCCCCCTCCTCTTCCCCCCCGGGCCAGAGATGCGCATTGCAGGGGTTGGAGCTTCGGAAGGGAAATGTCGGGCAGAGCCCTGTGCCCTTCGCCCCAGGGGAAGCACGAAGGGAGAGGGGGGGGGGGGAAGAACTAGACAGGGGGTGCATACACGTAGCCCCACACCCACCACCTCCCTTCCCCTGGGGGCAGCCGCTAATTGCGATGGTTGTTTGCCACCGTGGCTGTTTTCCGATCTTCCCCCTTCGTTTTTTTTCCCCCTTTAGGAAGACGATATAGGGGATGAAAACAAAGCCCGAGGGAACTGGTCCAGCAAGCTGGATTTCATCCTCTCCATGGTGGGTTATGCAGTGGGGCTGGGCAATGTCTGGAGGTTCCCGTACCTGGCCTTTAAGAATGGGGGAGGTAGGATGGCTTTTTCCTGTCTCTCTTCCTGCAGTACCGTACGTGGATGAGCTGGGAGCTGCCCCCGCCCCTAGGTGGGGAGAAACCCGAGGGGAGCGGAGGCTGGGGTCGGGCAGTCGCGTACGTGCCCGCAGCATCAGATCGAGTGCAAATCCTTACTGTGCTTTCCGTTTGGTTGGGTTTTCTGTTATTATTATTCCTACTGAAAAGCTGGTGGTCAGCAGGGAAGTTACAACGAGATTTCATTCGCATTTTCCGTTTAAGAAAAAAAAAAAAAAAAAAAAAAAAAAAAAAAGCAAACGAAACACACACGAAAAATAAAAAAAAATGCCAAGCAGGAGAGTGAAGGGAACGAAGAGCGAACGACGAGTCGCTCCAGCCGCATCCCTCACCCAAATGGTCCCTGATGTCGGGACGGGAAAACGGCAGGGGAGGGGGGAGAAAGAGGATTCCAGGACGCAGGTGGAAGCAGAGTCAATATTCGTCTTATTTTGAGCTGTTTGAGGATTGGTCTTAACGCAATTGGTGACAAATCGAAAAATACTCTTCGGAAATGCTGTGCGGCCGAATGGAATCATCGCATATGATTCTAGGGGAGAAGATTTGGAAGGGTTCACAAAAGGTTAGCGGTTCACAAAAGGAAGAAGTTGTGCCCGCAGAGGCTCCATTCAAACTCCAGTCGGCGTTGCCCACCCGCTGCAGCTGCCAGCGCAGCGCTGTGGCACGGGGCTCTTGGTGCTGAGGTCGTGTTAAGCAGCTGCATCGCCCCCGTGAGGGCTGCTTTGTGCCACAAGTAGCGGTTTAGAGGATATTCATCTTTAAAATACAGATTAAAAAGTTGTGCAGGTTTTTTT
>NW_024885310.1:1306071-1337778 GCF_019232065.1 Centrocercus urophasianus
GGGGGGGCTGTTAAAATCCTCAGCTGACGCTTTTACCATGTTGAGATAGAGCTGGAAACGCAGCAGAGGTCACTCTCTATCGGGGCTGCGGGCACCGGTACCTGCAAACAAAGAGAACCACTTTCGGTGTTGCCGAACCCTCCCGGTGCTGCGCGCTGCCCGGGCCGCTGCCGCCCCCCGTGACTCACGCTATGCTCTGCTCTCCTCCTTCTCTCCCCCAAGGTGCCTTCCTCATCCCCTACCTGATGATGCTGGCTCTTGCCGGCATCCCCATCTTCTTTCTGGAGGTCTCCCTGGGGCAGTTCGCTAGCCAGGGCCCCGTGTCGGTGTGGAAAGCTATCCCCGCCCTGCAAGGTGAGCGGGACAGCAGCAGCCCCTCCGGGCTGCTTTTGGGGAGCCCCCCCTGCTGGACTCCCTCTTGGCTGGTGTTTTTTTTCCTCTCTCAGGTTGCGGCATCGCGATGTTGATCATCTCCGTTCTGATAGCCATATATTACAACATTATCCTGTGCTACACTCTTTTCTACCTTTTTGCCTCCTTTGTACCCGTTCTCCCTTGGGCGTCCTGTAACAACCCCTGGAACACGCCGGACTGTAAAGACAAAAACAAGCTTTTACTGGGTAAGTGGGGGCTGATGGGGCTTTCTTCATCCAAAATCCACACTTTCCCATGCTCCGTTGCTGGCTCTGTGTCCCTGAGTATGCATTTGGTTCCTGGGTAAAATCTGACCCCATCCTGCTGCTAGCGATGTGCTTCTCTTTTGTGGGGCTGAGCTCCTGAGCATCTCAATAGGAATGCCTACATCTACATAGGAAGGAAGGTGTTATGCTGGACAGGCCTGTGATGAGCTTGAAGTAAGCTTTCCCCTCGAATTGTTTCGTTCAGACCCCTTTTATGCCTTGGGCTTTTAGCTATAAGGGGGAAAATGGTCAGATACTGAGACTCACTACTCTTCGAGCCCCCTGCAAGCGAAGTATTACAGAAAGCAAACACAACTGAATTTCAAGTAATGCTTTTGTTGTCATTTTATGCTCAAATGGTAAAACAATCCAATCAACTTTTTTTCTTTTCCTTCTTATTCTCCTCTCAACCCCAGATTCATGCATCATTGGTGACCATCCAAAAATACAAATCAAGAACTCTACTTTCTGTATGAGTGCCTATCCAAACTTGACTATGGTTAACTTTACCAGTGAAGGAAATAAGACATTTGTCAGTGGAAGTGAAGAATACTTCAAGTAAGATCTTTACTTAACAATGTTATGTTACTTACCTCAAAATGTGCAGTAGCACAGATAGTCACTCATAATGCAGGGACAAACTATTTGGAGGACTGGAAATGTCATCTTTAAGGGCGATAAATGATACCCGCTTTTATGTGTAATAACAATGAAAGCTCATTTGTAAGGATTGTGTTTTTGTCCTATTCCTGTGGTGCTTAGCACAGCTGGAGTGCTGGCCCACGCTTGGCATTTTTATTTCCTACTGCAGTGCGGATACATAAAATAATACGTGGTGAGATTCACTGGAATCTTCTAGAGGGACCACTGAGGATGCTAAAGCAGAACAAAATGCTGTAGGATTTTGCACTGAATTACTCTCTACAGTTGTATTTTTTTTTCTATGTTTTTTAAATGTATTTTTTCTTTTTTAATTATTATTTTAGGTACTTTGTATTGAAGATTTCAGCAGGGATTGAATACCCCGGTGAGATTAGGTGGCCACTGGCGCTGTCTCTTTTTCTCGCCTGGGTGATTGTGTATGCCTCCCTTGCTAAAGGAATCAAGTCATCAGGAAAAGTAAGAAAATCATCTGCAATTGCACTCTTCCAGGAAAGCAGCACACTGCTTTGATGGAATCATGCCACTCTTTAAAGCTCTGAGAGCTGGTTTCAACAAATGTCTAAGCAGTAATGAAGTGCCCCGTTCCTTTCCAAGATTTGTTATCTGGCCATAATATTAAAAAGATAATTTTGTGTTAGCCTTTGCTCCCTAATCTGCACTGAATTTAAAATGAGCCCTTTGGCTGTACTTAGCAATTGGATGGCAAAAATAGTGCCTTCCCTTTTGTGTGTGGCCTTCATCAAAAATTCTGCAGTCACTTCAATTATCATTATAATTAGGGAATCCATGACAAAAATGAAGATGATATGCAACAAGTTTTAAATTAGTACTGAACCTAAACAGTCCTGTGGTGGATGTGAGCAGTGGCATTATGTACACTGTTGTCCTGAATATCGGTGGCAACTTTCTGAAACTGCTCCTTTCCTTAACCCAGACCCCTTTCTCTGCCTTTTCACATTTCCAGCTACTACAGCCTGCGACCATGTAAAGAAGGAAGCTGTGCTCTCATGGACAGGGAAGTGCAGGTGTACTGGTTGGCAAGGCAGCTCTCTGAGCAGGGAAACGCTGCCCTGTCTTTGGTGGCAGTGCTGGTTTGGGTGTATTTCATCGCACCGAATGCAGTGTGTGAGACTTTTCCATCAGTGCCACTGCACTGCTTGCAGATTAAAATGTGAGATGAGCTGTACCAAAATGTAGACAGAGAAAAATTGATGTCCCTCAAAACAACCAACCAACCAAACAAACAAAGCTGCATCAGAATAGAATGGTGTAAGTAGAAGTTTTCTGGGATAGCACAGATCTGGAGACTAAACTACCAGGGAAAAGTTACTCTAACTACACTGAGATATGTCAGTCTGCAAAACAGCTCTGTCTCTGGCTCCAGAGTCTGGCTGTCAGCAAAGTGCCTGCTGTGGTGAATTGCAGCAGTATTGGTCTGTCTGTTGAATGTGCTAAGGACCAGGCTGGTAAAGTCAGCTGGCTTTGGAAGTCTGAAACCTGTATGTACTGTACTGATGTGGAGGCTACTAGCCTGCTGAATTCATGTAGGTCTTATCTAAATGACAGAATCGCCTCTAGGTTTAAGATAAGAACATCAGGCATACATCAGGCTAGCTTAATTATGTTCCAGTTTACTTAAGAAATCTCAAGCAAATTTGTTTTAAGATGAAGAGTGGAAACAACACTCATGTGGAATAGCCGTATGGTCCGGCTCTCCTGTATAAGAATTTCTCTCTCTCTCTCTGGAGTACTTTTTTTCAGTTGCTTCTGAGATGCAGTGAAAACAGGAATCTGATCTGCCTGTACACGCCTTTAAAAGCCAAGTGCAAATATGCTGATGTATCTATTTCCCAGGAATACTGCTTAGATGGAAATAGATTTTATCACTCGCTATGGCTAAATGGAACTCCATTCACTGCACTGAACGCAACTTCTTGAAATGCCCCTTGAAACAGCATGGAGAAAGCTGGAAAAGCAGTTTCAAAAGTCACCTCAGCTCAGAGGATTTCAGTTCCTCTGGGATCCAGAAGTTGAAATGTAAAAGGATTTTAAATACTTTTGGGTAGAGAATATGGCCTAACGGGTTGTAATGGGTTGCCATTTTATTTGACTAGAGAGAGCCCTGCTCTGTACTAGATAATTATGAAGACATTTAATGCACAACCTCTGCTGTGTTTTTAGACCCAATGATTATTATGTCTGTCTGGATCATTCCGCTGACTTTTTTTTTTGTCCTTGCTTTGAGTCCATGAATATTTTTATGCAGATATGTAATTATTAAGAGGTACCGACTGATATTTTCTGGCTTAGATAAATAAGGAAAAATGCACAATACATGGGAAAAAACTTGGATCTTTAGGTGGTATTTGAGTTCCAGTGAGTTGTATTAGTTTCCTCTGGGTAAAGATCAAGCATGGTGTTTCCACTTAGCTTTAAATTACTGTTGATCTCCAGGCTTTCTCTTCTCCTTTTCTTCTCCTCTGCAATCCCAGTTGTTATCATTGATATTATTCCTGTTTCCAGCAGTAAGAAGAGATGTAAAAAAAAATTACAGCTCCGTCCTAGTCTTATCCCCTGGCTGTTTTCTCTGATCCCCAGTAATTCCTTTTTTTTAAGGCAATAGTGAAACAATTCCAGTTCTTTCCTCCTCTTCTTATAAAACAAATAATCCCTTCTAACAATCTTTTTGGTCTGTCCAGGTCGTGTACTTCACAGCAACGTTCCCTTACGTGGTTCTCATCATCCTACTTATCCGAGGTGTGACACTACCTGGGGCTGGAGCTGGGATCTGGTACTTCATCACGCCCAAGTGGGAGAAGCTCATTGATGCTATGGTGAGCTGCTTGCTGCACTCGTAACTGATAGGATGAATAATCCATACAGATTTCTCACTTAATGGCTGTTGCAACCATTTTGTGCGTGTGCAGAGGCAGTCCTGTCATCAGTGGAATCCCATTCATTGTGTGGGGAGCGTTGTTGCTGTGGCTGTTTGTTGTTTGTGTGCACACACCTTATATTGTACCTATAGGTATAAACATGAGGCGTTTACTTCACGTTTAATGTCTCACCCAAATCTCTCAGAGTAGATGCATTTAAAATGGGGAATTAAAAGGGAGATAGAGATTTTTGCATGCTGCCATCCAAGTGGATGCTGTGTTGACTTGAACAAACACGTGAAACTTTGATTGGTAACACAAGCTGCGTTTCTCTGTAAATATCTTCAGAAATTCGGAGAATACGTGCATTTTTCTCACTGAATAAATTCAATGGTTCTGAAAAATGAGCCTGAGATGTAAATCATACAACTTACTCTAACACCTTCCCCCTCAACAGCATTTATACTTACACGGAACAGCTGTGATCATTACAGTAGCTACTTTATAAGAAATAATGTTCTTTTCCATCTAGAACAGTATGGAAATAAAGGACTCAGTACCTGGCTTGGCTCTTTGGAAAAGATGGGCTGGTCTGCATGCTTCAACTCTGATTTCTCACTTAAATTTCAGCTGAATGTTGCTGAATAAACCAGTGAAACACGCTACAAAAACACACCTCCTCTGTATTTGTGTGGGCATGAACCCACGCATCAATTTCGGTTGCTTGAAAGGGCACGTGAGCACCTCCTTCTGTCAATAGCAGTGTGACTTTTACAGGCCTTCACGTCCTTATCTCTATAAACAATGAGTACTGTGATCCTTTGGTGATGGTAGCATTACATCTTTCAAAACAATACAGAATCACAGAACAGCGTTGCTTTCCTTAAGAAGATAACAGCACTGTCACATCAGTGCCCAATGCAGAATTCTTCCTCTTCGTTTGTGTTCCCTTTGCTGAATGTATTTAGATTGACAAGTACCCAGCAACACAGTGTGCTGAATACTTGTGCCCTTGTGCCAAGATGACGTATTATCATTTCAGTTGGGCTGAACAAGTATTCCTAATAAAATGAGTGCTGTATTTCAGGGTGGGATTTTATTTGTAAATACTGTTTTATTCACATCCACAGCTCCAAATGTTATTTGAACTACTTATGTGTTAATCCCCAGCAGTAATTCTTAGTGTTATTGATCTCACTAATTCTTTCCTGAAGCCAATGCAATTTCCTCTCCTGTCTGTCTTATTTAGGTTTGGAAGGATGCTGCCACTCAGATTTTCTTCTCCTTATCTGCAGCGTGGGGAGGTCTAATTACTCTCTCTTCTTACAACAAATTCCATAATAACTGCTACAGGTATGTGGGAATAAAGTCCATCAGACTTATTAAAGAGATCTTGTCCAAAAACGCTGTTATTTTACATCTTGCAGAAATGTGCACTGAAGTGTCTACTGCTCCATAGTGTTTAGTTTTCATTCCCTCCCCTTTTTGTCTTGTTGCCTCTTCTCTCCAGGTCCTAATCTAATCTGGGTCTCAAGATGAACTGTCAGTTAATTATAGTCCCTATTGACGCTTCATTTTCAGAGTTGGCAGTTTTAAGTTGAAAGAGAATCTGAGCAGCTGCCAACAGTTGTGAGCAGTGTTTATGAAGCCATGCCAACAGTCAGTGCCTATTGAAGAATGACCTGGGTGTGCAATAACCTGAAGTTTGCTATTGTTCATACCTGCTTAAGTTTAGCATGCAACTTCTGTATGTGCTTCTCAACTCTTAAATAGTTTTTTCCCCCAGTCACACGTATTGCATGAAGTTATTTCAGCTTCCAGCTCTTGAAACTACTTTTGTGAGGGAAGTGATTGTTTTAGTGATATAGTATAGGTTTTGTCAAGAAATCTGCACAATAACTCCCTGCAGATGGGAGGAAAAAACAAAAGCAAGGGAGATGAGCAGAAAGCTTCACCGATGCTTTGTGCTGTCTTTAGAGTCAGTTTTGTTTCCCTTGAAACAAACTCATTCTGATTCCTGTTCTTTGGATTCTGCCTTTGAATATGTTTGCCCTGTGCTTCTATTTTTTGACGAGGAATGAGTGTAAGAGAAAAAAATGGTTCAGGTGTCATACCAATTTTTTTCTACACTAATTTAGCAGTTTTGCAGCAATTGAAAATATTAATGAAAAATTTGAAAGTAATAGATGGTAATGAAATATATAAAAATATTAAGGCTTTTATGCATGCTTAACATATGATAGGGATGGGAAGAGTGAAGAAAAAACAGTAAGAAGGACTTAGTTCTAATCTGCTTAATTTTACAGTGTATCTTGAATATTGAAATGAAGCTTGACAATTTTTTCCCTTTCACTTTTTAAAACCATTACATTATAATGCAGATGAAATTCTAGAATTCTAGTTTTCAGTTACATATACAGTTGAAACATTATTAGATAATCTAGGATTGGAGTAAATTTACATAAAATCACTTGGTGGTACATGCATAAAATGTTTCCTTAAAACTTATCTGGCTTTTGAAAAGATATTAATCCACAATGTTTTTTTTTTTTTTTTAAATTAAATAAAAGTGTATATTTTTTCCATAAGTCCAAATAGTTAATGTAATCCTTCCTGCTAAGTGATGCTCTGTCATCCTTTCCAGAAGCACTGTCAACTCATTGAAGTTCTTAATAACTTTTCAGTTTGCATTTAGTTCTGTTCCTGACAAAGAAATACCGGTAAAAATAAGCAATTTTAGCAATCATAGCCACGTTTGGAAGACATTTAGAGCAAACTACTTTCTTTTTCAGTCATAGT
The DNA here is from genome assembly GCF_019232065.1 of Centrocercus urophasianus. NCBI lineage: Eukaryota > Metazoa > Chordata > Aves > Galliformes > Phasianidae > Centrocercus > Centrocercus urophasianus. The sequence continues at coordinate 1,313,090 of NW_024885310.1, forward strand.
AGCGTAAGGGGAGGTATTTCAAACTGTTATCATGAAGATGAAATAAAAATCCCATAAGGATATAATTGTGGACAGGACTCAAGACTTCCATCATCTCAGACCGGTGTCAAAAATACTGGATAAGTATTAAAGTTCCTCTTTGTCGGTGTTCCTACAGGATGCATATGTCATGTGAGAGTCTTGAAATGCACACAGAAACTTCCCTTTTTGTGCTTTCTTTCCAGGGACACACTGATAGTCACGTGTACCAACAGTGCAACAAGTATATTTGCCGGCTTTGTCATCTTCTCAGTTATTGGCTTCATGGCAAACGAGCTCAAAGTGAATATTGAAGCTGTGGCAGACCAAGGTAGGGTATGCTGCCGTTTCATTAACTCATGTTAATGAATTTCATTTCATTAATTTCATTAACACCACAGTTCTGGTGACGCCTTCATCTCTATTACTGATGATTCTATCGACAGTGAAGGTGGGAATACTGGCTTCTAAATGGTGTGGATCAGTAATCTACTTATGTGCACCTTGATACAGAAAAAAGTCCAGTATTCATTACTTGGAAGTAAAGATCTCACTCATTTGATAAGAGAAAGCAGCAAGGTGAAATTCATTTCAAAGCTCTTTGTGAATGAGTGTTTTGAATGAGGTATCTCCTTTATATAATCCGAGCAGTCAGCTGCTTTTTGCTGCTGCCTTGTTACATCCTGGTCGATGTAGAATTTGTTCCTGATGGTGGAGATCTTGGATGGGAAGCAGGGGGCTTTGCAGCATGGGGGTGGAAGAAATACAACTTGAGATGTGGATTATGCTTCTGAACAGTGGGGAGGATGGAGATGCTTCTACAGTGAAATGAAAAAATTCGTCTGGAATGTATTATAGTGGTACAGATGAAGAAAGCCTTGAATTATGAAGAGAGATGATTAGAAATGTGGATCTATAACATCTTAATTGGTAGAGCTGAATTGATATGAGGAGAGTGCGGCTGATGGAGGAAAATGTTGTGTATGATTTGATATGAAGCAGCAGGATGTAGGAAGGGGTACTATTCAAAGAAGCTTAAAGGGCTGAATTATAGTGGGATAGTTCAGCTCTGTTTCCTGTGAAATGTGCAGCACTTCAAGTCTATGCCAACCCTCAGGATCATTTCAAACTGTGTTAAAAGGACGAGCCTGAAGTCATTTTACAATAACTTACACACGGATTTACACTTCCCACCATAGCTGTTTCTGTGTACGTGTGAGGGTGCTAAGTGTGTTGTACTAACCTTCAACACAGAGCCACCTTGAAGCACTGAAATAATGTATTTTAGTAGCTTCTCCATGAGCTATGGGAAAGCTGCCCGTGCTATGCCCCCCTCACCCTGCAATAGCACAGAGTAAAAGGAGGCTCTGAACTGAAGAAAGATTAAGGAGTTCAAGAAGGGAATTTTGTATGCTGGTGACTTCTGTAGGTGAAGTGTCTTGCTGCCTGCATTAATGCAAAGGTACAAAACATTTTTCCTGAGATTTGTTGTGTAGATAAATCCAGTGCCATAAGGCATCATGTATTGCCTAAGGCTGATTGAGAATCGTGATTCAGAAATGGTATCAGCGAATTGTTAGTAGGGGATAGAAATCGAGAAAAGTTTCCTTCATTTATGTATGATAACATTCATGGTAGGAGAAAAATTAGGTATTAAGGTTAATATGTATTTGATAATTTTATCAGAGCTAAATGGGAAGCAGAAATCCTGTAGTTGATGGAACAAGCACCAGTAGAATGGATTGACCTTTTCTCAGAACCCTGATATTTCTCATTGCTCATTAGAAACCTGCTACTAAAGGCAAAATGAATAGCACTGAAGGGAGCAAGATGCTTTGCTACTTAAGAAAAATAAAAGACTCTCAGTTTCCTTCTGTTTTTTTCCTATTTGAGACTGAAATATACATATTCACACAGACTTTGCCGTACTTCTGAGCTGACCAGAGAGGATGGCCAGCTGGCAAGATGTTTCTTGATAGAAAGTTGTAGGGGTTAGTACCCTTGCAGGCTAATGCCATGTCAATTAATTCTTTGGTGCTTCATGTCTTCTTTTTTGGTCTGCCAGTCAGCTAAGTAGGAATGGAAAAGTACTGTTGCAGTCCCAACCTTCTGGATGAATTAGACCAGTGCGTTTGGGAAAAACTGTGTGAGTTTAGCTGAGGGTCAGTCTTCATCTCCAAGTTGTGTTAAACTTGTCTTGGCTAGGTGTCATTTGAGTCCAGCCTAGGGATGGGGTAGTAAGACAGGTTTTATTGCTGTATGTGATCACATGTGCTTTCTGGATAGTGTGTCTGCATTTCATAGTCCTTATATGAAAGTTCTGGTTGTGAGATGAAGAACCTCTTTACAGAAGTATCATCAATTCAGTGGTGAGATGGGAGACGGGCACGACGCAAGAGCACATCTATCAATTTCTGATGTAAGCCTGGCAGGTGATTAGGAAGAATTAAAGCGCAACCATTGTGTTTTTGCTCAATTTTTATTTTAGATCAAGGTTAAGCACCCTGCAGTCCAAACCATTTTGCAGTCAGTTTATCGTAAGGAGCTTATCGTCCTTGGGTGAATCTGCTCTGAAGGAACAGCTGAGGAGAGGGCTGGAGGATCTGGGAGGCAGGAAGGTAGAGAGGAATCACTTGGTTCACCTGGTTCATTTACCCGGAGGTGACATATTACTTAGGACAGCAAGACGGTCAGTCATGATGCAACATAATCTGCCTTCAAAGCATGCAGTAACCTGAATGCAAATTGTTGATTGGAATGGGAAGGGACCTTTTTTTGTTAAGATATGAATCTGAAGTACTATATAATATTCTCAGTTAGAATCTGTCTTTCAGGAAAAACTTGTGTTCCCGATGAAAAATAAAATTCTCTTCATGAAAGGAGAGGCAATCTATTTTGTTTCTACTCTCATGGTTTGACTAAGAACATCCCAACATTACTGAAAGGCTTTAGTAATTTAAAATGAAAGTTCAAGGTCATTTGACTTCTAAAGTTCCAACATGTGCAAAACCTTTGGAGTTTTCCTGCTTTTAACAGACCACACTGCTGTTAAAATTCATGTTCAGAAAGAATACGAAACGCTTCACGAGTTGACTACATAGATTATTTCATGTGCTGCTAGAACAGAACGTCTGTTCTGCTATGTGAGAAAAAAACAGCCATAATACATGGCTTTGTTTACGCTTGTTTGGATCAGTGTGTCAGCATAGTGGTTAAAAGTGTGTTCTGCAGCTTGGAAGGTAGCAGTGTGCAAATTTCTTGAACCTTATAGCTAAAATGGAAGTTAACCATTTGAGACTCAGTCTTAAAGTGGTAAAATCTTTCTGTATACAGCAGAGACTGACCTGGATTGCTTCTTACTTTTATCATGCATAGTAATGTAGCATTATACTTTGAAATGTTACTTTTCGATTCTCCCTCCTTTTTTCCTATAGGGTCAACCAAATGAATACAATTAATTTTATCACAAACTTTATTTTATCATTTCCAGGTCCTGGGATTGCTTTTGTTGTTTACCCGGAAGCTTTAACTAGGCTTCCCCTCTCTCCATTCTGGGCTATCATATTCTTTTTGATGCTTCTGACACTTGGATTGGACACTATGGTAAAATGCTTTTGTTTTCCATCCTTTTCTTGGTGCTTTTCCTATTTACGTGTGGGGATTGCTTGCTATTTTCTGTATGGTCTATGTACTGACTTACAAAGAGAAGAATTAAGGCCATCAGCACTGAAATGATTCGGGCAACGCTTTGGCACTGGCATCCAAGCAATTAACACCAAGGATTAGGAACACTCTGTCTCGCTTTGCAGTATATCCAGTTGGACCATTTTGCATACACAGTGTGTGTGAAAGTGAATCTCTTTATTTTGTCTTTCAGTTTGCCACTATCGAGACTATAGTGACCTCTGTTTCAGATGAATTCCCCAAATACTTACGTACACACAAGGCACTGTTCACTCTTGGGTGCTGCATTTCCTTTTTCATCATGGGATTTCCTATGATCACTCAGGTAATGACACAGTCTTTGAGCATCGCTCTCTGCCCCCAGTCTCCCTCTGGTGGCCGTTCTCTGTTCTTGCAAGAAACGGTCACAAAATAGGAAGCAGAATTCGAATGATTAAAGACACCAGGTGAGTTTGAAAGCTTTGTGCATGGACGCTCTGGCTGAGATGCATTTAAGGGACTTGGTTTCTCAAATCTTTCTGAAAGTCTGACTCTCTTAAAATTAATTCCTAACCAAGCATCTCCAAGTAGTCATATAAGTCAGGTATTTGATTAGAAACAAAACAAAAAACCCAAAAGTTGATATGCCATCTAAACCCGTGTGTTAGTTTGGGGTGCCTTCCCTCACATGGGTAACATAGATACGCACTGATAGCCCTGGCAAACTGTACAGTTAATAATGAAATTCTCGTCTACCACAGATAATCCTCACTGCCTGCTTTCCACTACTTCCTCCAGCATTGTAAGCTGAACAATTTCAAGAGGAGCTGTGCAGACTCTGTAACACTTATCCATCCTTTTCCCCTCTTTGGCTTTCTTTGCCTTACTTCACCAGCTACCAGCGTGACTCTGCTGTTCCAAAGTTTGGGATGGATTCAGTCCTTCATTCGCTTGAGTTATATTGCTTCAGGCTTTCTTCATCCAAATCAGTTGGACTCACTATTATTTCTAGTTTCAATGGTGATTTTGCTTTGGGTGTTGTACTTGGTGGTGCCAATTGAATTGCATTTCTTAATCTAAAAGGAGTGACATCTATGTCTTCCCCTTCATAGGGTGTTTCAGTCACCACAATCTGGCATTCTTTCTGTTTCTTTTCTAGATGAGATGGTCTATGGTGCAGAACATCCGCTACTGCTCTAGTAGAAGGAAGAAATAGTAATGTGGCTTGAATCTCTGTCTCTTGGATGCTTGCTTAGAAAAGGATCTTGTGTCCTGCTCCTGTCTGGTTTTCCCACCTTAGTGCTTAGTACAGGGTTATTTTGGCACATGGAGAGGCATGTAGGCCACAAGTAACTGCTCTTTTCTTTTTTCCTCAGGGTGGAATGTATATGTTACAGCTTGTGGACACTTACGCAGCTTCTTACTCTCTTGTCATCATTGCTATATTTGAGCTTGTTGGAGTTTCCTACATTTATGGTAAGAATATTGTTGTTGCCTATGTCAAAGCAGCGTTTCAGTACACAGTAAAGTAAATGTTATCATTAAGTTCTCAAGAAAAGGTGCGACATTTATTTGTATTTATTTGTTTATTGTAGAAAGAAAACCCAAGAATTCAGAACCATTATTTTGAATGAAACATTCTGGGACTTCATTATTATGATTCCTTTAAACCTGTATATTTAAAAAAATATTTTATACAGCTTACTGTCCTTTTTCTATCAGTAGCTTAAAGCCAATGTTTTGAGAGCATGGGAGCATTCTTAGCCAATGCTAAGAATAGACAAAGCATTTAGTGGTAATTCTCCAGGAGTTCATCCACACACCAACTCTACGAGGTTAAACTCTGAGCAAACTTGCATTTAGCAGCTTCTGAAGGATTTATTTTCCGTATGCACATCCAGCTTTCCCTTTAGAGGGTCTCTCTTCAACACAGAATGAAGACATGCTGCTACTCAGAGTGATTACCTATGCACAGTGGTAGCACTGCTTACATCAACCCACACTTCAAGTGATGGGAAAGATTACCTTTATTGTAAAGCAGTGCAGTTACCTCGATGCCTCCATAGCTAACAGTATCAGCTGATTACTGTTCCCAAACTTGCCCACTCTGGGGAAATTGATTCTTGGAAGTGTGTTATCTAAGGTAACTAGTAGGACATGTGATGATCTTGCTATATAGCAGGCTTTTAACTTATATCTGGAGCATGCTGATGCCACTTATGACTTGTGTTCAGAAGCGAAAGAAGTGCTGAGTCTTGGTGTCAAAGAAAGCAAGGTAAAGGCTGTTTCTGCTCTTGCCATACCCAGAAGTGAATGATTTATTTTCAATCAGCTTGTCCTCAACAATCCTGAGGTTTTCTTCTAGGGATGTATACATAGCAGAATGATCTTAGGTCCTAGTGCTGTGCACTTAAATCTACTTAGGTTATGGAGTAAAATAAAATAAATGTATGAAAAATCAGACATAACTCAAAACTCTTACTTGAGAATTGGCTGCTATAGAAAGGACAGGCAATTCATCCTGCCCTGTCCTCTCTAATTTCATGAAAATAGAGCAGTGTATTCTAGCTCTGGCGATGTCCACTCCAGTGGGCTGGCTCAAGTGGTTTAAACTTAATTGTGGTTTAATTTAAGTCAGCTATGACCTATTGCAGTCTTACAGAACATAATGGAAAATATCAAAAACAACATGTCAGTAGTTTTTGATTGCTCGCATTTTTATTTTATTGTTATTATTGTTATTATTATTATTATTATTATTATTATTATTTAATGTCCTTGAAATGTATGTATGTTGATTAGAGCTGGTTTAGAAGTGTAATGTCTGTGAGTGAGATGATTCTGGTAACTGCTATCAGCTTTACATGCAAACGATCTTCTCAAGTGACCTGAGAGTCATGCTTTGAGATACCTCCCGAGGCCATGTCTAGAGATGGATCTGGAGGATTATTTAGAGAACTCTAGGTCTGAAATTCAATGCTGGAAATTTGTCATTTCTCCACGCTTCAGTTTCCGTGAAGACATGCACAGTTTGCATGTTCTGTGTTCCCACTTAGCACTGGGTGAGCACTTAGTTGTTTTTTTTTCTCCTTCCTCCTTGTCTGTTTGCTGAGGACATACCTGAACAATGCCATGCTAAAAACACTTGATGCTGCCCTTCTTTGCCATCATTATGATTAGTGTCACTCGGCCTGTGCCAAGATTGCGCCCTCTAAGCCATTGCCATCAGTACAGAAGAGAAAAATTCCTTGCACAGAATATTTTTCAAGACCTCAAAAGCTACTCCAGTCTGTGGAATTCCTTTGCTCTGTGTGTTCTTAAGTAAGCATGAAGGTAAATAGGAAGAAAATAGCTCTATCTCACCTTTGAACATTGAGTGGCAGAAGAACTACAAGCCTGCCTTCATAGTACAGAACTTTGTTAAATTTGCTTGGTTTTGCCCAATACATTCATTATTCCTTAAAATACTAATTTCTGTGGAAAATGTAAAATGATACAGAATAGCTACAGAGCTGCTATTTGAGGAAGGATTTGAGTAGAGGAGATCTTTTCTTTATTACAAATTTTCTTAAGTAATCAGATCTGGTGAAGATCTGACAAATGGCAAATCATTTGCTCTGCGCTTTCCATACCTATGGATTGTTAACCAACAGATGTTAGTCACGTCTTTCATATGACAATTTCAAAGATTGTTACCTGGAATTAACCTTTACTTTTAAACACTGAAATCTTCCACTCTCAGCATGAAAAACGAAGGATTTATTTTACATTCATCACTCACTCCTCTAATGCACCATAACTACTTGTACTGTATTAAATCTAAACACAGCTTGTATCTTCGTAAATTTGTATCTTGCAAATGCAAGTGAGGCTGTTGCCCTTGTTAAATTCCTTCAAGCAGTGCTTAAAATTGGCACAATATATTTTCAAGCTCCGACAATTACTTGTTTTACACTCCACTGACACCTTTCTCTGTACACTTGTACTCTTCATGGCAAGCAGGCTGGTAGAATAGTGGCAGGTGCTTTTATGATGAAATAAATCTTTCCTTAGCTCTTGTTACATGTTCTGCTTGTTGAGATTTTTAAATTAAAAAGAGGCACGCTTGGTTATTTCCTTGCAATCACTTATTTTTTTCAGGAAGGCCGTGCTACATTATTCTGTCCAAGTGCAGGTTTTTATTTCATTTGCCAGCATCGATGTTTGTTCTCCACTTGTTAGATGATGATGATGCATGATTGGTAAAGAATAACTTAAAGCTGTGGGTATTAACTTAATCATCAGCATTATTTCCACTGTTGTGTATTGTAATGCAGAGCTAAGCATGAAGATCTTTCTGCTTCAGTGAAACACTGTAGGAAATTGCTTGGAATTGAGAATGCATGACCTTAACTTGATTCAAGCTCCTTCCAGACAGTTTTTTTATGGCAGTCTGTTGTCAGGAAGGTTCATCATCAGAGTGAGTGGTAGCTGCTGCTGTGTGTTGGTAGGAAGTATGTCATTCGTTACAAACATTTCACCTGCAGAAGTTTGAAGCAGATCCTGTTTTTAGCTTGCATTGCACTTCATAGTGGATTTCATGCCTGTAGCACTTTGAATACATCATCCTACTTTAGAAGGGGAAAACTGAAGTTTGATACATTGTTGATTTCCCAAAGTCACACAGCAGACTTGACTGATCTGAAGGAGAAACCAGGTGCACTAAGATTGAATCAGTGCTTTACTAACTAAAGCATCCTTCACATTTGAACCTATTTTCTATCATTCACTAAGAGACGCCTTCTGTGTCAGTTCTGCACGTGTTTATTTGCATTGGCCTGAACTTAAGTACTTCAAAGCACCCAAAGCTGAATTTTTGCCAACAATTCCAAGAAAGAGCTCTTTTTTTTTTTTTTTTTTTTTTTTTTTTTTTTCCTTAAACATTGAAGTTTTAAGCAAATCTGGTTAAATCTGCACGAAGCTTGCCCAAATTTTGGAGGCAGAATCCTATGGTAATTACATCATGAGGTAAAGCTCCATTGCAGTTCCAAGTGTGGCCAAGGTAGCAGCACTCAGACTAGCTCTAATATGTGTGGACACTTCAGCCTACACTTTTTGTTGCTGCAACCAGTTTAACCAGTTTGGTTGCTACTGCAGCATGCTGCAGGGATGGCTGCTGCTGAACATCTCTCCCAAGCAGCTTGCTTCAGATGGTTCACTGAGCTGGAATAAGCAGGAAAACACATCAGAGGGGCAAATCATCCAGCTACTGCAAAGATTGCTTTCACATCCATCACAGAGCAGTCCTGGGTCTTACATTCAGTCCATGCATGCAAAGGTTTGTGTTACAAAAAGGAGAAGCACATGATGAGAAAGATAGGCACAGATCTTGCAGTACCACCTTCTTTAGTTTCTGGATTTTCATCTTTTTATTGCAGTAACAGTTTTCAGCTTTTCTCTTGCATGCTATCTGCCTGTGCTGGCTTACTCTGGGCTCACTGCTAAGCTCAGCTCTGGGGCTGCCCTAGCTCCTGCTGTTCTCCTTGAGGTGTATCAGAAGATGCTGAACAGTGAGCACTGAGCCATTGCTATTTTTTTGTATGCTAGGGCATCCATTCTTAATTGTTAGAAGTCAGGTGGATAGATTAATTTCTCCTCAGTAATAGCAGAAAAGCTTCAAAATTAGGGAGATAAAACCTGGGGATTATCCCTTCTTATGTTCAGCAGCTGCAGCGGCTGGCTCTAAGGGCATTGAGAACATAAAGCAATTCATTGCTTTTCTTCTGAGAATTTCCTACTTCACTGAAGGACTTCCCAGCAATATTTAAGCTCTATCCATGTCTCCACATCATAGAAAAGAGACTAAATAATGTAGAATAATGCTTTGTACAATGGAAATGGCAGAGACAATCACCCACTTTATCAAATCAAATTGGCCCAAGTTTGAAATGCCCATTTAATGGAGGACCCCAGGTTTCCTTCTTCTCATCACCATTAGACGAGCTGTAACATGTTTCAGTCTTGAAGTTTTTAATTTTTTGTGGTTAAATCTCAAATAGCTGTGGAATTGAGGAGGGCCCACTGATATGTACGGTAGTGCAGAGCCAGGCTGAAATGCAGACTGACTTTCGTTGGGTGGCATGGCCAAGGAGAATAACTGGAAATGTCTGAAATAGCATTTTCCCAATCGTTTGCATTTCATTAACTCACATGACCATATAGATGCAATCCATACAATAATCTGAGGGATCAACACATCGGTCAGTCCGTTCAATTGAATGACACTAAATAGAATTTTAAAGATTTACTGATGCTTAAGATCTTTACAGAGAGAGTGGTGAGGTGCTGGAACAGCTGCCCAGAGAGGCTGTGATGCCCCGTCCATCCCTGGAGGTGTTCAAGGCCAGGTTGGATGCGGCCCTGGGCAGGCTGGGCTGGTATTAAATGGGGAGGTTGGCGGCCCTGCATGTGGCAGGGGGTTGGAAATTCATGATCCTTGATGTGCTTTCCAACCCTGGCTGTTCTATGATTCTGTGGAGCTCTCCAATAGTTCTAAGCATTGCTTACGTATTGGTTGAAAAATAACAGGAGATGATCAGTGTCAAAGTTAGGCGATTTAATTGCAGTAGGTATACAGAGGCTCAGATATTATCTGTGCTGATACAAGTATGCAGCTGGATGGTTTTACTGGCTGCATGTCACATCACATCTGAAGACACATCTTAACTAAAGTAATTCATTTAATTTTTGTTGTTAGTAAGGCTTTTATTTTTTTCAAAATGTAACAAGTATGCACAGAATTGCAGTTAATCAGCACATGTTCATCATGGCTCCACTTGGAAGGTTCTAAACTCAGTGATTAATCTCTGCTAAAAGCTCCATTTTTGTTTTTAATCCTTAGGAATCGAGTAATTCACTGGAATTTGTGTCACTTTTGACTTTGTGGTTAGATTCCTTCAGTTGAGGTTTTCAGCTAACATGTCAACAATTTATTATTGTAATTAGACATAAGGATCACAAAAGCCGTGTCGCAAATTGAAACCAGTTTCTTTCGCCCCCTAATTGCATTTACCTTTTCAACTTACAGGATTGCAAAGGTTTTGTGAAGATATAGAAATGATGATTGGATTCCAGCCAAGTAAATTCTGGCGAGTCTGTTGGGCCTTTGTGACTCCAACTATCTTAACAGTAAGCAAGAATTGCTGGTGCCTTTTTGTGTATACTTTTTGTTGTTGCTTCGTGGGCTGGTGGGACTCCCCGCAGTACTGTTGAAGCCTTTCCCTGCTTGTACCAAATGCTGGTACAGCATACCGTGGCATAGCAGCATGGTTTGGTTATTCTGGGCGTGTGTATTTGATGTGTGTGTGTGTGTGTGTATAGAGAGAGAGAATGACACAGTCCCTTTCTCTTCTTAGGGTCTGCTAGGGAAAAATGTGTTTTCAGCACGTTATATGCTTTTGGAAAGAGTTTCATGGAGATCTCCGTGACGGCTGCTCTGCAAAGCCGGAGCTATTTTTTATCAGAGGCTGAAATATACATGCCCTTAATAACAAATATAACCCCCTTCGGTGTTTCTCCCTGTCTACGACAAGGAACTCGGGCTTCCCCGAGGCACGCCGTGCCGGTGGCAGAGCAGGACAGCAGGTGGCGGCAGCGTCCTGCGCGAAGTGGGACTGCAGCCTCCTCCTCCTCCTCTTCTTCCTCCCCCTCATCCTTCTCCTCTTCCTCCTTCCCCGGGCTGCCAGCGCTGCTGCCCGCCTGCCTTTAACGATATGACGTTTCAAGATGAACATTGCCACACCGATATCTTTTAGATAGGCTGTACTTCCATGTAGCAACTCCATAGCATCATCTTTAGTCTAAAAGGGGACTTCATTTTACCATTATGAAGCGTAGTTTCTAGGTCTTTTTTCCAAGCCCAGGGCTAAATATATTGCAGTTCTGTTGACAGTCTGACCTTCTAACGTTTTCTTTATATTTTACCCAAAATACAATTATACTCTTTGAGTGTGTGCCATATTTTGGCACCAGAATGAAATCATGCTCTCAGTGCAGTGTTGGAAAAGTTCTTTGATTTTGGGATGGAGAGGAGGTAGAAGGCATCTTCCATAGTTGGTTACTTCTTTCAGGTAATGTTAGTTCAGGAATTAGGTCATTTCTTCTGAAAACTGAAGAAGTTTGTGTTAGCATAGAGGAATATGGGGGAAGGGACTGGTTGGTTTTAGTTAACTCAACAGAGCCCTGAGTTATGAGAAGAAACACCCAATGCTGAGAACCATCTTTCCAACAGGCACATTGCAGGTGTTCATAGAATCATTTGCAGTGGAAGTGTTCTGCCTTCTCATGTAGATTTTCTCGACTGTCTTCACCAAAGCATAGGGCTGCCATGCTTGGAAAACATGCAGATCTGGCTCACCTGCCTGGTGGCAGCTGTGGCAATATATCGGCGTAGTTTGGGACATTCATGTTTGAAAGTGTAGCCCATCTTAATCAACAGTATTAGGACTGTGTCAGTGTGAACATATGCTTCCTCGTGGGTCTTGTTAAGAAACATGTGCACATGTTCTCTTTCCTTTTTCGCCAGTTTCTTCCAGTGGCTGTTTTCAAGTTCTGCTTTAGAACCGTTGTTAAGCTTCTGAAGGGAACTATAAGGCAATTTCTGCTAATTGCTTGGTTGCTTTACTGATCAGACTTGCAGGCTTAGCTGCTGCCAGTAATCACAGCTAGGGAATACGAAATAATGTTGTCTCTTATGAAAAGCAAATTTGGAAAGCAAGTGAGGTCAGTTCAGGCTTTCATGCTTTGCTGCTGTTTCCTCCAACTGCAATATTTAGTGACCTTAGAGTGAGAAATAATTTGAGACTGATCACTCATAATTCAATTTTTGTGCTATGGAAATGGACAAAGCAAAACCAACCAATACATATGTATATTTTTTTCCTATTATGACTTCTTTAAAACTAATATTTGATACATTTCAATAGTCTAATATTAGACTCAGCTCCTCCACATCTCTGGAAATAAAACCAATCGTTTTATATGCACCTTTACCTAGTTATGCTGCTATAAATCTTCTGTGTGCAATTATTGTAAGCACAGGCATTTCCCAAAAGTTACTGAATTATGCACAAATGTAAGCAGATGTATTGCTATTCATACCATAACTGAAATGGAGTAACTTAACATAATCACATTAGGTAAAACTGCCAATAGGCCATGTAATAAAGCCTGTTACTCTAGGGGCAAGATTCTAATTTCAATTCTTCTGGCATAAGTACAGATTTTTGTGGGATTTTGCAAGATTTCCATGAAACTCATTAGATTTGTTCTCTGACCTGCTCATTACGTTTGGTGAGAGCCCCCTGCCTAGCAGCATGTACTTATATCCCTTGCACAGCAACTGTGTGCACAGCTACCTGCCCTTGGCTACAGAGCAAGTTCGTTTTGCTCATTCAGACTTTTTCCTCCCTTGTTTCCAGTTCATTCTTTGCTTCAGTTTTTACCAATGGGAACCGATGACTTATGGAGCTTACCACTACCCCGGCTGGTCGATGGTGCTTGGGTGGCTGATGCTGGCCTGCTCAGTTATTTGGATCCCAGTGATGTTTGTGATAAAAATGCATCTAGCCCCAGGCAAATTTATTGAGGTAACTCTGCTGTCTTTTTGCTGCTTAAAAATATGGTCACAGGAGACTGTCTTCTTTTATTTTACATAGATTTTTGTAATATTGAATGTCTAATGTTGCTAAGATTTACTCACTGGTAGGCTAGTCACTGTGTTGCAGAGAGATGCTCCAGTGATTTAGAACACAGACCTTCTACTCTCCATCCCTCAACAAAATGCTCCTAAATTGTTAATGGCTTTTAAGAGAAGTAGATGTTACAAATTTCATAAGCCCTGGAAATGGTGTCAATGGAAGAAAGTTATCCCAGCTTTGTGGCCTGTCAAAGCAGTAAGCTTCACCCAACCACTGGTATGTGCTGCACTGCAAAGAGCCCCGTGGGCTCTAGGGGATGACATCACAACATGCCAGGTTGCAGAGTGATAGGCTGTGGTACCTGAGTCCCACGGGGCTGTTCCAGGAGGCTGTGCCCATCCATGAAGCCTAAATATAAGAAAGATAAAAATATCTCATGCGCTACAGCTCAACCTACTTTGCTGACTGAATAAACTCTCCTGCTGTGATGTCTGAGCTTAAAAAAAAAAACAGGTGGCACTTGATTTCTAGGCTGCTTTTTTAGGCTTTGTTTTGTAAATCAGACACCTGCTGCTTCCTCTCACCACTCTGGAAACGAGGCGGTACCCTTCTGAGTCTTTCTCAGTTTTGCTCTGTCCTTGCTGGTACTGCTTGTGCCATTCTCTCCTCGGATAAACAGCAGGCACTCATCTGCTCTTTTTATAGCAGTTTTGTCAGTTTGGCTCTCCTGCAAAAATCCATCGGGTCTGTTACACACCTAGAAAAATGAAGAGAGCAGAATTTACTAAGGTAGAATATTCACTTGGTCTCTCAGTATGTCACATCACATATGCCCAAGGGAAAAGATTGTGTTTTTACATTTCGTGAAGAGCAAAGGAATTTAACATGAAGTGGTGAGATGCCCCAGGGAGAGCATCCAAGTACACAGCTGGCACTAGGCAGCAGTCACTTGTCTAAAGGGGCTGTTCAGCCTTTGTGTAGTGCATGTTGGAGTGCAGAGGTCAGGAAAGAGAACTGCTACTGGAGATGAGTTAACATGAAATTAGAATTGCTTGTTTACTGCTTTGTAAGCTTCTCTCTTTGAGACAAACAGCTGTGCTTCAGATCTTCTAACTCACCTGTACTGTACTAGAGTATGTGGCCTGAAAAATAGGATGCTACCCTTACTGTCCTTCTGGTAGTGCACCCAAAGAAATGCCAAAAAGTTGGGCATGTTTTGAAGGGGCTTTCACTGAAGTTATTTCATCCATAGCCCAGTATTTTCTGAACATTGGGTCTGCTTCATAAAATCGTTATGGTTGATCTGGGAGGTATGTGTTGCAAACTGGCAATTAAGTAGAGATTAAAATAACTGCTATAGAGGCCTGATTCACTTTATTGGGTAATAAACATGTAATTGCTCCCTCTTAAGTCATCAGAAATATGTTTTCTTTCCTTTTTACCTGTAAAAAGCCAATCGTATGATCTATTCAATAAGGAAACCAGCAGAAAGATGAAAAGTTTGTTGTTGTTTGCCACATTCACGTGCTCCTCTTTCTTTTTGCTGAGGATAGAAGTGAAATATTTTGTCATCTCCAAATGAGAATCCTGGTTCATTCATAGCAATGTACTACTTTTTGGTCATTTGTATACTTTGGGGAAATATGCTAAACAGAAATCCAATTATTTTAATGCAGTTACCCACTGCTTAGACGACTGGGCTAAGTAATTGTGCACATGTCCTTCAGTAAGTGAACCTGGCAATCTATAGCAGTAGATCTGAGCTCCCCTTACATGGTGCAAGGGAGAATGAATAATTAAAATCTGAGCGCTTTATCCTCTATTGGCCTTGCAAACTTTGTACGAAACAAACACTGAGAGGTGGAGCATTGCAGGGCCATTGTCAAAAACTTCAAATGAGCCTGCTTTTCTTCCTTCTGCTCTGTGTTTTGCTCCATAACTCCAAATGAGACTCTCTTTTCTCTTCCCTGCATTGCAGCGACTCAAGCTGGTGTGCTCTCCACAGCCAGACTGGGGTCCATTTTTGGCCAAGCACCGTGGTGAACGTTACATGAATATGATTGATCCACTGGGAACATCTTCCTTGGGACTTAAACTGCCAGTGAAGGACATAGAACTGGGGACCCAATGCTAATTGTTCTTACCTTGGTGACAGTAACATCGTCAGCCTGTTCAGCTATTCTTTCTGATTTGTTTCCCCACCATTTTTTTTTCTTTCCTGCAGTGCCTGGAAGTGGTTGCTTAGAGAAGTAGAATTTACTGTTGCATGCCACAGGGGAGACCTAGCTAGACCATTTCCAGGGGTAGGTGATGCCCATGCTGTATTATGTTTTGACTGAGACAACAAAACCATGTTGCACAGTGGGTTATACCCCAGTTTTGTTGGGCTGTGTAGGAATAAACAAAAGATCCTTTGTAACAGCTAAAGGTGGGACTAGAATTCTGTTACCAATGTCATCAAAGGGAAGGATGAGAGTGAACAAGCAGAGACCACTGAAACAGAATGCCAGTAAGCAAGATGTGGGATCAGAGCAGAAACACTGATCTGTGCCCATTTGATGTTTTTTGCATAGGAAAGTAAAGCAAAGTTTAGGGAAAAAAAGAAAATATCATTTGAGATTGGAGCAAATTGTATTTGAGTCAAGAGGCGGTTTGGAAATAGTGCTGGAATGAGGTGCATGGGCATTACAATTAGAGTGCTGCCATACATCTCCTTCTGAAATCTGCTATCTGTCATTTCCATTGGAAATAACTCAGTTACACCATGCACCTGAAACCTGGCTGCTCTGGCCAACTGCACACATGTTCCTCCTGATTGTGGTTTTACTCTCTTCAGTACTCTGAACGTGGTTTGCTTGTTTCTCTGCTTTCGTTTACAATATCTCCTCAAGAAGCCATCATATAATTTGTGCCTAACTTTGTATTCTACAGTGGTAAGTGTAGTCTGGTTATCACTCAGCGACATTAATTAGAAGTTAGATGTGCTGTTCAGCCTTGTGAGTCGCCCTTCATTCTCATTCTTTATACTACTTTTAGATGTATTCTTCTCTTTCAGCCAATGGGGAATGGCAAAACCCCAGTTGTCTATATATTATATATATAGCACATAAATTCTTCAAAGTGGTATTCTCTGGAATGTACATAGTTTACATAGTTTTTCTTCTTCTTTTTTTTCTTCTTTCTTTTTTTTCCTTCTCCTATTTAGAATTTTTTCATGACATAGAATGAAGACAAAAAAAGCAACAATGAACCACTGCAGTCATCCTCAAGGATGCAGCAACAGATGTACAGAATGTGAGGGCTGGGGGTGGGGGGAGGAATGATAGGACATTCTAAATCACTACATTTTAGGCATCAGTTCTGTGTGGCAATAGGAATGTTAGACTTAAATAACTGTTACTTATTGGGCGAAGTAAAAAATAGAGCTTTTTAGGAGTACATTTATTTAACTGAATAGAAAATCAGCCCATTTTATTGTAAATGCACTAGAACGAGGGAGAAAAATATATCTTCACTAATTGGCAAAAACATAATAACCTTTATGATCTTGTTATATCTTATACATACTTAAATGATATTTTTTAAGAGTGACCAGTGTTCATGTAGTGTGTACTAGTGATGTTTTATGTCCCTATAAATATCTTATCGACCAGTGTAGAGATGGTGAGCTTAGAGTAGTTTAGCTTGTTTTTCCCTCCCAACCACACTCTTGTAGTAGCCAGTAAATGTTCTTTCCTTTCAGGGGGCTGTTTCTCTCCAGCTCTTTTGTCTGTCTGTCTTCATATTACAGGGTCTCAGGTAAATCCTCAGTTACTGTCTGTCTGTAGATCAGTAGGTGTGTCGTGTCATTCCATTCCTGTAGAAGAAAACAAGGCAAAACCTAAACCTTGACGTAACACTTGTACGTGTTAACTTGTTTTCTCTGTGTGTGTATATATATATATGTATATGAAATATATAAAGCATTTTGCTGAACTTCCTCTTTCACGGGGCAATTAGTGTTGCCAATTGTAAGCACTGCTGGAGACCTTTGATCCTCATGCAAGACAAGAAAATGCCATCAGGGTTGTCTCTGAGGATGGATTTAGCTACAATCTGTGCTGGCCTCTGAATCTTTGCTCTGCCAGTGCCCATGTCATGGGGCAGCAGGATGGGGCCCCACTGCAGCTTCTCTGCCTTAATGCTGTGCCCCTGCTTTTCAGCTTTGCCCACTATTTCTTAAGGGGGTTTCTATTCTTATGGCTTTTATTTTCCTGGCAGAGGCGGTGTGAGAAGCCATGCTGATGCAATGGAACTTTGGCCCCTACATCTGCTTGAGGCTGAGAGCATTTCTGGGTGAAGAAAGGAACCTAAGTCAGTGAGACTTATGCATTTTGGTCAGGATAAAAAGCTCTAGGCCTCCCTTTACTGATAGTATCTAGCTTCCTGGCTTGATTTTTGGAGTCCAGTGCAGTTTGCTTTTCTTTCTGTTGTGATAAAAACAATAGATCTATAGGCTTGTTCCTCCCAAAGAAAAAAACAAACCACAGTCAAATCATGTAATGGTTCTGAATCCTTTCACATCTTATCTTTGTCTCAGGATGTGCACTGGAACCATAATTTACAGTTTGCAACAAAATTGTCTCAGTATGAGGAAGTTGGCTGCTGTCTACGTTAAGAATAGAAGAGATATCATTTGAAGGAATACTGCTAGGTGATGATATCTGTCCCTTGGCCTGGATTGCCAAAATGAAATGCATGTGAATCCTGTAGTTTATCTGCTCTATTTTCATTTATGCTGTTCCTGTGCTTGTTAAATCCTTATCACAGGATTAGACCTGACTTTGAAACTGAAGACAGATTATACAGAGCGATGTTCTTCTAGTTGTTTTTTGTCTTTGGCTTTGACCTTCAATACTAGACATGCAAAAACACTTGGAGAGGTGGAGAAAACACTACAGAAGTTGCCAAAGATATGAAATGTTCACTAAATATTAAAAGCAGTTTTTCATGCCAAGCTTCTAAAAAGAAGTATTTCACTGTCCAAATCTGAATGTTGAGATAAAATTAACCAGCAGTGTCCTCTTTAAATGAGAAGTAACCTTGCAATTTGGGAATGCACTTAGCTTAGTATGTTCTAGAAAAGTTTGCATGTACTTTAATAATTTTCTAAAAAGAAACTTAGTAACTAATTAAGTACTGGTAAAAATCTTCAAAGATTTAAAAAAAAAAAAAAAAAGGGGGAAAAGCCATATTAGTAAAAATGTGATGTGCTTACTAACAGACCTATCTGTCTCGTGAGTAAAGATGTTCAAATTTGATGAGTTAGTTTTGTTGCACATATTTTCTTTGAAATGAAATTGAACTTCTGAATGAGCCGAAATGCACTGTTGTATGCGTGAGAGATCACAATGCAAACGTTCGCCATCTTCAAATTCCTTGGGGTCTTCCTACTAGTGTTTTTAATATGCAATGTTCAAAACTTGTCTTTCAGCTAGACATGGCAGCACCTTGTTCCCAAGAAAAGGGTTTAACAAAATGACCTTTAATTGAGAGGCTTGAATTGTCTTTACATGACGTTCAATTGGTCAAAGTATCTTGTTTTATTAGGATCTGCTCTGCTTCAATGTCTGCCTTGGCACTGAAGGTCATTGCTTCCAATGCGCTGTGGCAATCCCTTACCATGAAACTCAAAATACTCGTTTGTTTTGATACCTTTTGATCTTTTTTGAATATATGTAGAGTTATATGGATAATATGATTTCTTGCTGCCTGTGACAAAAGCAATTGCTTATTTATGACAGAGCTTGATTTCCTGTTGTTTTCTTCTTCTGCGACTCCACTTTTTCTTGCAGTCAAAGACTGGTGTGGAGTGTGGGTTGCAGGCTGCAGAGCTTTTGGCAAGAGGCCTCCCAGAAGGCGTGATTGTTTCACCATGAACTCTGCTGTGCCTGGTGTTTGTTAGTTGGTAGCTGAGCTGTTTGCACATCAGATACTCGTAAAATGGCCAGATCTTGGTATTCCAGAGGGACTCAGGTTGATGACTTGAGGGAAGCGGGCGGGTTATTTATGGTTTCTGCCTTCAGGCAGCCTATCACCAAAGAGGGAAGGTTTTCCTGTTGGGTTTAGCATAAGGCGAGAACCAGGCTGGACCTTATCGCTTGCAATATTATTATTTGCCCATAATACCTAAATGCATCTTCAGGTAACCATTTGCCTTATAGCTATCTTCCATTGTTAGGAAAATTGTAAATTGACTATAACATGTTATCTGTCATTTATATTATGTAGTCTTACCTTGTAAAGTAGATGCTTAGGTGGTATAAATTGTCACAGCTTTGTTTGGAGCTGTGACAATTTACACCAGCTGAGAATTTGCTCCCTGTGTCCTATGGCACTTTACTACAGACCCATCGCTGATGGGTTAAATCTTAATTACTTGCGTAATGTCATATATAAATATATATATATATATTTACAGGTGTTCTATGGGGTACTGCTGCCTATGGATAAAGATATGTACCCTAACCAGGTCATTGTTTTTTTTTCCATTAGCTGTACGTGGAGAAGATGTATTACGTTACTAAGGTTGCATCATACATATCTCATGCAGGGCATAATATAATGCTGCACGTTATTCATTTAAGAAGTCATTATTCTTGAGGCCCTACCTCAAATTTTGTATTTATGTCTACAAATGCAATTTATTGTATTATATATTTGCCTAATATATTTGGATGTGATAAATTAAAATTATTCAATAATGTATGGGCTCTAAAGACTCTAAATAAATGTCCAGTGTTTAAAACAAAATTACTTAACATTTCCTGGTGAATATATTTGCTTTTCTACTCCCTTTCCCTACCCAACATGGACTACAAACATCATTCTTACTTAACACACAGCCTTAAGGTATCTGCAGAATTGATCCATTTGATTGTTAGAAACCTTGAGCAGCAACTGGAAACAGCCCTCTTGGGAAAGGGAGATATTGCACAGCTGCAGAAACAAGAATCAATTAAATGGCTGGGTTTGTAACTGTTTGCGTGCTCGGGAGCTTGTAGAATAATTGATTACTTATCAGAGGAACAACTGGCTTTGTTTAAATCCTTTTTATCCCATCAATTAAGTCACCCCAAAGATTGTTGAATTGTTACAAACAAGGGAGGTTCATATCTGATGGAAGTACAAACAAACAGAAGGGGAAAGGGGACAGAGGCAAGAGAAGAATGAAGGCTAAGCCCACATTTCCTGATGTTATCACACCTTTTGTTTAAAGCTGAATTCCTGCAGTGTGCTGAGTGCAATACAAAGCAGTCTGTGCTGCAGTACTGCTGTACTAATGATACTTAATAACATTAATGATACTAATCTGACCGATTCCTCTTCTGGGAAACAAGCTTTTAATAAGCATCCCCAAAATACAATAGCTGAAGTGTGATAGCTGATCATAACACGGCATCAGATATGGTGGCAAATGATACATGAGTGCTCTGCCAAGAATGTGATGGCAATTCCAAACCTCATCCTGAGGGTGACCCAACAGTCACGTGCACTGCTCCAGCTGTTCTGGTAGTCAGTTCCACCCAGAAAAGTTTTTGTTTCTTTTACCTGAAAACTTACTTTTCTCCGACCTAATGATGGAGTACTGCGGGAATTCTTTGTGCATGTAAGACAGATTTCATCTTGGAAAGGGCTGCAGTTATCAGCGAGCACTGCAGGAGTGCTGAGAGGCAGGTGAATGCCATTGGTCTCCTCATTAGGAGGAAAAACTGAGGCACAGGGAATTGGTCAGATTTCCAAAGTTGAACAATAGTAGTCAATGATATAACACACTGATTTGGGAAGAAGAGGTAATCCTTCGCTGTCACCGCTAGGCTCTGCTGCTTAAAACTGCAGACCCAAGGGCACATCTTGCATCAGCCTAATCATGGAATCATAGAATGGCCTGGGTTGAAAAGGACCACAATGATCATCAAGTTTCAACCTCCCTGTTACATGAAGGGTCGCCAACCACCAGACCAGGCTGCCCCGAGCCACGTCCAGCCTGGCCTTGAATGCCTCCAGGGATGGGGCATCCACAACCTTCTTGTGCTACCTGCTCCAGTGTGTCACCACCCTCTGGGTGAAAAACTTCCTCCTAATATCTAACCTAAGTCCCCCTTGTCCTGTCACTATCCACCCTCATCAACAGCCATTCCCCCTCCTGTTTATACGCTCCCTTCAAGTACTGGATGGCTGCAATGAGGTCTCCCCAAAGCCTTCTCTTTTCCAAGCCAAACAAGCCCAGTTCCCTCAACCTTTCCTCACAGGAGAGCTGCTCCAGCCCTCTGATCATCTCAGTGCCCTCCTCTGGACCCACTCCATGAGCTCCACATCCTTCCTGTGCTGGGGGCCCCAGGCCTGGACGCAGCACTGCAGATGGGGCCGAGCTGAGCAGAGGGAGACAATCACCTCCCTGGCCACCCCCTTTTTAATGCAGCCCAGAACACAGTTGGCCTTCTGGGCTGCAAGCGCACACTGCTGGCTCATGGCCAGCTTCTCGTCCACCAGGACCCCCAAGTCCTTCTCTGCACGATAGGTCAGTTTCAAAACTTAGTTTAGATATGATCTAACCACGCACTTAGGAATTAAAAAAGCAGTACAGCTGAGCACTGATGTAGATGAAGGATTTCTCTTTGTTAGGCATTGTGCTGGAAGATTTGGAAGCTGCTGATGTGATTATACAGCTTGATGTGGGTACTCTGAACCTGATATTAAGGAGTTGTGATATTAAGGAGTTGTGATGAGCTGCGTATCGGTGGGTAGGACAGGTGGGTGTAGCAGCATCCTCCGTAAATCCACTTAGTATTTTGGTGCTGTACTTTGTTGCCCTCTACTGCCTGCAAAGTAAACTTTGCCTGTATGAACAGCCAAGCAGCTCAGGAAGCAGGCTTCTGGGGGCTTGAGCCTTACCACGAGTGAAACGGGAAGATTTCCTACCCCGTGAAGTAGGAGGTGTTTCTCCAGGTGTGAGCACTGCTGTCTCCCCAGTGTCTGCACATCCACTGGCAACCCAGCGTATGCTTGGCAGCATTGTGAGCAATACTTAGCACTTCTAATTGTTTGCTGTCCAAGAGCTGCAAACAGCACTGCTGCCATCTGAGAGAGGCCAGGCGTAGTCAGGAACTCTCCATCAAATAACAGAATGCCGCAAGCTTTGTGGCTGGGAGAACTAGCAGCTTAACACCACACAGCTAGCAACGTCACCATAATTTAGATCAAAATCAAGAAGCATTCAGTGTCCAGCTTGCCGTGCAAGAACAGTCTTTCACAGGAATATGATCCGACCTGAAATCCAGCTAGCTTGCTAGGAATAACACTTCATACTTGCTAAAGTGCCATCAGATTTTTTTAAATTGCTACGAATGTTCATGAACACAGCTCTAAGTCTTATTTGAATGTCATGCCTTGTGGCTATTTATGTTTCTAACTAGATCATACCAGAATATCAGATTTTTCTTTTTTTTTTTATCTATAATTTGTTGCCATTTGAGTAGGTATGGGGACAGTGTTGGTGGGGAGAAAGCTATTTAGTTTTTTTTTTGTTGTTGTTTTTGGTTTTTTTTTGTCCTTCCTTTCTACTCTTCTCCAATATAAGTGCACGCAAAATAACTAGTGCTTAGCCAGGTCATGATCATTGGGCACAGGGGTAGGGCAGGACCCATGTCATGGAACCTGCTCTGTGCAGAGAGCTTCTGCCCACGTGGCAGGCTATTTGCTGTGCTGCCTGTGGGCTCTGTCCAACAGAATAACAAGCCAGGGATGGTGAGAAGGGAAGTGGTGGAGTCACCGTCCCTGGGGGTGTTTACCAGTTTACCAGTATGCTTCCTCCAGTTTAGACTGCATAACCACTAAATGCTCTGCACCAGTTCTGCTTAGAAGTGAAAGCCATAGTGAAACTTCAGTTGTATTGGATTTGATTTTGTGTGTAGATAAACCCTGATTTTGTTATTTCATAAGCACAAATGTAACTAAGCTGTCATGAATTGGACGCATAGCTGTATTTCCTAGAAAGAAATGTCTTACATCAGAGTACTGAGATGGGATACAAAGGTGTGCCTTCACCTGAGGATGTGCCATTGCTTTGTTTTCTTGTTGCTATGGCTACATGACATATACACATATGTGTATACAATACACCTCTCCATGCCCGAGGGCTAGCAGTAGTGCTGATAACATGACACACTGAACAAAAGCAAGCTACATTTGAGTGAAGGCTGTTTACTGAAACTGGAGGCAAATGGCTGAAATGCTGCTGGGATGAGCACCCCGGGGTTTCCTGGAGCGCACACCCTGCTAGCAGCCAGGAACAGCTGTTTTCAGTGTTCTTACTAAAGTAACGATTAGGCAGCCTTGCCTTCTGATCACGCTGTTGTAAATGTGCACAATCACAACTGCCCCCTAAAAAGGGAATAGCTTCTATTTTATTTATTTTTATGTTCTTCTTTCCTAGAATAGTTTGAGTTGGAATGGACCCTTCCAAGGCCACCTGGTCCAACTCCCCTGCAGTGAGCAGGGACACCCACAGCTTCATCAAGCGTGCAGAGACCCATCCAACCTGACCTCACATGTGTCCAGGGATGGGGTTTCCACTAAATCTCTGGGCAATCTTTGCGAGTGCATCACTGCCCTCACTGTAAAATACTTCTTCCTTATGTCCAATCTAGTTTTTTATTTTGTTGTTTGTGTCATCCTAGCTTTCTCCAAATGTACACTTAAATATTTTTTTTGTGTGGGAACTGGCCTAGCTTTGTGTTAAGCAGAGCCTAACCACAGTGTGGTGAGGTGAAAAGGCAGAGAGGAGCCCCCCAACCTTTCCACCAGCTGGGGCTTGATTGGAACTGTAACGAAGCAGGACCAGCTGGGATAGCTTTATGGGAGCTCCAGCCTATCATCTCTAACCCAACTTTAAATCAGGTGCCCAAGGGGATGGGGGGAAATTGTGAGGTAGAACCAATTTTCTCTATACGAGTGAGTTGAAATCGTGGCTGGAGAGAAAAAAAAGTAGGTGAAGCGATTCTTTAGAGCAGCCATTGGAGCAGCATCTCCGATGACTTGCAAGTATGCTGAAGTGCTTTCTCCTTTTCACGCTTGACGGACGTGGAGGAGAGAGCGGCTAAGCGACTCGAGCAAGGACACCGGGAAGCCCGCGGCAGGGCACGGATCTCCGCGCTACTCTCCGGCGTTCCCGCAGCCTACGGGGCGGCGCAGGGGGCTCATCGTTTTGACGAGCCAGGGGGCGGCGGCCGGGGTCCGCGCTCGGGGCCGCTCCCACCCGGCGGCCGGGCGGCGGCGCTGGCGAGGCCCGGG
>NW_024885310.1:1347751-1419596 GCF_019232065.1 Centrocercus urophasianus
AAAAAAAAAACAAACATAGAACCATGACAGGGTCGGGGGGTCACCATCCCTGGGGATGTTTCAGAACTGTGGGGATGTGGTTGGTGAGGGTGGATTGGGGTTGAACTGGGGGATCTCTGAGGTAATTTCCAACTGTAACGATGCTATGGCTAACACCAGAGCACATTTTAGGATTTACTCAGAACTTTGGAGCTGCTGGCTCTGTTGGCTGGGGACTGGGCCGGCACCTGGGCTTGGCTGTGTGAGGGGTGCTGGTGGGGTGAAAGCTGCTCTGTCAAATGCTGTTAAGAGCGAAGATGCCAGAAAGTTTGAGTGGCTAAATTCACTGATGTGCTTTCATGGGTGACTGCCTGGATCCATGGCAGTTCTATGGGGAAAAACCAGGCAGTGTGTTTGAGCATCTGGGGGCCTGTTGCTCCTTGGTGGCCCTGTCTGAGGGTGATGAAAGAAAGTGCAGCTTCTCCAGCTCATGTCTGTCAGCAGGATGGTGAGCAGGTACTCGGTCTCTTTGAGATTGTAGTTGCTCTCATGCTTTTCACCCTTCTTCCCCAGACTTCTCCGAAAGCTTGAAAAGGAGGGAAGTAAAGCTGGAAATGCAGGGGTATGTAAAGAGCCAGTAATTCAGCTGGGATAAAGGAGCTCTGCCGAGAGGCAGGGAATGATACAGATTGATGCTGGGAAATGGGTGGTGAGTAGCAGTTGGATGAGATTAACAGTGACAGGCAGGGCAAGGAAACTGGAACTCACAGGGAGGTAGTTGGAGGGGAGAGAAGAGAAACAGCTGTGGCAAGGAGCTTGAGGCCAATGAGGGAATTGGTGGTGGCTGGGAGGAAAGCAGTGACGAATGGTGTGAGGGTGCTGAGGGCAAGGGATGTGGGCACTGGGATAAGGAGGATGGTCACCAGAGATGCAGCCTGGAGGAAGAGGTGAGTAGCTGGAACTGAGGGAAAAACTTAAGTGCTGCAGTCTTGCATTGGGTGGGTAGGGTTCGCGTGAAGGTTTGCTTGCAGTAAGGACAGCAAATTTGGGGAAAAAGCACTGGAAGCTCAGATTTGGCAGCACTGGGTGTCTGTGCTTTTGTGCTTTGTGCTAACTTTTAACAAATGTTTTTGGAGGATAAAACTTGGATCGTGTGTATTTAATTAGTGACTTGGAGCCTTAATTTTCTCTGCTTAGGTTGTTCACCTGTAAAGCTGAGGTACTAATACCCTTTTCTCTAACAGCAGTGGTGTGAAAAGAATTAATTAATTGCTGTCTCAGATACTGCGCTGGAATAATTAACTTGGTCATGTTCTGCTCTGTCTTCAGAGGAGGATTTAAATACAGTGGATTTACTCTTCAAGGTGTGCCTTGAACAATAAAAATAAGCCAACATCCTTATTTGTTAACAGGTGTTACTTGCTGTTTGTTCTTTGCTTTGTGCAGTGACTGAGGCAGGGCCCCTCTGGAAAGCAGTGTGTGATCCTGCCATTGAGGTTGTTGTTGTAACGTGTTCCTGCAGGGCTGAGCAAGGTTTCCTCTGTGGCTTCAATACTGACACCTGCTTAACTTCTTATTTATGTTTGTTCTTTCAATATGGCTCATGTTTTAGTTTTGTGTAAGTGATGTAGGTGTTTTTTTTGTTTTGTTTTTTGTTTTTTGTTTTTTTTTTTGCAATGAAGAAATGAGGCTAAGGGGATTATGCTTTCTGCAAAAATTGACCATTTTCAGTAGAGGGAGATGATCTGCAGTCAAGGTACAATGAGCTGGGTAGAGATGAGTGAACTGAATCATCAAGAAAGGAACAACTACTTGAGACCTAAATATTGAACGGTGCTCTCATGCTCTGAAGTTAGGCAATCTGCTATTCCCTTTGCCAGAGCTCAGTCATGGTTTTTAAGATGCTTCTGTATACCTATCCAGTGTTGGCTGTTTCCACTCCTGTCTCAATTTGAATTACAGCAAAGCAGCCCTAAGACTAAAATGTATCCCACATACATGAAAATACAGTTTGTAAATCCTCACAGACTTTCTTATTCATTATAGTCAGTTTAACCCCTCACCCTCCTAAAATAAAATATAAGCATAATCTAAAATAGAAACACGGCCATACAAAACTACAATGACTGATTTCCAATTTTTTTTCCATCCTGAAAGTTGTCATCCTCCCTTCTGTTATACTTGACATTTTTTGGATTTCCCATCATGTCTCTAATGATGAGGGAAGAATTCTGAGCACGCCTTGCCTCTGCTCTTGGCAGTTATTTTTGCTTTGCTGGGAGATAATAATTGTTCTCCTTGTCTATCTTGATTGCTGCCGTGGCAAGTACAGAGGGACATGGAAGAAGCACTTCAGTATTTCTGTAGTATGCTAAAAGCCTGCAATGCTTCTGGCAAACTGTTGACAAAGTCCTGTAAGGAAGATAAGCAGAAAGAAGGCAAAAGGTCTGTACTCTTCAGTGGGTGGGGAGAGGGAATGGAGGAATTGATTTCTGACGTTGCTGGTAAATGTGACACGCTTCCCCTGCTGCATGAGCAGCTAGGTTCTTAAAATGAGAGGAGATCAGTTTAGATAAAGTGAGAATGACAGTTTGAGTTTCTTGTATCTTCATCAGAACAGAAACACAACAAAAATGTCTTTTCTACCCCTCCCCCCAAAAGGATATGAGTGACCTGATACTCCTAAGTCTTATTATGCTGCGCATAATCGGGTTTTATTAATTACTTATTTAGAAAATGAGAATTACAGTATGGCTTACCATGGCGTACCATTCTGTGATGTTCCACAGAGCAGGTGTGTATGCTAGTGATAGCCCTGGGAAGTTGAAGCGATGCGGGGTGGTTGCTGGAGTTGTGCCTCTGCCCAGGGATGGAGAGCCCTGCACCCAGTGCTGCAGGTCTGGCTTGTGGGCCAGGTGCTGGGATCAAAGAGAGCTGAACAGGAGCATTGCTTGGTAAAATGGGTCATGGAGCAGAAGCACTGTGTTCTCACTGTAGACGGTGAAGCCTTGTGTCCTTTTATGGGTGCTCTGAACCCCAAGAGGGGTCTTTAGATTTCTCAAAACGGTTTTAATGGAAATATGTTAATGTCTGTTTGAAGGGAATATTTCTGTTTGCTCTGCTTAATTAAATGAAAAAAGACACGTGATGATGTTTATTTTCTAAGATTTTTGTATCTTAAAAAGGTACACAAAAGCAGATACAGACTAAATGCAAGAGGTGGGCATGGAAAACTTCCTGCAGTGAAAAGCCCTGCTGTCTTCAACTACCTATCAAGAATAAAAATTAGATGCTAGTTGAGACCTCAGCCTGCTTCTTCTATGCCAAACTCTAGATTAATCTTGCCACCTGCAGTGTGGGTGTATAAATGACATGAGGGGGACGTTTTTTTCCTCATTTTTCATTTTTGCCACATAAATGGTGAGAAGTAATCATGTCATACTGTGCTGGTTTATGGCACTATATCATGTGATTGCTTTGCCTTTTGTGGCCTTTTCAATGATACAAAATGCAGAGCATTAGTAGTGTGGTGTGGTTTTTTTTTTGTTTTTTTGGTTTTTTTTTTAGTAAACGGAGCAGATTTCGGCACCTGGTGTCCACTAAAACATTCATTAAATCAGTAGTTACGTAGGCTGCTTACCTGCTAAAACAGCCAAATTGTCTCTAGTTCTGACAATAGAGGGGCCTGTAAATCACTGATTTGACACAGGCAGTACTCTGTCTGAGGGCTGGTGTTCTGGCTTCCTAAAATCTCTCACTCCCCATCCTCCCAGCCTGTCTGCTAATGTTTCTGGATGTCCCACGGATCCTCTCTGGTGTAAATAGGAAAAAAAAACAATAAATCAAAAGTAGTACAGGATGACTGCAGCTGCAGGGATTGCTCTAGGTGCCTGTGTTCCCCCCGTGCATATGAGTAACTTCTGCAGTTGAAGCTGGGAGTTCTCCAGTAGTGGGAACAGATGATTCCTACAGTGGCCAAGTTGGTGGTGTTAAGGCAGTTGTGTTTCTCACTGCTCCTCCTTCTCCTGCCTTTTCCTTTTGTGTTTTGTAAGCTGCAAGGTAGCGTGGATGCCCTAAGAGCACAACAAGCATGAAACTGGATCTTGGAGGTAAAATACTCGTTGCTTCTCTGATGAAAGGTTGCCTACAGCTGGTGCGCAGATCCGTCTCTGCTTCTCTCTCTGCTCACTGCCTGTATCACTGTTGGAATTTCAGAGCCTGTTCTCAGGACTAGGGAAAACAACTAAGCCAAGGTGTGTGGGAGGAGAGTGGGCTTGATGCATGTGTCATGGTTTTTGTGGTCTGTGGAGGTCTCCGCAGATATTCGTCATGCTGTTTGAAAGATGAAGCAGTGCAGCTTAGAAAGTGACATTTGGAGTATAAATTGGGAAATGCTGGTGATTTGGAAACCTCATGTATTGGCCTTTATCTCCAGCCTTCCTTGTAGGGGAATTTACTGAGGAGCTGTCAGAGCAGCACTGTGCACTATTAGTTACAGTAGTCTTCTTAGCAAAACGGGGGAAGTTGCTTAGGTTTGCTTCATTGTAATTAATTACAAAACCAGAACAGAATTAAGTTTTTTTTCTTAATGATAGTATTCCTCTCTCTGTGTTAGTCTTTTGTTCTCTGATGCTAGCGGTGCTTTTAATGGTTTTTGATGTCTTGCAAGTACCAGCTTTCAGATGGGATATTCTGCTTCTCTAGCTTTACGCCATCCTAATTGTTTCAAAATGTAGTCATTAAAACAGAAAGTAAACATGATTGCTGGTGTTATTGCTAACGGCAAGAAATGCAAAAAAGAGGGACACATGTGGCAGTTCTATTTAAATAAAAGCTTATTTTCCAAAACAAAGGCTTGTGGAGCAAGAGGGAGCACTTAGTACCCTGAGCACGTTTGCTGTTACGGATGAACCCACAGCAATGGATGCTATCAAAGTTGTCATATTTTATTCATGAGTTGTGGTGTGCTCAGATGAAATAAGAAAAGCGATGCTCAAAATCATAATTATGGTGTAAAAAGATAATACAGTTATTATTGTGGCATTTTTGAAAATTGTTAGATCTCAAATAATTCATATGAAACTTGCAGGGGGAGACTAAGTGTGTTAGCTGTGGTTGTGCCTCTTTGCTGGGGAACTGTGTGCAGGGCTTCACAGGGATGGAATTATTCATATTTGGGGCGAAGGTGTAAACGTGTGCTCACGTGTGTCCCACAAAACAAGGGTGGCTATAACTTTCAATATAAATGTAAAGAGGCTGACAGGAGGAATTATACTTGAGCAAAGAGAGGCCTTGACAAATGTTTTGTGCCCTGTGCCATTATCATGCAGTGAGTAAATCAAGCAGGCAGCTAGGAGTTAATTTTCTTCAGCAGCAACACGCAAATGATTTTTCTGAGGTAAAGAAAACAGAAGGGAAAATGAATTCATGGCACACATTTGTTTACAAATTGCATAAAGAAAATGAAAAAGCATATGATTTTTAGTAGTAAGCGAGCAAAATGCTTTAAAAATAATTAAGCAACTGTTTAGAGTGCCACTGTTGGAGCTTCTGACCACGAGAGCATGTCATCATATACTAACTTTGAACTTGTGGGGTGATTTCACTGCCTTTAGTTGGATTATTCCTGTGATTAAAAGGCTTTACTGGACTGGAAATCAAAACCTTTGTGTGGATGTAGCCAGGTCTGTTTGCTGCCAGAAGTAGCACTGGGCACTGTAATTTCTCTCTGCAGGCAAAGAAACTGAGCCAGAGGCCTCTGTTTTAAGGATCAGCTAACAACTGCTGAGCTCTGGTGCTCAGATGTGCATGCTGAAGGACACAGCCCTTCACCAGGGAGGCGAGTGCTGCTCTCTGAGCAGCCCTGCTGGGGTGAGGCTGAGATCTTCTGCACTGAGCAACTTGGGCTTTCAGCCTCTTCTGCTTTGCTGAGTCTTGGCGTTACTCTGAAAATCTGGGTTGTAGGCTATCTCTGCCAATGAGAAATCAGAATTATTGGAATTTCTAAAATGACAAATCATTCACTCCCTCTGCATAGTCAGTTGACAAAGCTGGAGTGTGTTTCTAGATGGCAAATGCCCCGGGAGGGGGGGGAGGAAGGGGAGGGGTGTAGATGGAGGGAGTGAGCTCAGGGGTGCCGTCAGTAAAATGCAAAATTGTATGCAAAATGTACCCTCTCTATCTGATTTTTGGCTCCAGAGACTCACCTCCTTATGGTAGCATCTTCATTTAGATCTCTTGTATGTGTGGCATGCTTTGCCAAGTTCAATGTGTGTTACCTTTTTTTTTTCTTCTTTTTTTTTTTCTTGAGATCACTTCCAATTTTGAGGGGCTGTTGCTCTGAGCTTTCCTGAAGATCTTCTGTAGAAGGGAAGGAAAAGATGGCTGGGTTTGCTTTTGTATGAAGCCAGAACAGAAGCTGTATTTTTCGGTGTCTCATTATCCTGTGCGGCAGTGACTCTTAACATTCTCTGAAGCAGAGCGCTGGAGTGAACTGTGCTGTGTCAATAATGAGTCCTGGAAATGAGTGTTGCTTACTACTGTGGCACCCAGGGCTGCTGGCTGTGTTCAGGCTGCTCCTCGGGACTGCGTTGCTAGTGTAGTTGGTACTCTTTTGAACAGCTGTTATTTCCAAAATTTGCTAACAGCAGCCTTTATCGCAATTGCAGTGATGCGATATGTTAGCTGATATAGATAAACAGTGGAAAAGAAGTTATAATCAGTGACTCCTGCGCTAATTAACTAACAAGGCATGTAATTTGATTAACTCACATGATTTAAGAGCAGATGATGCACTGTTAGCGGTAGTGTAACTTCTGGAGCATTTCCACCAGCTCTGGAGTAAGTAGTTAATTTAAGGGATCATCCATTTGTAAATAGTGTTGATTTCAGCATGAGTCCCTTGAGGACGAAGTTGAGCCTACTTGAGGAGGTGAGCTTGTGCCCTGTAGCTGCTTGAAATACTGCAAGTGAGGAAAAGGAACTGCCTGAGCAGCAGGTAATGTGCGGCAAGCGGTGAGTGCTGCCCTCGACAGCAAGCTTGTTGCAAAGCCTTTGGGCTTGCTTGAGTTTCCTGCTTGTGCTCTGCACCCACCAAATGCCTGGAAAAGGTGGTGTTAGTTGCTGTGTTGTGCGTGCACCCAAGCCTGCTGCTTGTCCTTTTGTCATGGGAAGAATGAGTACTGTCTGCCTGTGTGGAGATGAGAAGGGTTCTGGAGATGTAAAGCCTAGATGTAGGGAAGAGGGGCTGCCCCTGCAGTGTAGGCTTTGCTGCAGCTCTCTTCTGCTGTGCCCATTGCGTTGCCCCTGCTGGAGCTGGGACTTGACAAACAGGTGGCTTCCTCTCAGTGTGTATTAATTTCCAAGTCTTGCATGATATCTGCTGCTCCGCTTATCCCGCAGCAGCTCAGTTTCCCCGGTTCAGGTTGAAATGCTGATAAAAGCAAACATGAGGCTTAACCTCTCGATCAACAACTTAATTAACATGAGTGTGGTCATTCCAGCCAGTGCTCAGGCTGGGAGAGCTTTCAAGTAGTGAAGAGCCTGACAGTAAGCCCCTGAGTCAACTAACTGATTGGCTGCAGAGCAGTGGTGAGTCGATAAGCAGCGGTTTCACTTCTTTGGTGGCTCAGAATTCCGTTCTCCCTGGCATCTGGAGTTTTAGGCCTGGGTTTGCAGTAGCTTACTGGATGGAATGAAATGTATCTGTAATTTTGAATGCTAGATTAATTTTGTTAGGCAAGACCTAGTTTGTAAACTAGTTGTCATTCTGATGTATGTTTGTCAGTGATATCTTAATGTTTACTGCCAGGATAGTTTTGCATGCTGCAAAGGAAGAGTTTACATTGCGTTATTACTGTTTTTCCACCTTCTCTAGCAGAACTGCCTTTGCTGTATAGTCATGGGAGCTTACCTTTGTAACATTAGCTATTCACCCTGATAATTGCTCCTTCCTCTAATTTAATGAAAACCCATTAAGCCGAAAGAATAATTAAAATGAGACATCATCTCTGTGGGAGGTTTGCATATTAAAATCGCCAAGCATTTCACTGCAGATGGATCTTATTCTTGAGGAACATTGTCTGAAGCAACATGTAAAAAGTGATTTATAGTGAATAATCATAATTTAGAAAGCTGTGCTGTTGAGCATGATTTCCTACTGTTTATTACCAACTCTGAGCGGAGCTAGCAAGGCAAGGGCGAATAAAGCAATTAGCATGTCTTTTTTTGTGCTGGTGAGAATACCTAGCAGCAGAGATGTACTCGTGGGAGAACATCATGCCTTCTGTGAGCCTATTTGGTAGTAGCTGAAGGGGAAGGGAGAGGTTCTGTCACCCTCTTGTCTGGGCTGAGTAATGGTTGGAGAGGAGTGGGAGCAGATGGGCAGCAGGGGCGTCTGGCACTGGTTTTATCAGTTCCTTGATAGACAGTCTATCAGGCCAATGTAGGAGTCTGTGCTTCGGTGAACGCTTGCCTTCACTGAGAAGGGTTTTGTGGTGCTGTCTTCTGTTTCCATCCCAGCCAACTTCTGGACACTGCCTTTTCTGCTCTTGGTTCCATCTTGAAAAGCTGGCATCTGAAATAACTCACTCAGCACTCCATTTTTATTTCTGTGTTTCTCTCTATAGAGAGATTTAGCTCTTATTGGATTTTGCCCGTAGCAAGGTAAAAGCCAGTCTGCTGCAACATTCGATTCTTTAATTGCTGTCACTGAGATCCAGACTTTCTCTTGTTGTAGGATTAATTTCTATGTGCTTGTCTGGCGTGATTGTGCAAAAGATGTCCCGAAAGCACGTTTAAACAAAGAGTTTTGCAATGATTGAGGTTACCAATAGAGCTGCATGCTCTTCATTCCCTGCTGGAATAATGAAGTAAAACAAGAAGGTACTAAAGCAAGGTAGTTAATGACAAACTGTGTCTTGTTACAGAAGACCTGGCTTGATTTAGACCTGCATTTTTAGTGATTTTTTTTTTTTTTTTTTTTTTTTTTCTCATGGAAGCATTTAGTGAAGAATAAAGATTTCCCAGATGGATTGGGATTCGTCTTGTAAGACCAGTTGTGTGATTTTCTTTTTCTCCAAGGCCTTGAGCTCCAGTCCAAACAGTCATGTAATTCCCTTCCCTTTTGTACTATGGGTTATGGACACTGAGAACTTTGCCTTGTTAATGTGGAGGTATCTTGTGTTTCTTTGTTTGGCTGAGGAAAGTAAGTTCACTTAATGCTCTGAGATGATTTGTATCTGTTGTAGTTGTTATACTTTCAGTCTATGGGTTTTTTCTTTTAGAAGCATTCTAGTATATTTAAAAAGCCCTCCAGACAGTCAGTATTTCACATTAAGAAAATATAATCACATGGAAGGGCATATGAAAGTTGTATCTGCACTTATTTATTTATTTTGTTTATTGCTGAGATTGCATTATCATCCAGGCATGAAGTGATGTTTCACTGAAGATTACTGTGTAAGCCTGTATCGTTCTACATTATGTAGGAAATATGGCATTTCATTACAAGCAGGCAGTTATTTTTATAGAGAGTGTAAAATATATTTTCCCTTTGGACACCTGCAGTGAGGGGGTGTATGTGTGTTCAGGGTGTTCCTTTTTTTTTTTTTTTTTTTTTTTTTTTTTTTTTTTTTTTGAGTGAAAATCAGCTTGTAAATAGAAAGCTCTTACTTTAAGTGGATTTACTCCCAATTCATTAGTATGGCACTTCCTGCAGAAGTGATGCAAAACATGAATTGATGACATAGCTGGAGATCAGGTCGCCCTGCTGCGCTGTCTCTGAGGCCCTGCATGCCTCCTTGCTGTGATTCCTCAGGAGGCACGTGAGCTTTAGAACAGCAAGCTGCCTGCACTCTGCCTTATGGATGTGAACTCCTGGATTCCTGTTGAGCCTTCAGGGGCTCCTCTGCTCCAAGGTCCAGTTGCAGGCTGTTGAGTCTCACCTGCTGTCTCACTGCTGGGAAAACCCTCTCTACCCCTTGTTATTATTCTGCCAGTAGATGTTTCTACACCTGCAGTTTTGTCTTTGGTTTTGCAGCGAGAGGATGCTCCTGTGCACTGGTACCTCCTTGGCCTGGTAATGAGCAGATTTACACCAACAAGCAGCCCCATCCCTAGAAGGGCGTTGTTTGTTTGTTTGTTTTTTTTAAAAAAGCTAAACTTCCTTGTTATGGATTACTTTAGAATAGGGTTGCAAAACAGCACCTGAGTAATGTTTGTTATCTAGCAGTTTGGGCCCACATTTTTGGAATTTCAGGACTCTGTATCTATGGCAAATTCTGCTTTTAATCAATGGAGTTAATGTGATGTGCTGTTCATGTTGTTAGTGTATTTGTGACTAAGCACTGGTCTAGAATAAAACATGATATTTCCAAGCACGTTTCTAACTGGAGTAGTCAGTTAATTGATAACTCACTGATGAATCTGACTAAGGAGCCTGGTATTTGTATAAAATTTGGTGGATAAATGGGGTATATGGCTTTATATCTGGACCATTTGTAACAAGAATGTGTTGGGTTTTGCATGACTTGATTGAAATTTTTGCATGTGTTCCACTGACAGCACTGTCTATGCTTTCACTTAACAAAATTTTTGAGAGCTTCAAAGGAGCAATATATTATTACTGGTGAGTTTAGCACCGTTATCAACAAAATTGTGAGATACGAGGGTTCTTAGGCTTCAAAACAAGACAGCAGTCTTTAGCTGTCAGCGCTTGGAAATGTTATTTCTGAACAGTACTTGTGCTTTGGTACTCAGTACTGATGGATTTTCTGTCAGTGTAGTGGGTCAGAAACCCGCTGTGTGTTTTAAATTGGCAGCCATTAGAAGTGGAAAGTGTGTTAAGTTAGTGTAGTAGAGGATACATTCAGCAGTTGGGTGTAATATTGGGGAGCTTCCTGGTATATGGAATACTTAGTGCTGTGTCTCCTGTGTCAGCTGTTTCAAAGAAGACTAGTAGTATTTGTGGCCAGGAGTAACACTTGCTTGGTAAGCTCCATGAGTGTAATGAATAGGCATAATGAAATCTTGTAGGTAAACACAAAACCTGCTCCTGTTGCTCTGTGCTTTCTTCCATTCCCCTTTCTGTTGGCTGTGGAAACTACTTCTGTTCTTTGAAGCTTTGTTCTCTTCTGATGGAATTGGTATTGGACAAATAGGTGCTGTAAGGTGGACCTTTATATATATTTATTGGGTGAATTTGAGCCTCTGGCAAAGATTTTTAAGTGATGAGTTGTATTTTTTGATGTCTAATTTGCAGTACTTTTCAGAGGTGAGCTTTCCAAAGCGCAAGTGTGTTATGCGTTCTGAGCATGGAGGCTCATTTGAAGGGCTTTAAGCTGTACAGGGAAAGTTGAGACACCCAATTACAGAGCATGCTTGAATACTTCTTCCTTAGAGTTTGGTTTCAGTCTGTGGCGTTCCCTCCATAGTCAACATTCCTGAGTTTCGGGTTGTTTTCAAGCCAGCTTCTTCTCTTTCAGTTTGCAAAGCCTCAGTTAATGATTCTTTTTTTTCCCCCCTCCCCTGCAGTGAAATTCTGAATTGTAAATCTCATCACTCCTTTGTGTATTACAGCACTCATGCTGGGCCAGCTTCTCAAGATTCAATAGAGTTATAAGGTTTTCTACCAGCTGAGAATTTGTATTGGCATTTTTGGCTTCAAATAAACCTTTTCTAAAGGAAGCTTGCTAGGCTTCTAATTGGTTGTGACACCCAGGAACTGCAAGCAGCATAGGTCTCGTGAATGTGTGACAAAGGCCCAGCATGAGCAACATGACAAGGGGTGGGAAGGTGAAATGCCACAATTTCTGCGCTTTGTCATTTAATCATCTTTGGGAGTGATGATGTATTGTGAGTAAAAGGATGAAATAAAAATGGATGTGTTGGGAGATGGTGCATTTGAACCTTCGAAGATGATATAGGAGAAGGTGTGCTGCTGCTGCTTGGGCATGGATAGGATTAGTGAGACTGGAATATTTCTGGATCTGCCTGGTCACACCACAGTTCCAATAAATATTGCATGAGCTGTCACGCTTTGCTTGCTTAAACTGAGAAATCCCTGAAACTATAGCATATTGCAAGCATGTCTTTTATTTATTTCTTGGGCAGAAGCACAACCATGTAGCGTTATTAGCAGTAATACATCTCTGCCTTAAATGGTGCAAGGACAGGTTCCCTCTGATGTACAGTGGAAAGGCAGTAACAGAGCTGACAGTAAAAACTGAAATTGGAGCTTGGTGAATTGTGTTGGGAGAGGCAGTGCTTGAGATTCCTCAGAATTTAGGAGCCTATTTATCTGACTGCAGCACACCATATTTACAGCAATTTAATCTGGTCACAGCAAACACAAATGGCTTGGCATCCCATTAAAAATTGTCAGAAAATCAGTAGCTGACCACTTGTGAACTTGCCGAAGTGACAAGTGGGCATGCTGACAAGGTGCCATTTGTTTGGACTTTTTTCCACTGAAGAATGCAGTGGTAGCGTGTGGTAGATGTGTCTTGGAAATGAAAAATATCAATGGCAAAATGAAAAATGTAATCTGAATCTTTGACTTAGCATTTTTACTGGACCATTGTTCCTCTCCCTCCCGCTTCTCTCTTCCCCCCCCCCCGGGGGGGGTGTTGTGTCTGTTGTAAATAAAATCCTTAGATACAGAAAGAGAAATCCATGCAGCGCCCCATGTGAGTGAGAAGTTGGTTCAGCTCTTTCGGAATAAAACTGAGTTCACGTTTCTGGTGACCCTTCAACAGAAGGCATCGACTTCAGGAGTTATACTGTCCATCCGGGAGTTAGAGCACAGGTAAGAGAAAATCTTCTCTCTTGTAGTCGTAGTGACATAAAAAGTACTGAGTGTTTGGTGGCCCATTGTGACAATGTGTTGAAATGGTAGATATCAAATCTGACATGTAAGTTAAAGCCTCTTGGCTTAGGTTGCAATTGCTGCTACTTGCTGTTTTTTATTTAAATAGGAGGTGTGCATTATTTATGTGTCCTGGTCCCTAAAGTGGCCCTACTTAAAAAAAACAAGAGGATAAAAGCTAACGAGGTGTAGACAAAATGTCTTTTGGCAATTAATTGTAAAGCAGTTTCTGCTCCTAGTTCATCCTGCACACTTGTAGTTTGCTTTTTCAGGGAAGTTAAACTCCATCTCATGTTTTCTGCTTCACTATGTTTTAAAATATCTTAATATGCTTGCTTTTTCAAGATTCAGCAGTTAAGCTGTTCTTCAAACGTGTGCTTCCATCTGGCGTTGTGGGTTTTTTTTTCCTGGCATAAATACAATATATTCTTATTGTGTGCATTTCTCTTCTTGTCAGTGTAGGAGGTAATGAAGAGGTCTCTTTCATTAGCTGTTACAGTAGCAAATAGCAGTTTCTGTAAAAGCAGCAAAAAAAACCCCAGCACTTTTTTGTGGTATAAACAGTATTGATTTCAAAGATGTTTTGATGTTGTAAGGAGTGTATTGTGTCACCCAGTGTCTTGAAAACTTGAACTACTTGTGACTTTAAAAATATATATATATATATATATCTCATAGGGCTTCAAGGATCTCTGCGTCTGGTTTGACCTTCTGTTGTAATACAAATAACTCCGTGTTTTTTGCTTGCTTCTGTTTCAAGTTCAATTTGCAATGTTTCTTTCAAGTTCCTGTTGGTATTTAATTTTGCTAATCATTTCTATGGGCCAGAATTGCTAGCCCCATTTGTTACTTTTTGTTGAGGCAGTCTGTGGAGGAGATGGCAGTGACTTTTTCTGGCCAAATGATCAGTGATGGCTTTTTTCCTGTTCAGCAGCAGATATCCCAACAAGGATAACTAAGAGGAGGACTCTAATTCTTTGTTATTCATCATAATACTTTTCCATCACTTCAGCTTTCATTCTGATCTCTTTCTTTATTCCTGCTTTCATTTTTGGGGCTGTTCTCTCTCTGTACTTTATGTTACATGAAAATCTATCTGTCTCTTCCTTTTTACCTCCTCTCACCCCATCCTTCCTTTTGCCATTACTTTTTATTTCCTCCAAGCTTTTCCAAGTTATTGTAGCTCCCTGAAGTCATGGTTAACAAGATCAGCTTGCCATGTTATGGGATTTTTCTTATTTGAGAGAGAGGACGTTGAGGACAGACATTGACACAGGAAGACCTTCACATTTAGGGACACATGCATGTACTCAGCAATCCAAGGTCAAAGCAGACAGGCAGCAATAATTATACAACGCAAGGCACATGGGTTTTTTGATATGGCCTCTACTGAATTTAGCGACTTCTCTATCTTGGTGGTCAGAGACAGCAGCTGGTAGAGAGATGTACTGTGCAGGAGTAATCTTGACTGAATAAAATGTACTGCTGCTGTCCTTGGCCCTGCGGTTATCTCCAGTTTCTGACTTAATATTTGTCTGTTTAAAACAATGTGTAGTTGAAGGACTGGATGCTAGCCTAGCTTAAATCTCTGTCCTTCCATCCAATAAAGCCAAAGTAGTTTCAGTTTGCCTAATTCTATATAATAACCAAAACAGATGTGTCTGGTGTTGTTAGTGGCTGCTGCTACATTCTGCAAGTCAGATGGATTACTGCAACTGTATCTGTTAAAATAGATTGTTTCTTTTCCTAATGTCTTAAGTTGCTACTTGGACCTTGATAAGGATAATGCTTTAAAACCCTTAGATCTGTGATGACAGAAATGAATAATGTGGATGAAAGTGGGGAAAATATTCTGTGACACTGGTGCGTGGCTGATGAGTACGGGGGTTAGATTATAATGGGCGAAATACCAGAATGTTCACCTTGATGCATGTTGTTGTTGGATGTTATACCAGCTGCTGAGGTTGCTGTGTCTTAGCCTGACGTGTGAACCTGGATGTGCCACGGGTCCTTGACATACCAGTAAGCCCTTGTAAATATTTTTTGCTCCTAACAAGCTTTTGGTAGTTAATATGGTTGTGTTCTGTCTCTTATTTGTTAAGCTATTTTCAACTTGCACACGTCTGTGAAAACACACACTACAAAGAGATCAGTAAGAAACAGGGATTTCAGAGTGATTAAGACCTTTGAGAACAACTATTAGGGGTACCTTATTACCTTAACCACTATAGTCTTTAACTACGGATAAGTCAAGAAATCTTCCCTTACATAGAAAATAGGAAATACTGTTTTTATGGCATAGTGGTTTTTGACTTGCCAGCATACCAAAAACTGAGAATTTGAGACTTGAGAACATGCAGATCAACAATAAAATAATGAAAGCAGCAGCTGTGTTAGTTATTGGTGGATGAGTTTGTATCTGTGTGGGAGACCTTTTGTTGCATGCTTGTTTAGTGGTTGAGAAATAGATTGTATTCTAAGTTACATGCTAAGTTATGTGTGTGTCAGTGTTACTAGTTGAATAGGCTGTTTCGCATGATGTCACATAGTGGAGACGATCTTTATAAGGTACAAGTGAAAATTTATGAGGTAGAAACATGTTGAATGAGTGTTTATATGGCCTTTCTCTAGCATGTATTTGCTGGGATTTATTATTCGTGAATGACATGGAACTCTGAAACCAAGATGTCTATGGTGTCTTAGAAATACGTAGGTAAATGGATCTTAAATCTTAATGAATAAACAGAAACTGAATACAAAAGGTATTAAGCTAATATGAATACAACATTCCCTGAAGTCGGTTGTTCATGAATGCTGTTTTGTTGCACTAAATGGATATCTCACAGCATTTAGAGATTAGTCATTAATTTGTATCATAATTTGATGTACAGGATTTATACTGCAGAGATGAGAAATGAGTCTTTGTTAATATTTTATCTTGTTGAATCAACTCGATAATAAAGATTCTGTTTTCATGATCCAAATGTATTTATATACAGCTTGGAAAATTGAAAGATGGATTAACACAGATTTAGTCTAATTGAACAGTCTGGTAAGTGCAGACTATGTGCTAGTTATCTGGAATACAGAAGTGGATCTGCAGATTATATTTTTTCTGAAGCTTAGAGGACAAAATATAATGAAGGATGGATGAACATGTAACTTGTGGATGCAGAGATGCAGAAACTATTTTCTTTGTTGGAGAATTACGCTAGCCCCTTCTATCTAGATCTCTGTAGGCTCTTCACAGCCTTTGAGTCTTTCAGCCATGAAGAAGCTTGGAAAAGGCCATCAAGATGCTTGAAAACCCACCCATTATGAATCCTTATTTCAAAAGTGATTTAGCAGAGTTTTACACAGAGTTGTCTGGATCACAGAAGGCCAAAATAGGTAAGAAACAAACAAAGCCCTTTAAAATAAATTAAACGGGAGTCAGCATTGCTTTTTGCTCTTCACTCCTTGAGTTGGATATGTATTGATAGCTCCTTCCCAGCACTGGCCAAGATCAGCCTCTGGTGATATCTGCCAAGGGTGCTCAGATACCCAGCTGGATTCTGAAATATTGGCTGCCACCAAAGAAGCTGACTATGATTGTCTGGTCCTGGAGGGCACTATTTACAACTCACAGCTGTAAGGCTATTTTCTCTTGATGTGAAAATCTGGCCCCTAAATTAGCCATAAACATTTCCTACAGTACCTTAGTATTATGACAGTGAGTGGGAAAGGAAAGCATTTATTTTCTTAGCTTATAGTAAGAACATACAAAACATAGGGTTATGTTGCTTGGAAATGATGGTAAGACTTGGTGGGTGCAGATCTCTTCTACTGGCCGCATTGCTGACTCACTTACATCATTTTTCTTTGTTTATTTATTGGAATGGCCACTCTTGAATTACTACTCATTTGTAGGTCTGTTTGGTCTAAGGTATCAGAGCATTCAGTGCAGGGAGGAACTTGAAAGGGAAAAAGAGGAAACACAATCTTTATGTTGTGGGGAGGCTCCCCATCCCTGGAGGTGTTCCAGAAAGGTGTAGATGTAGCCTGAGGGATATGGTTAGTGGGCAAGGATGGGTTGACCACTGATCCTAGAGGTCTTTTCCAACCTTTATGATTCTATAATTCTATGGTACGAGGAGGGAGCTGATGGCCAAGCTGTTGGCTTGTCATGATGTGGGAGGTAACAACCTCAACTCCAGTTTTCTCACTTTCCATCAGGTGAAATTCCCTTTGATCTTTTGAAAGGAACCTGTTGGTTATTTACTTGCTCTGTAACAAGCTACCCTCCAAAGAAAGGTTTTATTGCTAACTATTGGTTTTAGTTTTTATTGACAACAGAGAAATTAGACATAGTAATGCAGAATGAGTGAAAGTGAACTAGTAAACAGAGGAACTGTTACCTAGAAATTACATATAAGAAATGAAATAAAACCTATTGACCTCGAGGTCTCATCCTATGCATTTTTCAAAGTCACTGAATCCTGAGCAGTACTTTATCTCTCTTTATGTCCCCCCTCCTGTCTTCCTAAGGAAGTTATTGTTGCATTTGCTACTGGTTGCTAAAAAAGCACTAAGGAAAAAACAAACCACAGCTGCTTTGTTGTACTGTTTTTTGTGCGTGCCCTGGGTCTGTTTTCCATGCTTCATGCTTATTAATGCTAACTTTCTATCCGTGTGTTGTCATTCTTACTGAAGAGTATTCAGAAGTGGAAGATCCCCCTGTGACAGAACTAGGAAGAGGTGAAATTAATGTTTTTGAGATTGTCTTACAGGA
The DNA here is from genome assembly GCF_019232065.1 of Centrocercus urophasianus. NCBI lineage: Eukaryota > Metazoa > Chordata > Aves > Galliformes > Phasianidae > Centrocercus > Centrocercus urophasianus. The sequence continues at coordinate 1,365,367 of NW_024885310.1, forward strand.
AGCAGTAAAAAAAATTTTTTTTATATAGATTTTTCAAATGCTTTTATTCTTTTAACATTTAGCATTAACCTACATGTAGGACCTGTCCTTCAGAAACTTTGTCATGCTGGGTAGTTGGAAGCTTGCAAGTTAATGGCACTGCTGTGGTAGGTTTATTGAGTAGAGAACTTGGCTCTTCACTCTGCAGCAGCAAGCTGTATTGGTAGAGATGTTAGGCTGGTAGTGAAAGGTTTTTATAATTAGCGAATCAGTTTTGGATGGGGAGAGGGAACCTGGCTGGAACTCTCTAGTAAGTTGAATACTTCCCCAGGTTACACCACAAACAGCTTCTGAGACTGTTGAGGAGCAGATAGCAAGCTGTACATTCGCATTTAACAATTGGAATATGTTATGGAGATACAGTGTTTGGTGCTTAGCAGGTACCAAGCTAATTGAAGCAAGCACTGAGATAATCTCATGAAAAGAAGTCTGTGTGAGTGCCTTTTGGCCTTAGTTACAAACCTGGAGGATTGGATTTAGCCCGTGCTACGCTTTAGATGATTTGCAGCAAGATGTGTGTATGTGTAGTGGCTTCTGAGATACCCAGTATTTTAAACAAAAGGCTGGAAAACCCCTGCAAATATATCCACTATCCTTTTTCTTTTAGGGTAAAGGTAATGCCTTCATTAATATTTATGAGTAGAATTGCTAAACTGGCAAGCTCTTTAGAGAATGTAAAGATGCAGCCTTACTTCTGTCCCTCTGCACCACGTAGTGTGAAATGAGAGGCATCTAGACACCTTTCCCCCCCCTTGACCCTCTGCCTCCTGCATGTCTAAAATCTTTTGGCAAAACACAGAAGTGGAAATAGAGTTATGCTCTTCTAGCTTTTTGATTCAGATATGCAAAAGACAAAAACAAAGCAGAATTGTTATATTCCATATATATCCCTCTGGTTTAAATGTTGTGGAAAAGGAGTTACTGGTTGAGTTACCTTCCATCTTGTGGCTCCCCGCTGAGAAGCAGCTGTTTTATGTACACTGGGCTGGCTTTAAAGCATGAACATGCTGCTGATAACCAGCTGTTGCAACACACTGATTGGACCTTGTTGGCAATTGGAGCAGAATGGCTGATAGTTTGAACTGTTTAAAACTGAGTTTGGACAGTGCAGAAATGTTGTGGTCAACGAGGAGCAGAATGTGTAGGTCCCCCAGGAGCCTTCTCCAACATGCTGTGTTACTTTGTTGGCTTGTTTTATGGTTCTCAGATATAGGCAAAGTGCTGAAATGTCTCTCTTTGGGCTGAAGTCAACTTTCTGCAAACTGTGCTTTGAATTTTGGTTGCTCGTTAACACTGTAATGCTTCTGGTTAATGAGAAGCTTAGATGCTCACAACTTTTTATTCATAGTTGGTCATTTTCTTGGTTGGACATGAGGTGATGCCTGATGTTTATTTTTACTTCATTTGTTTAGTTTGCACTTCAGTAAAGATGCCTGTGTGCTTTGCCCTAAGTGCTGTCCTATGAGAAGGAAGAGGGGCACAGTGCCTGCCTGAAGGGCTCCCAGCTGAGGGAGGCTGCTGGTGACATCAGGGAGCAGAGGAGGGCAAGGAGGAAGTGTGCAGGGCAGGCAGAGATGGGGGGGGGGCATCTGGAGAGGAGCAGGGAGCAGACACTGGCTGGGCCTTGATGGAGTGGCAAGGGAGACTTGTGCAGGATCTGGCAGAAATGTATGGGATGGGTCATAAGTCAAGAAATAGCTGAAAAACTGCTGGCTTGCAGAGCAAGATCAGAGGGAGAACAGTACGCAGGGTGATTTGTTTTCAGATGTCATGCTTTGGCTCTCAGGTGGCAGGTCTCGTGGTGTTAAAAAGGCCACGTTATCGTCTTTCGTTCTGTTAAAATCGGGTATTTTATGGGCCAGTTTTGGGGAATCTGCTGAGCAGCAGTGATGAGTGCAAGGGAAGGTGTGGGACTGGACAGGATTATGCTCTGCAGTGGTTATAGTTGTGCTGAGGTCTCTCTGGTGGCTCCAATGGCTCCTCTTTACCCATGATGATCCCTCAGCTAATGCTGCCTCAAAGTCCTGTGGCTAGCTTCAGAAAAATTGTCAGGCCCTTTAGAAAACCCTTTGATAAAAATACTCACGGACTGGAGATGATCCACTGAAACACTGGGGAAACTCTTGTTCGAGGCACTTTTAGTGATGAGCTCTTTGAGGAGCACTTGAGTAATCCAGAGAGCAACTGTGGATTGTGTTCTTGCAATAGATACAGCAATTGTATGAGTGCAGGATGATTCAGTTTTGGAGTGGTGGTGATATGTGAATAAATGATTCCTTTTTTTTTTCCCCCCTTTTTTTTCAGGTTACATTTCTATCAGATTAGTTCCTCAGGTTGAATGGCTTGTTGCAACCAAAAGGCTGTCAGATGCAAAGGATAAGGTTGGAATGGGCATACAGCAGAATGAGACTAGCCCTTTCAGGAAAGGTAGTGCTAAGCTGCATTTATCCCTTTCTGGAAGATCAGCACCTGCTTTTTGTAAGGGGATATAATCAAAATTTGTCCCATTAACTGGGCTGGGTAGATTGGCTTCTTGCAGAAGCTTGGTCTGGCAGAAGTCCCAGTTATTGCAGCTGTGTGCATTTTAGAGGAAGCATCTGAAAGGCTGTGTCATCACCTTTCTTCAAATAATGGACTCTCTTCTAGGTTCCCTATGCACAGGGAGGCTGCATGTCTTTTTCTTTTTTTTTGACAGGTGGGTAGCATCTACAATGAAGGCATGTTTAGACATATGAAATGGAAACAGAAACATAGTAAGCTCAGCCATTACAACACATGACCATGAAAATAAGTAGCTGCTTTGTACCAGTTCTGACTCAAGCTATATTAGCCAGCAGGCAGATGGTAGAGTAGTTTTTTTTTTCCTTATATGATCAAGGAAGAGAGTAAATTTGTATTTGGATGATCTTTGCCTTGTTGCAGGTACACAAATGCATACTTTGAGCATCATAAGTGCTTTAGAGCCTTGCAGCTTGCATACCCAGTTATCTCATGGAAGATCTGTAGAACAGAAGGTAAATCTTTATCATAGAAGATGCCACTTATGTGTGATTATTTTGTACAGTCAACAAATATACAATTAGCAGAGTGGCATGGTTAGACTGGTATTTTACAGGTCGTGTAACTAGAGGGATTATCACAGTGAGAAGGGATAATCAAAAAATAAATGAAAATGCTCACCTGTGTCCTAGACTTGCAGAAAAACTCCAAAGGGAGCAATCTCCAGGCAGAGATCCTTCCTCAGTGGCAGTCAGCACTTAAATGGGGTCTGAGAGGTGCAGCCAGGTTCCACCCCTTCTGGTCACACAGCTGAATTGTCTTCATCAGTGTTCCCAGGGCTGACCCAGTGCTTGCCTCAGGTGCTCAATCAGAGGTTCAGGCTGTGACTCAACAGTTCCCATACAATTGCTAAGTGTTTCAAGGTTGGCTGATACAGGCTTAGATAGGCACTGTCCTCGGGAGTCATCAGAACAGAAAAAAGAAAGATGTTAATTGCCTAGGTTTTGTTCCTTTTATTTGAAGTGAAAGGTGTTTGAAGGGATTATGCATGGGTAGCCAACAGCACACTGAAATTTGTTTGTATAGGAGTAATACATTAGAGTTGTAGATTATCAGAGAGTGAAACGTTTGGGATTCATCTTTTGCATTTGCTTTCGTAGAAAGCTAATCTGATTTTTTTTTTTTTTCAGCAAGATACGTTCAGTGTTACAGATGATCCTTCTTCTATTCACTGAACCTTTTGTGCAACCAGATGTCAGTCTGATTTTGCTCAGAGCCTTTGATATCAGTATGTAATCTCTGCAACAGCAGTAAGTCTTTAATGCCACATAAGTGAAGATTTGCTGTATATGGTTTTGTTGTGCAGCCTCTCAATCTGTCCATATTTAAACTAGCTGCAAAAAGTAGCTCTGTGTGGTTTGTAAGTATGTTCGTGTGGCAGAGAGCTGGATCTGCACATTTGAGTGTGTAAGAGCATTTCTTCAAAATCTAGTGCCTGACAGTGTTTCAGAACTTGGGATCTTTATCCTGTCACTTTCTCATAACTAGGGATACAAGCATAGCACCTGTGGAAGCAGCTGAGACATTTAACTTGACAGTTGTAACTTATTCTAGTTTTGCATCCTTACAGAACTCTGGTAACAACTGCAAGGTGAGTGTTTACTTTGTTTTGAAGTCGGGAGCCTCTCTTGTTTCAGAGGTGTCCCTTTTGTTCCATATGGTTTCATTGACTGTGGTGATGGTTATGGGTGCAGACCTACTAACTCAGCTGCAGAATTTAGCATAGTGTTCCCTATGTATTCTCACTGCGTGACTTACTTTCCATCCAGAGAGCATTGGAACACGGTCTCAGTTTCTTTTCTGCTGTTGTCCAGGCTGAACCAGTTGGCAGAACCAGAACAACAATGTGCTCAGTCAACAGCAAGGAACAGCATTAGGCTGAAAGCGTAATGATCTGTGATTTGTCACAGAATCTGTGCAGATTGAAAGTCCTGCAGTTGGCATGGTAATGGACTTGGGTGCCTTGGCTGTTGTTTCTGAATACATCCAGGAATGTTTCTGAAGTTTTTTCATTAACATCCTTAAATGTTCTTATATTCTTCTTGGCATGATGCTGTTGAATGAAAAGTCTGCATCTGTAAACATGTGCAAAGGGACAAAGTGGTGAAGAAGCTTTCTGATTTTCTAGTTAATAACATCCAGTGGTCATAGAACTTTCCTTGAATTAGTTTTGCTATGTAAAAACAAAAACAACAAGTGCCTCGACCAGGCAGTCAACTGTCCAGAATCTTCTGCTCAACAACCTCACTGAACAAGTCCGATTCTTACTATGGCAATTATTTTTTCACTAGTTGAGAGATCTGGTGTTGCAGTGTCTCTGCAGCTTGTGCTTGGTGAACAGTGATTCTAGTCTTGAACTTGTTTGATTTTTGTGACCTTAACCCATACAAAGTTGAGCAGATGTGTGAGTGTTTTGACTAGATGGCAGCCGTAAGTTTGTACACGTTCACAGGGATGCTATGTGTGCCTGCTGCCTTGTCCTGGGACATCTGTTCAGTAGCTCTACAAACATCTGCTGTAAGTACTGATGCTGCTTGTTGAAAGAGGCTGTGGGACTTTGGCACTTGATTCGGGATCTGAAGTTGTACAGTCAAAATGGTTACTCTGCTTTATTTATGTTTGGATGTGATAAAGGGGATGATTTCTTGAATGAAGTGCAAAATGTAGATATGCCTTAGTTTTTGGAGCTCTTATCAAAGCCCTTAATCAGGGCTGTCCTTGCCAGGTGGTGCCCTGTCTTCACTATGCAGTGTTTTAGTGTCTCATAATAGGTGTTAGCATCATCAAGATGAGAACAGAAAGTACTGTACGCACACTGAAGATGTTCATAAGAACATTTATCCTAGAGCTGCTCCAGAGGTTGTGGCTCGTGTACTTACAGTATGCTTTCAGGAACCTGAACCTTTTTCTTCCTATCTGGAAGTGAAATGAGCTGTCAGATATGCAGGTAAATCTTTGTTATGATGTGATAAAAATGAGACAAAAAGGAGTAAACATCAGTAAACTGGTCATTATCCTCTCATAACTGTACCCTTATGGGAGGTAGATATGGGTTGCAAAAGTTGTCAAAAAGAGTTGTAAAGCATCTTATGTTGATTGTGGAATATTGTAATCCATCTGTAAAGCACATTCCATGACCTTAAAATCACCCAAGTTCTTTGTGCAGAGAAAAAAAATCTAAATTTAGAAACACTTTTTTTTTTGCTTTTCTCTCTTTTATAAATTGAGATTTGAATGAGAGGGACTGCTGTCACGTGTATAAAAAAAACCAAAAACATTTGAATTCTGTATCTGGGTAAAAGAAGTCAGTGGTAGCTTGTATGCTTAGCAAATATGGAAATTCTAGCAGTGGAATATTCAACCGAGGTCATATAATGCTTTGTATTTATGTTCTGTGAACAGCGTGCTTTCTTAATACACATGTTCTGAGAACTTAATCTGTCAAAATGATCTTGTCTGTTTTAAAAGACAAAAAAAAAAAAACAAACAATGCCACTCATTGGGAAATAAAACAAGAAAGCATCACTTTGTGCTAACAAGTTGACAAATAGGCGTCTCTGACATATCTGGGAAAAAGTGATGAGGAGGGCAGCAGGGGGCTAACTGTAGCAATGAGCTGACAAATGTATCTGAGACCCATTCCAGTCAGACTTCATGCAGCTGTTATGCAGCAGCAGAGCTGGTTGTAATACTCAGCAATCTCCCTTGGGCTACTGATACGGATCTCATGACAAGATTGAAAGTTCACACTTGCTGTTGATGCATTTATTCAGGCAGTACAAGTGTGCAAAGCCGGCTCATTTTTACCAGGTGCTGTAATACTTTAAGGAACCTTGGCTTGTTCTGTTCCTGTGTTTTCTCCTCTTCCTTAAAATGTTGGGAAGAATGTATAAAAAGATGTGTGTTGGACCAGTTGATTTTCTTTCCTCTTGCATGGAAGCTTCTGTTAATTTTCTCCCCTTGTTTACCTGTAAATTTACAGTAGACGAAAACTTGTGCAATGGCATGTGAACTCTAAGGTGAGTTGCTTTTGAAGAAGCTTTCCTCTAGAGTCTAGTTGGAGGAGGAAAGAAAAGATGTCTGCAAGTTGCTTTCTTGGTAGCAAATGAACTGCATTCTGGTTGAGAGGAGACAACTGTGCATTCTGAGCAGTGAACATAGCTCTGTCTATGTGCTTATTGAGACAAGATCTCTCAATTGTACATCTTGGAAAAACTTAAAAATCCATGCAGATGTGATGGTTTAAACTGCTGTGCTGTATTTCAATTCCAGAGATATGAGCTGGGCTTAACCAGTTGGGCTTAACTCAACCATTTTCCAGTGTTGGGTTTCTGTTGACTGCTGTTTGCTGATGTTTGAGTGTAACGGCTTCTGATTTGCACTTGTTGAAGGGTGGTGAAAAGTAGGTGCAGAATTTGGCTGCTGTCATCCTCTTTTCCAGTAACAGAAGAGGTAAAATGTCCTGTGGACAGTCCTGTGGCACTTGGCAGTGCAGCAGGTATACATATATAGTTAGCATTGTCTATTGCAGTAAGTTTTAACAAATCACTTCTGCTTTTTATAAAATAAGTCAGGGAACAGACGACCAGCTGTTTTTAGTTCAGAAGTAACAGTTGAAGCTAAAGCTTATCAGATGGAAGCTGTGTTGCTTTGCAATTCCCTATGCTGTTCAAATAATATGGCATAGATGTAAGTGCGATATCTGACTGCCATTCCTGGAGCTGGAATGTTGCATTTTTCAATACCAAACAAAACATTGTGTAATAAGTGATTAGCTCCATAGCTACATGGTGTTGTGAAGATTGACTGCAGGAAGTGATGTGCTTCCCACAGCAGTAGCATGTCCTACAATCATGTGTGGCTTAGGCTGGAACGGGCCTTGAAAATCATTCAGCTCCAACCCTCTGCTATGAGCAGGGCTGCCAACCTCTAAATCGGGCTTCCCAGGCCCCATTCAACTTGATCTTGAGTGCTTGCAGGGATGGGCTTCTACAGTTTCTTCAGACAGCCTGTTCTGTTCTCTCACCATCTTCTGAGTAAAGAATTTCTTCCCGAAATCTAAATTTCCCCTCTTTTAGTTCAAAGCCTTTCCCCTTGTCCTGTCACTATCAGACTGTGGAAAAGGTCCCTCTCCTGCTTGTAAGCTCCTTTGTAAGTACTGAAATGAGTAATGCAATGAGGGCTCCCCAGAGCCTTGTCTTCTGCAAGCTAAGCAAGTCCAACTTTCCTCAACCCTTCTTCATAGGAGAGGTACACCAGCACTTTGATCATCTTTGTGACCCTCCTCTGGACCAATTCCAGCAGCTTTACATCCTTCCTGTAAGCTTTATTTCCTTCCTGGACACAATATTGCAGATGAGGCCTTGCAAGGGCAGTAGAGGGGGACAGTCGCCTTTCTCCTTGCTGCCACCCCTCTTCTGATGCAGCCTGGGATGCAGTTGGCCTTGCTCTCAGGCTCTTCTATGATCAACCATGTAAATATATTTATATAAATACTTTGTGCTTGAGAAAGATGCGTTACTCTTCTTTCCTTTCCTTGGTATTTTTTTGATATATTTTTCTTCCTCTCTGCTCCTTATCTGAACAAGAGTGAAAGTTTCTTTAATGACTTCCTATTGAGCTTTGACAAAAGATGGCAATTATGAAACCTTCCAGTTCACTGATGGTACTTGCTCTAGTACTTTCCAGTGTCTTCTGTATGTTGACTGTTTTTACCAATAATTAAAATAAGAAAAACTTCCTCCCCAGATTTCTTATGACAGTTAAGGTATTTAAAGGGGATGGTGATGGTAGTTAATCAAGATTCTGCTCTTCTGTTTGAGAAGCCCTGTTCCTTTGCCCTCCTCCGGGTTTTATATGTATAAAACCAGGCAGTATTATGTATTTCTGCTTTCATTTAATTTTAGTTTTGCCTCTATCTGCTTTGCCCTTGTTTATTTGTTTCAGGTGACCTGATAATGCGTGTGTTCTATGTGGAAGAAATCTTATCTGTCTGAACTGCAAGACACTGTCAGTATGAAGGAGGGATGGAGTTCATTTTTGTCAAGCATTGTCTTGCTGTTCCCCTTCTCAGTCTATTGTGATCTGCTGCCTGTCTCTGTCTCTTGTTTTATCTTATAACATAAAATCTGGAAAATTGAGTTTTTGGGGAGGAACTTGGTTTTGAGTTGCCTCTGCTTCATTGGTAAGAATAATTCTTACATACACCTTGTCCATACTTGTCCACACCAGCTGATGAGGTCTGTGCACAGTCGAGCTAGGTGAAAGGCTTGAGTGAAAATGAAAATTAGTAGCTATGTATTTATTCTTTTATCTTGGATTTTTCATTTTGCTTTATGGAAACAAACTTTATTATTGTCTGATTGGTTGGTTGTTTTGTTCTGTTTTAATACTCCAAATCAGCATCCATCTTTCAGCTGCAGTGTTGACGTTGGTATTGCCCAGCTGGGAGAATGTGACATTGCAGAGACAGGCTGGCGTAAGGACTAGCTATAAAACCTAACATCTGTTCTTAAATGGAGTTTTTACTTTAAAAAGAGGCCTGTGTCACCATTCTATAAGCGGGCCATCATTTTACAAGAGAAAGAGAGTAACTTGATTTCATGTGCTGTAAATACTCCATGTGATCTGAGGTCTAAGACTGGGTTTAATAACTTATGCTGCCAATGCGTTGCCAGTGGTAAGGGCTAAATTCACCCTAGAAGATGATCTGGCTCTTCCTGCCAGTGTGACGTCAATTAGTAGCTTTACTTTGTTAACAAGGCAGCACTGCCCAAAGACTATTCTCTTGTGACAACTCTGTGAAAGCTTTGATTGCTTATGCCAGATGTTGAGACACATAATCTAGCCAGGAGGCTTTGTTCCCTTGTAAAGCTGAACAGTTACAGCTGTAAAAATAAAACTGAGAAAATGAATAAAGCATAATTGCATGTAGGGGAGTCCTGAAAGTAAACAATTTTTAAACTAGATTTCCAAATAGTGAATACAAATTCAGTGATTACCTGGAGCTTTCTTATCTTAACGGCTTATTGTTTGTTTGTTGGTGATGATGCACCTGGTCCTTTATTTTGGCATTGCCTACGAAACGTGCATTTATAGAAAATATCCTGGTGAGTAGAATAAGGATCATTTTCTTGTTCTAGAGCCTATTCTATGGATAACAAGAGGACTTCAGTTTCTAGGACAATCAAATGGTTTTGAATGTGAGCTGTTTTTGTGTCAATGGCATTGCTATTTTTGTAACGTGCTGAATGTGTACTACTTGCCTCTCTACCTCTTTTTAGAAAATGATTTATGATGAGTAACATCCTCAAATGGTGACCTTCCATGTTGTGTTTGCTTAAGGAATTCTGTGAGTTAAGAAGAAAGTGACGGAAGCAATGAATAGACCAAAAACGAAACTGATTCTTCTTCATGTTTTAAATGCAGCTATTTTGAACTGGAGAGCAGTGGCTTACGGGATGAGATTAGATATCACTACAGGTTTAATGGGAAGTCAAGAACAGAGGTGTTCCCGTACCGCCTGGCAGATGGACAGTGGCACAGGATTGCAGTGTCTCTTAGTGCATCCCACCTTCTGCTCCATGTGGACTGCAACAGGTAAGAAAATACACTCTGTTTTATTTCTTTAAAAATGCTGTCTGCTTACTGCCCAAGAATAACATTGCAAAAGGCGTTTAAAGAAAGCCCTTAATTTTGAAAGCACAGCAAACTGCAATAAAATCAGAAAAGGAAAACAAAGCATTAAGCTGAAACAATACATTGTTAATTATGAACTAATATGGAAGTTGTTGATTGCTGACTGGGGAGTATTAAATGCACTTCTGTAGTTTAGACACTTGCTGATGTTATGTTTGACTGCGATTGCATTTAAGTGTGATAGCTGAGTGTACAGTCTGTTCTGTTGTGAACCGCTTCACTCAGCGTACCTGGAAACCTGAACAGAGAGATGTGTCAGAGGCTTTTTAATTTCCTTTCATATAAGCAATGTACGTTTTATTTTGATTTCCACCCACTGCTTCACTTGGGAACTTCTGAGAAATGTGAAAGCTCCTTTTTGCATGCGCAGAACTGGATGCTGTTTATTTTCTGAGGAGTGTTTCTGTCCGACATTTCACTTGTTTGCTGTAGAAGTTGTGAAGGCTGCAGTAAGGCAGATTGCCGGGATTTCAAGGACTAAAAAAGCCACAAACCTAGAATCTCTCTGCTGCAGAATCTTGTCCGCTGGGGTATGACCTCACGTGTTGAAGACCGGCCATTGCTAACTTAGTGATCGATGAGGAAACGAAAAAAACCTTAAAATGGGGACCTTTGAAATAGTCTTTAGGAATGAGGAAAACAAACCGTTACTTTCAGTCAGTGCTATTCTAGTGCTGGAATAAGTATTGAAATGTTTTTTTGCCTTCTGTGAGAATATCTGTCCAGCACATGGGTTTTGAAATTGTGACTTGAATGGACAAAGTGACAGCTGATATTTGTTTCTAAAGTCCTTGTTCCATTTAGGTGGGCAGAAAAAAGTTATGGGACTATTGTGGGAGTAAGGGCTCACTGGAACATCTGGAAAAGCTTTACTATTCACTTAAGTAACTGTAAGGCACTGATTTAGAAGAAAGCTGCAACCCTTTTTTGCAACTGCATTAATTATTGACAGTAAAAACTTCATCTCAAGCAAGCTTGCTTATTAAATCCTTTTGTTTGGACCCTAAAAGCAATTATGTGCTTTTAAAACAGGTTTAATTTCATTTAGGCATGAAATGATTGTCTTCATTTCAGTCTTTTGATTTACTTATCTAACATTTATTTGTTCATCTGTTATTATTTCTTGGCTTACCACAGCGTACTTTTGTTTCTTGGCATAATGGGTTTTGGGACAGATTACTCATCATGTCCAATGTCTTTTTTTTTTTTTTTTTTTTATGAATAGCAAGTGGTGTTATGGTAGACCATCATATATTTTTTTTTTATTGCTGTCTGCCTTCTTGAATACTACATGGAAGGAAGACAATGCAAAAAGCCTGTCTTGTACAGAATTCTATCCATGGACATGAGAGCTGCATAGAATCGTGGTTGATTTTCTTTTACAGTAACAGACAGCAGTAGGTAAATAAGATTATGGAATAAGGTATGGTGTTACATGAGGAGATAAATGTGTATAGATATTTCTGCTAGGTAGCCTTAAGCAGGCCTCATGCATTTATGAGTGTCCTCTAGGCTACTCCCAGCACAGATCCGTACCTAAATGCCGTTTGGCTACGCGTTTGTGCTTGTTTATAACAACTCCTGAATAACGTGATAGGAATAGTTTTTGAAATCTTGACTTGAGGGCAGATAATAGTAGAAGTTTAAATTAAACAAGAGGGGGGTTTCTGACTCAGCTGTGATGTCTCAGCTCAGTTAATTAGAGACCTTTGTGCATGTTGGTGTTGTAGTTCGCTTTATATTTAACCTCCTGCATCTTTGGTCTCATGAATCCACATCTTTTTCGTCTTCACACCAGCATTTCTGGCTGACACTACAGTAAGGTCAGAAGATATGAAAATGGTCTGCTTGGCCTATAGAAGGGCAAGTCAGTGAGGGGTAATTCTGAGCTCTACCAAAACCCTGAAGCTTTCTTATGAGTCAGGAAAGCTGGAGCTTAATGTGTGTACAGAGTCCAGTGTTACAGACTGTAGACTTCATGTGTAAATGTCACCATTTTAGGCTGCGGTGGTTTCATTGGCTCTTGGCAAAGTTCAGGATACCTAATGAGAATTGATGTTTTGGCAGACTTAATTGAAAGTCACAGGGAAGGAAAATACAATTGCATCACCTGTTCCACATCCTGCAGAGATGCACTCTTTATTATGGAATTCGCCATAACAAGAAGTTAGGTTGAAGAGTATCTGTCTAGAGGAAGAGTTCTGTGCTGTGTTTGTTTCTGCTCCGTCTCTTGTTTGTTTATTTTTTAAGAGAAAGAAAAAAATGAAGAAAATTCACCGCTTGGATTACTACTGAATTTCTTCAAGGAAGTTGCGACTTTATAGACTTTCAAATTTGTGTAAATTTGCATAGGAGCATTACTCCTTTTTGGCAACTGGAACACTGTAGACCGTATTTGAAGAGTGATATGAGAATGTGATGCTTTTAAACTCAGCCTGTACGCGAGATTGCTTTGAGAAACTATTTGCATTGGGAGAAATATCCAGACTCCCAAAACTTTTGCTACAGGATTTGCTTTGATACTGGAATGTAGCCTCTGGCCTCTAAAAGCTGCAGATAATAAGAAAGCATTGGGCAATGAACTTTTGAGTTGTAAACAGATAGTTAGATCTACTTGTGTTTTTTCACTGCCTTACCACCCACCTCAATCTGATTTGTTAAATGTCTTTGCCATTTGGTACTCGATTGCCTTTTGGCTTCAACTCAAAGCTGACTTCTGTTTCTTCAGACCTGGCAGGGTTAGGGAAAGCTACCTGAAGCCTTCAGTGCCTTTAAGGGTGATCTTTAAAACAGTATAATTGCTGCTACTGTAATGATGTGTATGTGAGATGGTGGGAAAGCGTAAGTATGGAAGGATTGTATTTTTGGGTGCAAGTACAATAGTGATCTTTTGAAATCAGTTCCTACTGTGTCTCATCCTTCTGGTGTTACTTTGTGAAAGCAGAGTGAGAGCTGTTGCTGAGTTTGGTGCTAGAGCTTGGAGCTGATGGCACACAGGAAGCTACCTGAAAGTCCAGGGTAAAAACTTGTCAATGTCACTGGATTTGGAATGTTTTGATTAGGTTCAGAAAGTTGAGAAGAATGAGAAGACTATATTTGTTATGGATGTCCAGCTGCTGCACAAGTAAAGCCTATGTGAAAACAGCATGGAAATTAGAGTGCTGTTCAGCTCCTTCCATCCCCAGTGCTGAATCCACTAGTGGCATACAAATCTTGTTTTAAGACATTAGTTATGCTTAGAATCTGTACCTCTCCTACTGTAGGGAAAAGGAGATTGTCGGGGTTGCCTTTCTGATGACCATGTAGGCTAACCTAGAGTGACTGTCAGAAGATCATTAAATAAATTGGCCCTAAAGAGTTACTCTGTAATGAAATAGGCTCTGCCAGGCACCTTCCCAGATTTGTTCTCTTTGGAGAGCAGAGGTAAAGGATCCTGCAGTGCATGGCTGTGTTGTCAGGAGATTTTCAACCCCAGGAGGTTGTCAGTGCCTGTAATAGCTGCCATTTGCTTTCAGTTTGAGAATTAGTTTTAGGTGTACAGAGTCTGTAATGTCACCAGTGACTGAAGTAGCAGCACGGGGGCTGCAGTTTGAACAGGTGGTAGTAACTGTATTAAAATGCTTGTTCCTTAAGCTGTCAATAAAGACGGCACTTCTGAGTTTATATTTTTCAATGTATTTAATTGCTCTGGGGAGGTAAGCTGAAGGCTGCTTGCTTTTTATTTTGGTTCTTTTATTTCTCATCAGCCATGCTGCTGCAAAGGTACTCACCTGTGCGGAGTATCGGGGCTCTTTTCTTTCAGCTCTGTCTGCAGGTGTAAAAGGGAGATTTTCTGTGCAGGTGTAAAAGGCAATTTTCTGTGAAAATTAATGCTTTCCAATAGATGTTAGTGTCTTTTCTGTTATGAATCCAGCCCATGGTTTTGATGTATACTCTAAGCTGTTTGATGGGGGAGGTTGGTGAAGTACAAGAAAATGATTATGAAATTGGATAAAGCTAAAGTAGTTTTCATTTGAAATACATGTGGTTGGCATCTTCTACATTTCCTCTTTTAGAACAGAGCACTAAGGAATAAAATATACATGAGCATCAAGACCTTATTAATTGGAAAAATAAATAAATGGAATCCAGTACCCCTGAATCCTCATAAATAAGATTTTCCAGCTGCCAGCCTGAAGATTTCAACTTCTCTTAACCAAACTCAGTGATTTTGATTAAAACAGGCATGTCCAACCTGCAGCCCATTGGCTGGACGTTGCCTGGCACAGCTCTCAACGTGGCAGCCCCTTGTGCAGTGCTGTCACTGAGCAATGACTAAGCACTGTTGGAGTATTAACCCTAGCTGAGCTGCAGCCAGAGCCAGGAGGAGGGTGCAGTGCAGTGCTGCCTCAAGTTAGGTAAAGAAACTGTATGCGTTTTGGTACACTGGCTAAACACAGACTTGTGAATGGGAAAAAAAAAATATGCAGCAGTGCTTTCCATTATGATATGAAATTTGAGAACAGGTTTCAAGATTACATTTTTTTGTATATTTTTAATTCCATTTTCAATCATGACCTGCGGGTTTTTAAATAGAATGTATAGAGTTGCAATCAGATATTCAACTCAAAAGTCTGGTTGTGTCTCTACCCGATTTTCATAAGCACTGTCTTAGCAGAGAGAAATATCTCTTGGCTCACAGCCACACTGTATTCATATCATTGCTTTTTGGCAGTATGCACACTTGTGAACAATTATTGTCAAGGATGAGGCATAGAAAAAATAAAATTTCATCAAACATCTCTGATGAAACTTTGAGACCTCACTAACAATTGTACCCATTGAATGAGACTGATGTGTTAGAAATGTGCTCTATCAAACAGTGCTGCTGTGCTCATGGCATCAGTTGTAGTTTCCATGGAAATAAATAGGAGGCATTTCTTTTAGAGCAACCTGTATGCAGCCCAAGGCCATTCTTTTTCATTCAATGCAGCCTGAGCCAGCTGCGTGTTGGACGCCTATGGATTAAAACAATAAATTACTGAAAATTAAGGAGGCCTTTTGAAGAGAGATTCGTTGCTTTACTTTTGAAACACTTTCCCCTCAGAAGAGCAGATGGCATGCTGGTAGTGTTACGGAGCTAGGTGTTGAAAACTTCTGCTGTCCCAGACTGTGTCTCCATTCTTAAATCTGTAGCAAAAATTGTCACAGAGCTGGTTGCTTATGCAGAGTGCTGTAATTGTGCATTGCAGGTGCACCCAACTTCTCATGTGTGATACTCTGGGTTGGAAGTTTTCACCTACTGATTGTTCCTTCTGGTTGACAGAAAAGCAATAACTCTTTAGCATAAGAGAGGTCTCCAGCAGGCTCTTCATGTCAGCTGCTGTCCATCCTGTATTGTTAGAGGTAATGTACTTAAGCTGCAAGGAAATACTAGTATGCATTCAGTTGGACTCAATAAAATATTTATTTTCTCTTAATTTTTTTCTTAATAGCTGGGGCGTTTCATTGGATACTCAGCATCAGCAGAATGATAGTATGGATGTGACTGATGGCATGTCTTAATCTAGTCTATGTAGAAAACTTCTTAGTTTAACCATAGATGAACTAGTTAAATTTTTCTTTAGTCTACTGCATTGATAGTATGGGGAGAAGGTTGTAGGTATTTATGCAAGTGCTGAAAAAGTACTATAGAAAACAGGTAATCATAATCTGTAGCTGTGCCTGGCTGCCTTTGCCCATGTGTAGAAGAAAGTAACTGCTTACAGGCAGTACCAGCAAGGTCAGCAGCTGGCTGCCTGGCATAGAGCAGTGCTGCAGCAGGGAGGCTGTGTAGCTCCTGGTCAGAGGGGATGGAGAGTGGTAGAGGAAATAGCATTAAACCAAGACTGGTAAGTTTCAGTTGAATTTGTCGTTTCATAAAGTATGTGAACAGCTGTATTATCCTATTCTCAGATTTCTGTTATGTTTGTCCTGTATTTTTTAAAGTATTTATTACTTAATCACTTAAGCAGTAATCACTTAAATTGGGATGATTACTTACAAGAGCAGACCCTGAAAAATGTAGCACGCATAATTTGAAATGTATGTGGAGATGAGTTTCTGTGGATCTTTTTCAGGAGAAGTCTCCTGTTGCTTGGTAAGTTTTTCTTTTCATTTGCTGGATTGCTAATGAGGTCACATGGATAGAAGGGAGATGGTCATAACTGGAGAATCAGCTACGTGAAGCAGATAGTTTGGGTTCTTCCTTTCAGATTGTAAAAACAATTATCTTGCACCAACCTGGCAGACCAGCAGAGATCCACAACATAAAGGAACTCTCCTTTGAGGAATGGTTAGCTGAAGTCTGATTCGGAACTGGAAGTCACAGAGGGTAATACTGGAGCTGAATTGAAAAATGGTAGTATAATTTTAGCATTTACTTTTATGGAAAGCATTGGACCTGTGCCAGACTGCAGAGGAGAACCTTCTGAACTACTCAGGAGCTGACTTGAAATCTGAGTCTCCATACGGCAAATAGTCCAGAGTCTTTCCAAATAATGTAAAATCTCCTGAGCACTGTGGGGTATGAGAGTGACCGAGGAAAGAGCAAGGCTGCTCGAGTCTGTGAAACCAGCCTAGAGTTGTCTGAAGTGCTCTGGTTATTGGGAAACCTTTCTTTGACAGTTTTAAACGGGGATAATTCTGAAAAAGTAATTCTTGGATATCTAAACTCATCCGGAATCTGCAGGCTATTGCAGAAATATGCGGAGGCTGCTTGAATCATTTGTTGTTACCTATCGTTTCACTGCTTGGTGTCCAAGCAAACTGCCAACCCTGAAAGCAGTTAGTGGTTTAGGAATGATTGCATTTGTTTCCTGTGTGTGGAGAGCTGACAGGTGCTCAGAAGTGCAAGGTGTCAAGGTTTGGGGTTTGCATGGCCATGGCAATAAGGTTCTTGCTGCAGTGATGATATGTTGTCCTCTCTCGCTTCATGTGTCTTGCAGAGCCTCTTGGCATATTTGCAGACTTGCTGTATGTGGGAGATATCTGTCCACTCCTGATATCTTTGAATGGTCCCATTGAGTGCCAGGGTGCAAGTGAGCCCAATACTGAGCATGTGGGGACGAGTGCCTGTGGGGTGAGAACTGCTTTGGAAAAAGGCAGAGGGAATAGCAAAGGCAGTCCTGTATCACATTTCAGGTAGTGAAGTTTGTCTGGGAGCTCAGGAAGTACTCAAATTTTTCATGGACAAGTGTTTAGTGAGCTGTGTTTTTTAATAATGCAGTAGATATTGGCTACAGTGTCTAGTTTTTAATCACGTGAAGAACCATTACAATTGGTAGCACCAGTACAATGATACTGTGAAGGAGCAGTATTCAGCATAACAGTAAGGTTATGCTATTTCTAGTTTTATGATTGTGTTTTTGTACCTGTGAGATCAGTCACTAATGAAGGAATCAATGGAAGCTGCATTACATAATTGTGCTGCAATTCTAGCAGCATTCACTTCAGCATGGTAAGAATCAAAGCAAATCACTATGCCAACTAATGCAACTGAAAGAACTTCCTCAGCCCTAGCTGACTCCTCGTGTGTCACACCAGCCACTTACCTTAAACTTGACTGAAGGATGTGCTGTAGACTGTCTCCAGGGTGAAATTCTGGCCCCACTGAAGTCTGCAGTGCAAAATCTCATTACTGAGCCACACTTTCACCTCTGGAGCTTGTCAGATGCTGAAAGAAATGAGCTTCAAACTTGAATGCTGTCCCTGGGTAGTGCTTTTGCCTGTTGGCCTGGGGGTTTCCATCAAAACTTAATTTTAGAACCAATATAATGGCTTGTTCTATGTTTACTGTATGCTTCATACATTTTCTCAGTCATGCCCAATTAGTTATTATGAGAGAGCAAACCACTGAGGATAAAATGGGCAGTTCAAAATCAGTGGGAAAACAGATGAGGGTTATCTGATGAACCTTCAGCGAGAACTGGGGGATGTGAAATGAATCATCCTTGTGCCAGGTTACTGGAACAGCCGTTAATGGGGAGCACTGGCAGCTCTGGGGAGAGAGCCATGGGCTGTTGTGTAGTGTTGAGACAACTGATGACAGGGCTCTGGTGGGAGCGAGGAAGCACAGGTAGGGTGTTTGTAACTAAATAAAACTCATGGTCCTCAACCCATAGCTACCTTCAGTCGTTAATGGAAATTAGCTGTGGAATCTGGATGAGATTATTTGACTGCACACAAATCATTTAGTGATCACATGTACGCCTTGGTGAGATGATCCTGTGACAAGATACTCTAAGGTAATTAACTTTTCAGCAGATGATTTCTTTTTTTTTTTGGAGGGGGAAAAGAAGCTGTTTAGCAGGAAGGTTGCTTGTGGTTGGTTTATTTTTGAATTTGTGTTTTGTAGCTGTGCAGAAAGGACTTGGAGTCGAGAACCTGAGTCTTCTCACAGTCACATCTGTCTTATTGCACTAGGCGAAATGACTTTGAGGTTTAGAGTAGCCTTGAAACAGAAAACGGGATGTTCCATAGGCTTTGTGAAGAAGGGTTTTTTCTAGGCAGTAAACTGCCAGTTGTGAAGACCCGTGTGCTGTGGATCTTGGGCCAGGGACCAGCTTGTCCCTACATAATACAGGTAGGTGTAATGGAAGCCAAGTTTCTGCACTGCCAGTTCTCACTTAACAAATGTTTTATGTAGAACACTAACAGTAATCTTAACACTTCATTACGAAATGGAGATTGTTGTCGTAGGCACTTAGGAAGAATCATAATGTTACGCGTCAGGAGTAGGTGTAAATACGATTTCGAGATGTGACGTGTTAGGATCTCCCCTGTTCTGATACGTAAGTCATGACATTGGCTTGTGGGCACAGATGATACACAAGGGTACATAAGCTACTGTTTCAGTAAATGCCTTTTACCTCACACCATATTGGTGTCTGTGTGGTGAGATGGCTGGGCCACAGCGAGGACAGCGTGAGCCCTGAGCGGATCACAGGAACGTGAAGGAGCACGGAAAACTACAGTAACAGGAGATAAACCACGTAACCATGGTTTTACTTCTTTGTTCTAATAGACTGTTGTTTAAGGGTTACTATTGCTGCAAAATCTTAAGTACCAGAGATGCTTTGTGCCATGATGATGAATGTTTCTACCTATTGCTTTCTGATGCAAGATAGATTCAGTTATTTACTATTTAATGGGTACTTTAATAGAGTTTTTTTTAAATCTTGTATCTATGTCACTTTATCATATAAACCCCTCATACTGCATGTTTTATGCTCTAGCACTCAGCAGTGGTTACTTGCAAGTGGTAAAATGACAGCCAAAACATCTTTGGCAAGTTGGAGAACTTGTTTGAAAAGTTGCATTTGAGCTATTGAGATGTATTGAGATGTCTGAAGATAAGTAAATTCACATGTAAGAACTGGCCTTGATTTTAAGAAAAGTATGTGCAATATCTCCTCCACTCAAGGTATTTTTTTGACTCAGACACTGCTTTTAGCTCTGCTGTGGCAAAACAGGCTGAATATGGTAAAAGCTGACATCTTCACCAGAAAAAGTGACAAGTGTGCTTATCTTTTTGCTTCAGCTACCTGCAAGTTACATGTGAATCTTATGGTCACAGCCAGGATCAAAGCCACAGGATGTTTACCTCAGAAGTAACAGCTCAAGATAGACTTTAAGAAAAAAGTACAAAAAGAAAAAGATTGTCAGAATGTTAATGTGCACTAACCATTTGGGTATTGAGCCCAGTTGGTTTTGTGCTGAGAACCTTGTAATTTTATCACAAGGGAAAAAAAACAAGAAATGTGAATAGTGCAAAGTGCTCTGGATACATCGTGTGGAGTAGTTGGCCTTGTATTTTGTCCTTTTATGTTTTTTCTCCCACAACTCTAGAAGGCTCAGATCAAATGGCTGACTTGCTATTTCTGACTAGAGTGAACTTGTGGGGAATGCAGGTCCTTGCAGTCTCAGTGTAGGGTCTTTTTACTTATATGTTGCAGGTACTGGCACACTTTTGATATTGTACATCTGACTGGCTGCTTTCTGAGTTTCTCGTACTTTCAGGAGTGCTGTATCAAGACAGGTAAGCACTGCAGCCTTGTAGACAGGGTGTTAACCTCCTATTGAGGGATTCTGGAGGATCTTATCAGGAAACTTTATTTTTTTGTTCATTTCAAATCAAAGTTAATTATATTGATCTTGTTTGTAAAGGTGTTTGAAGGCACCCTGAGATTTCCAGGTAAAAGACACCCTGTAGTGTTCTGAGAAAGATGGCTTTCTGCCCTTTGTGGGGCTGATGCTGCATTATTTACTGGGTCTGGTTCTCTTAGAATCAATAACAATGATTGTTTTTAGTCCAGTGCCCCAGCAACACTGCTGTAAGTCAGCAGTGGTTTTGTTATAGTTTTGTAGGAAACTGAAAAGCCTAAGCAGCCTGGTCATCTTATATTTCTATTATTTTCTGTTTAAAAAAAAAAAAAAAAAAAGCCTCACATGGATGGAAAACATCTCTGTGAAGTTTTGTGTGGAAAGTCCCCAAACCAGACAATGAATTGTGCTCTTCTAGCCATTTTTCCTTGTTTGTTTCATTTCCTCCTGTTGCTGCATGATCTTAAAATTTAATTTGCATCTCTTGAATGAAAAAGAGGATGCTAGGAGAGGTTTAGTTAGAGGTGCTTTGTAGTTCTGAATTTAGATTTTAGGGTTGAAATAATTAAGCTGCGAAGTAGATTATGTTCACCTTATCTTGGTGATCATTCTGGAAAATCAGTGAAATCATTTGGTTGACAGAATTTGAAAAGAATTTAACTAAACATGCTAACTTGATTGAGTCTTTACCTGACACATACACTTACTGAATAGCTGTTTTTTTTTTTTTTTCTCCTGGGAGTTGAACAGATACTTTTGATTAAATAGTTTGTAGTTACTATTGTATATTCAAAATTTAATCACCAAGAGCTTCCCTCAAAACCTGAAATTTTAATCTATATTGTTTTCCTATTTCCAGTGGTTGTGAACTCTTGTCCTGTGACAGATGAGATAACTTAAGAAATCAGAATTTCTATCAGAAAGGTTATTTTTCTGATGCAGAATGTTGGAAATGAAATGAATAATTTAGTTGAAGTTGCTCTAGAACTGAATGCCTGTCAAATAGCGTATCCTAGTTGTGAACACTATTAAAAAAAATGTTAGTGTTGATACATTTGCATTGGAAAGTATTTAGAAAATGGGTTGAAGCAGAGTCATACGATATCTTCGTATTTCTTTTCAAGATCATTTCTTAATCCCTTCAGAAGAATAGACTCTAAGACAAATACCAGGAGGTATCTTAAAGCTAGAGACTGACAAAATCAACAGTTTGTGTAGCTGGGATCCAGAAACATGTTGGACAAATGGCCCATGCAATGGACTGTGTTACGAGGCCTGATGCTAGCGATTTTGGATGCACTGAGCTGTTTGCAGCCTCACGTGGAGATTGTACCGATGGTCAAGGAGGTCAGCATTCCTCTGAAATAGATCAGGGGAAAATCTAGTGTAAAACATGGGAAGAACTTCCCCCTCTCCCGGTTTACTTTTATTTACTTATTTTTTAATTAAGAGAAATTTAGGGTGCTATAACATTGCATTACTTTGTATGACTTATCCATATCCTTTATTTTTAAGGGATCTGAGAATACAAGCATATGTAAGGTAAGGAATGATTGCAAGAGAACATGAGCTTTGAGGATCAGGTTTTGAATTGCAAAAATCTGTTTAGATGACTCACGTTAATGTCAGAAAGTGTTCCTGTGCTGTCGCTGGAAGGGCCTGAGGAGTGATTAATTTACAGTAAGATGAATCGTATCCTAGAAACATTTTAGTTTCTTTTGTTAACGAAGAGACATGAGGACTAGCTTCTCTGTAGGTGTAAAGTTTTGAGACATTTAAAATTGGATATGATGAATTCAACACCTGGCTGCTATGTGCAAAGTTATAGCTTCATGAGAGTAAGTGTGGCAGTCAGATCATATAAGCCTGTTCTTTGATTAATAAAGAGAAAGGACTGAGGAATGAGCTTCCCACCATACTTCAGCCACAGCAACATTAGACGGCAGCTCTTAGTTTCCTGGTTATACTACTAATAAGTCTCTGGTTTGAAACTAGCCTGTAAATATGAGAACATGTATTTATATTTTAGTAACCTACTTGTACTTTAGGCCTGAAAGAATTTGGAATGATATGGCGTGCTGCCTTTAAAGTAATTTCTGCAGTTATAGGCTACTGCCAAATTTGAAGCAGTTGCATTTCCTGATCAGTCCGTGTTGGCTTGCTTGTCACAAATTCTTTTTTTGTTCTACTAAATATTTCAGCTATTTTTAACTGCTACTGGCATGGCAAATATCATATGCATGAAGAAGATCTGCTTTAATACCTGGACAGTAGGTCCACTTCCATGGTAACTTTTTCATGTGAAGTTTCACATACGAAACTATGTTGGTTAAAGTGTTACTCTTCCTACCTTCCAGTTTGTGCACATGTAAAATAAGGGAAACAAGATTTCCCTGTTCTACTGGCACATTAATAGGATGGTAAAAATAATTTTAAAGTGGATTATGTGTAAGGGAGCTATCTCCTTGTCCAGCAGAGGTGGATTTCTAGAGACAGCCTTCCTCTATGCAGAGAAAAGTGTATGCTTGCAGTTTTGCGTGTGGACGTTTTAGAAATGACTCCTTTCACTCATTCCAAAAGAATCCCCTGATTCTTTTAAAGATTTGCCGTATTACTGTATTCATTATGTCACAGGTGCCTCTTTTGAGCGTGTCCTTGAAAAATGTGTTCCTTTCTAAGAGTCACTTCTAAGCAAGAGTACTTCACAAATCAGTGAGTGCAGAGAAGGCAGATACATAGGTTAAAACAAAAGACCTAAAAAATAAAAACAAAAACACTGCAAGAGCATCCTAGCTCTTCCTGAATTAGCAGATCTTTTTCTTACTGACTGATTTAGCTAAACAGAGTGGTTAGTGAGTGTATTTCAAGAAAGAATTGGTTCACTGTTGTATTATTCCAGGTTTATGGTTTAGCTCCTTTGAAGTATGTTGGTGTAAATTAGGTGCAAATCAAGCTTTCTCATGGAACGTGAATGCAGTAGTCATAAATCTGCAAGTCTGATGCATGGAGAAGAACTTGGAGACTAGGTCTGCTAGTGCTAGAGGAGCTATTCAGTCTTCAGCAGTTTCAAAGACCACTGTTCCCTGGAGTTTTCTTTCGAAACGTTCTTATTCTTGCAAAGTATACTGTACACTGCTTGGGTATCAAAGCAAAATGTATCAGAAAGTAATCTCCGAGGAGCTCTAGAGCAGTACTTCATAAAGATGGAAGTGTAGTAGATACAGCTTAGCTACTCATGCCAAACACAAAGTAAAGTCAAATGTGGATAAAGCTGTGGAAGAAGACACACCTCAGCCCAGAAGAATCAAGTAAGGAGATGTGAATGAAGCAAAAGCGTAATGTATCATTGTAGCTGTAAACAAGCAAAAAACAAAACAAAAAACCGCAAAAAACCCCACAGCAACCCAAAACAAACAAAAAAGCCTTTTGCTATTCAGCAGGTTATCAGTCTGAAGCATGCTTCCTTGCACAAGGAAGTCAATGCAGGAAAGAGGAGGAGTAGAGCAAAGGCTTTTTCATGTTTAACAGACAATGGTAATAATAGAATTTCAACTCTAGGTAGTAACTTCTGTCACTTCACTTTGAGATGGGTTACAAAATGTTTATGCTCTACAGGTTTTTCCTCAGTGTAGAAAATAAACTGAATAATCAGTAGCTATTCAGAGGCTTGGAAGAGGTGTATGCACGTGGGTAATCTACATGTCTGGATGAAACACTGTTCCCTGCAAATGTGTGGGTGGTTGTTTTTACTTTTTGTAGCCTGCTACAGATTTTTTGCTATTCTTATAAATTCATGTGTAGTTTTTGACCTTTTCCTTTGCCGAGAGTATGAGGAGTATTACAGTAGCATGTCTGCATGCTTGCTGATGTTTAACAGCAAGCAACAGTAAAGTACATTCACTTTGCTCATGAACCAAATAGCATGATCCAGGATATCTTTTCACCTGGGAAAGTAAGTACCAACCTACTTCTTATGCCTTCTTTTGAATCCCAACTTACTTAACGGGCATATCCATAGAGATTAGTTATTTTTTATACAGTAACAGACAGATGTAGGGTCCTGCACTTTGGTCACATCAACCCCATGCATCGCTTCAGATTTGGGGCAAAGTGGGTGGAAAGCTGCATGGAGGAAAAGGCCCTGGGAGTGTTGATTGACGCTTGGCTAAATGTGAGCCAGCAGTGTGCCCAGGTAGCCAAGAAGGCCAATGGCATCCTGGCTTGCATCAGCAATAGGGCAGCCAGCAGGAAGTATCTGATCATCCCTACCCCCTGAACTTGGCTCCAGTGAGGCCACAGCTTGAGTGCTGTGTTGAGTGTTGGGCTCCTCGCTACAGGAAATGCAGTGAGGCCCTGGAGCGTGTCCAGAGAAGCGTATTGAAGCTGTGAAGGGTCTGGAGCACAAGTCTAATGGGAAGCAGCTGAGGTAACTGGGTTTAGTCTGGAGAAGAGGAAGCTCATCTGCCTGATACAGGGCTGTGGCAAGGTGGGGATTGGCTTCTTCTCCCATGTAACAGCCGGAAGATGTGGCGTGATGGCCTTAAGTTGTGTCAGGGAAAGTTCAGATTTGATATTAGGAAGAATTTCTTCTTAGAGAGTGGTGAGGAACTGGAGCAGGCTGCCATGACAAAAGTTCAGTCACTGACTCTGGAGGTGCATAGGGAAAGGGTAAATGTGGTACTCAGGGGCATGGTGTAAGTGGACAATATTGGTGGTGGGTGCAGAGTTGGGTTAAGTGATCTTGGAGGCCTTTTCCAACCTCTATGATTCTGTTCTTGAATGTAGTTACACTGTAACCTATAACTTGTCTGAGTAAATGAAAGTAAAACATTCTTGAATATCCACAAATTAAAGGATGTTATACTTAAGAGAAATTCCCATTGAAGTAATGTAATTCGGCGACTGGCTTTCTTGAGAACCTCAATTCTTTGTTCCTTGTTCAGTATTTTACAGCATTTGAGTAGATCTTCAATTTTACATGAGGCATGGCGGAAGGGTTCTGCTTACACTTTAAAATATTGATAAAGATAGCGCATGTCAGATGCCTGTAATTCTTAAAGCTCTTTAAAAGAATACCATCTTGTTTTACCTGTTCAAACAACAAAACAACTCGGCGTAGTAATATTTTGGAGATAGTAACAAGTAATTAACTAGTAGAGGCATAAATTTCTGGAGCTTTGAATGTATCATGTTGATGGAATGTGATGAATTAGAATTGATTGTAATTATAATAAACTTGAGCAATAAAATGGTGACTATTAGAATGCATCATCTGACTCGTGCTAACAGTTTTCATGTAACTGTTTTGTTCCTAGCAGTGGTAGTGGTTCTTTCTACTAAGTCATTTTCTTTTCAGGATTAGCAAACTCAGCATATATGACTCTTTGCACTTAACTTTGTAGAGCTTTCTTGAAGTTCTTTCATGCTGGAAAGTCATTTTAGGTCCCTGCAGATGTATAAATTTTCTGACAGCATGGCAGTACACAACACAAAAACTAATGATTATTCTAGGTGAGCCTGAGCTAGAAAAGCTTGGACACTAAATGGGAAAACTGTTATGTAATGGGTTGTGTTGAATGCCTTGCATTTTTTTTCTTGGTATTCATTTTTGTTCATTTTTTACATTCAGTCTAAAACTGTAGTTTTAAAGAAAAAATGCGAATCACTCCTTCAAAGGCGTAAGTACGTCGTGGGACTTGGCACATTTGGAGTTTTTCTACTGGCTGTCATGTTGGTATGATAACAGAGCAGCATGCACCACTTTGAACTGGACAGTAGTGGAAATATGTCATCTTTCAGTAATCCTTACTAAATGTGCTGGTTTTGTTCTGAAGCAGTAAGTTTGTGATGCCCACCTGTGGAACACGGTAACGTGAGATTCTAGTCTGTAATATCTTTGATCTTGAATTTTTCGTAACCCAGTGCAATGATATCATCATTGTAGTGGTCTGACTTGCTGAAGAAGGTATGAAGTAAACTCCTTTACAGATTTCTTAAAAATAAACAAACAAAAAAAAAATGAAGTCTTTTTAAAACTCCAGATGCTTCTTGAATTTCAAAACGCATTATTACAGCAACTTAACCATGATTTGATTTTAGGAATTTGAGACAGAGATTACTGCGTTCATGTGCAAGTTTTTGCAGTCTGTATAGCTTGAGCAAATAGAAGAAATTTCTGTTCTTTATCAGACCTGTGCCATTGGTGTGAGCAAACTGGCTGTGTAACAGAGGCAGAACACATGGAGAATATGTATGCAAGCCAAATGAGTTCTGGAGCAGCTGTAAACTGGAGAAGTGGATAAATTGGCAAGTCCAGGCACAAGGATGGATAAAATAGTCATAAAGCCTAAAAGGCTATGGGAGTATGAGGTGGAACAAATGGCCTTTGCAAAGTTCATTCAAAATTCGAGACTGTGTGAAAATACTGAGATGTTATTTCTCTGGTTGGATCTTGTTTATGTCAGCTGTTCTTCCTCAGGACTTGTAGCTGAGTTTGAAGTAGACTACTAAGGGTAGGGTGGTTTCCCATTTTGTTTTCCCTAGCTGAGCGGGTTCTGGCATTGTGCTTCTTCAGTTTAGCACTGCACAGTTGCACAAGGGAAACTGCAATTTTCTTGAGTCATTTAATTGTTGCTTTTAAGATTATTATGCAACTGCAAAACTGTCAGTGATAAACATTGTGTTTAATGGCGGGTTTAGTTCTTGTTCTGCTTCATACTTTTTGTTGCTGTCTGAATTTGAGTAGGAATTTTTCTGAGTTAAAATAGTATTTGAGTAATGGTAATGCTTTCCCTCTGCAGGATTTATGAACGCATCATTGATCCCCCAGAAACAAATCTGATACCTGAAAGTAATTTATGGCTTGGACAGAGGAACAGGAAACATGGTTTCTTTAAGGTAAGCAGATATGAAATAGTGCATGAAGTAGGAAACTAGGTAGGCAATGAAATATTTTTGATTAGTTATCTTACACTCCTTCATGTGATTTGTATGAATTTCAGTTGAAACCATGGGCCTGGGATTTGGGACAGGTCCTACACAGAAGAATCTGTTTGTGTAAGGTAGAATACTGTAGCTACTGGCTGAAATGCTGAGTATATTGTGGTTTGGTTCCTTACTTGGGGTTTCACCCACCCACTGTGCCTTGCCTTGCCACTCCTGTGTTCATAATGAGGCTGTTGACAGCATCAGAGACGATGGCTTTAATCTTCAAAATTTTCCAAAGCAAAGGCTGAGCTGTAGGCTCCTGTCCAGTCTTAATCCCTTTTGGAGACTTGTATCTCCATGACTTTATTAGCAGAGTATCCTCACATGATGCTTGAGGGTGTCTGTTCTTTGTTGCCTTTTCCAGCATTGGCTTCCAGATTAGAGGAGATCTCCTAGGCCGTGCTCCTGCAGTCTTTGTCAGATACTCGTTGTTTTTGTGCAGTGCCTGTGCCTTGCTGCAAAACAGTAGATTTTCTGTTTCTGGAATAACTTCATTTCTCTGTATTTTTCTCAGACAAGCACGTCATGTCTCAGCAGAGTGAGTAATGGGTGGCTGGGTTTTGTTTAGAAGCTTCTTTGTCCTTTTGGAGCTCCAAGCCCAGGCTACTTGTAAGGCTGACTAGCTGGCAGGATGGTCTTACCATTTATAAGTCTTCCCAAGATACTGTCATTGAATATGCCAGTACATCCATGTGAAATAAAAATTTGTGAAGGAAAGATAAACGACCAAAGGCTTGAAAAGTTCTCTCCTATATATTTCATTTAGTTTTTTTTTTTTTTTTTTTTTTTTTTTTTTTGCTTTTGGTGATCCTGTATGATTTTGATTGATTTTCAATTGCAGAACCAACCAACAAAAAAAACCCTCCTCCACCAGAAGCAATCTACAGAAAAACTGACAATATTTCTTCAGGTTTTGGTTAACAAGCCATGGACTATCTATCAGTAAAAGAGCCTATATGGTGTATTGATAGGCCAATCCGTATATCCTTGATATTGGCATGGATTTGTTGCCAAGGTGATTTACTGCCCACTCGGTTCACTTTGAAGCAGTCAATTCGTAAGATAATTCTACGAGTTGCTGCATTTTTGAGGACCTTGCCTCAAAGCCTCAACCTCTTGAGAAGCTAGGAATTTTATTTTTATGCTAAAATTATTTAGGGTAGGATTGTTGTAGCAAATAATAATTGTAATTGTGAAACAGAGATAAAAGCTAACTTTTCTTTCAAGTTAAATTATGGTCGAAGAGTTGCTCTGAACCTGGAGTTCATTCCATCTTTGAGCAGCTGGCTGTCACTGTAAAGTGAAATTGATAGCATTATTTTATTTTACAGCTGCTGTTTTTTTACCTCAGCTGCTTCCCGTAATTCCACAGATGGTAAACATATGTTTATAGCTATGTAGGAAAAAAAAAGTCATTTTGGATTTGCTCATCTTAAATTCTCATTTTATGCAGACATCCGATGCCTCAGGACTCTGGTATATTATGTAATTGTAAATTAATATTTCAACGTATTAACACTTCGGAAACAACAGGGTAGCTAATGATATGCTAATGAGCTGACCATTTTTATTGATCATAATGAAACTCAACAGGTGCCTTTGCTTCATGCATGCTTAAATATTTCTCTAACTTTCTTCAGGGCAGAAATAGAATTGGTTGTATTTTTTTTAATCCTGCTTTATAGTTTTAGAAGTCTTACTTTTGTATGTTGCTCATACCGAAAACTTGGGGCTTTGCCATTTTGTAAAGAGTACGCATCCCTTTCTGTATATTTACATGGTCAGCAGGACCCTCCCGTTCTTTTTGAGAGCAATTTGTTTCACCATTTTAGCATATAAATAAATAGATCTGTTTTCCGTAGTGCAAACAGTGCTCTTCAGGGAAATAAGAGCATTAAAGAAGAATTAGCATATTTTGTGTTTGTGTTGGAGCCATGATAATATGTGTTTGTATGAAAAAGCACTGGATACTGTTCAAAGCATCATCTATGCTGTTGCAAAAATAATCTTATTTTAATGGTAGCTAGTTAATTAATTGTTCTTTCTTTCACTCTGTAAGTGAATAGCATTAAAGTATGTTCTACGCTAATTTCAAATGATGATTCTTCAGTGTATCGGAAGAGCAAGGGGAAGGATGTGGTCTTCCAGTAGAATATTTCTAAGACACAGCAGCTGCTCAGTGGCTGCCATTTTCCTTATGTTTTGTTCCCAGTCCTTACTCTCAGTGATTATTCCACAAATAAGCTTGCTGGGGAATCAAGTGCTGTACGGCGTAATGAAGGGAGTGGAGGTGTCAGCCTCCGACTAGGATCTCTCGCTATGTAGTTTGACTGTTATGGCCAAACATTTGGAATTCAGACAAGGCTGAGTAGTTGTGGCATATCACCGGTGGGAGCTAATGCAGACCAAATTTAATACAGCTATATCTGTTTGGTTTGAAGGGAATCTCATGAATTACTTCCTTTGAAAAACACGCATAGACCCTTTGGGCTTCTTTGTGTGGCCCAAAAGCGAGATTTGTTTTAATGCTAAAGAATACTCGTATAATGAGATTGGGAAACAAAAGGAAAGAAAGATGGTGATACCAGGCTTGCAGAAGACACTTATTCTAGGATGGAATTGATGGCTATCGTTGTCAGAATTACTTGCAAAAATTCATTTTGTCATTGAGGAGCACCCTTCCCCTTAAGTTTCCCTCCACATACTACTGCAGAAATGAGCTTGTTAATGCATTGCTGTCTAAATGATCCTTGTTGAAAGACTGTAATTTTCAGATCTGCTCTAGAAGGTTTTGATCTTACAATCCCACTGTTG
The DNA here is from genome assembly GCF_019232065.1 of Centrocercus urophasianus. Lineage (NCBI taxonomy): Eukaryota > Metazoa > Chordata > Aves > Galliformes > Phasianidae > Centrocercus > Centrocercus urophasianus. The sequence continues at coordinate 1,395,586 of NW_024885310.1, forward strand.
TTTTTGAGGTACAGCAGGTGCTTTGTGTTTTAACTGTACATCATCATACGTGCACTCAGGCCTCTGTACTCGTTTTGGTCCTGTAGTTGTAAGGAATAAGGTGAAGTCAGTTGTTCAGGTGCCTGACATGGAGTTCTTCACTGTGTAGAGGAGCATAATGCTGATGTGGTGCTTGTCTAGTGGGGTTGCTGTAGCACTGCCTAGACATGGGGCTTAGAGAGCAGCTGCTGAGACATCTGTGCAGAGTCTATTACCAACTTTAGCCTATGCATTTTACACAGCTGCAAGGCCTTTGAGGCAGAAATAGGTTTTAAAGAGGGTGAAAAGCAATGGAGGAAGTGAAAATGTAGAAACAAAGGGCTTGTGCATTGCATGGGTCTTTACACAGTGTGTGGGATAAATCCTCCATGTAGTATGGATATGAAAAGTGTAATAAATAAGGCTTTTGTGTTTGTAAATCCTCGTGGGATGGGCTTGGTATTTAGTGCCACAAACCTGAATTTAGTCTTGCTGCTGGTAATCTGTGCAGATGGAGGATCTTCACACTAGAGCATCATGAAGCTCTGGCTGTAGTTATAAGTTCAAATATCAAAGATAAATGGTGATGTTTCCTTGGGGAAAGGAACAAAGAAGATTTTGACACCTGATATCTCTCTGTCAAGGCCAAATTCTCATATCTTAGCACAGAATGTGGATTGAGAAACTCTGCCTGGTGCTAAACTAAACTAGGGATTTGCCCCTTGGGAGCTGTGCGTGCCTAATTCTTCTGGCTGCAGCTGTAGGAAGCTCTAAGCAACCTAGACTTAATGCTGAAGGAGGAATAGTCCAGGTTCCTTCGTAAGTGTTGCAGTAATTATGGCTGTAATAAGCTTTTGCATGTAATGAACTCTTTCTGTTAAAAAAAATACATCAGCGAAATCTGTGCTCCTTCGAGTTAAAGGGTCACTTCTGTATTTGATCATGGTAACTCTGTTTCAGAAGGGTTTTTTGGTACAGAAGGCATCTGTCCTGCTAAATTGGTGTTCTGACATCAACCCATAGTAACATGTTTTCATGTAGCCAGAAAAAGAGAGAGAAATGTTTCCTCTTCAGGTTGTTTGTCCTCTTAGGGCTACTAAAGAATGCAGAAGACAAAATTCTAGCAAATGAGATTACCCCCACACCCCTTTATCTGTATTTGAGCGCATATCTGTCCAAACGACGGCACAGAAGTGGAGATACAATGCAAATGTGATGAAAATTCCTTATGCACTAACTGAAGAGAAAAAAAAAAACAAAGCAAAAGAAAAGCACTGCTTTTCTCTGGATGACTTCTTAACTCCGTGTGATGCTACACTGAAACTTTGTAAACTCATCTTTTCGTGATTAAGCCGTTCGCTGGAGAGGCTTAAGCCCTGAAATCTATTTTTGTACCTCAGCTTCTGATTTCTTACTGATAACTACTAGCAGAAAGTGCATAAAATGGCTTTCAGGATGTTTCTTTTCCTGTTGACAGCATTGCTTCTCATTATTACGATGGTTTCATTATTCTCGTAGATGAAAAGGTTAATAAATTTATACACTTCTGCAGGAAAGACAGTGTGATCTGATTATGTCTATTAATATTTTCAGTTAATGTTTCATCATAAAGCAGTAAGACGGTGCTTCTCATTACCTTCTGCTGTCTTAGAAAGCGAATATGTAAATGTGAAATGTTGCTGCATTTGCAGGGCTTCAAGCACAATGGCCTATATTTTATTTATGGATTGAAATGAGCATTTTGAGCAAGTGACTGCCCTTAGTCTGCAAAAACTGCTTCACTGCGAGTTAACCAAAAACTACAGTGATCTTAGAAAGCAGTAATTTAATTAGGTAATAACTGCCATGATCTTTAATTTGGAAGGAAATGTATTAAATTCTTCTGTGTCTGGGAGGAGACAGGTGTGTCATTCTGTCTGATGAACAGTCGGGGAAATGTAAATTGCAGTGCTTGCAGTCCCTTGTGTTCCCTTGCTCCTCTTACTTAATGACCATGCCATTATTAAAGAAGTTAGTGGGTGCTGGGGAGTAAGCAGGCTACACAGTACAAAAAAAAAAGTGCAGGAAGAGCTTTGCACTGAGTGAATGCGCCTCCAGCATTTTTAGGCTACTGGACACATGTAGGGTTTCTCAAGGCAGACGTGTGCAGGGAATACAGGGTGACGCTTTGAGTCCTCTGCTTTTGTCAGGGATTCCTTTGCAACTCAGAGATAGCTTGCAGGCTGGCACTGGATCTTCTGGTACTTTCTCCTGCCCTGCTTGGTCTGATCTCTGAGCCTCACGTGACATGCAGTCTGTTCCTGACCTTGGAGTCCTGATTTCCTCTAGCCCTACACAGGGGATCTCTCCATCTGCCTGGGTTAGAAAGCAGATTTAATTCTAACTGATGGTGTGATTACATGAACTGTTTGCTGAGATACAAAGCCAGTAGGCTGCATGACCCAACAGTTAAAATACAGATGCTTACCTCTTGCTCTTTATACTGTTCCTTGTATAATGATAGATTTCATAGTCTTGTTTGGCTAAATCACTAGAGAGTAGTGCTGTGGTGGTGTTTTATTTTCTTGTGGTCAAGTGTCTTGTGTAATGGGTATTATTTAATGTATCTTTTCACTTGTTTGGTCCCATTTTGAGACATTTAAGCAGCTTACACTTGATTGCAAAACACAAAACTAAAAAAAGCACGGTATGAAAATTACACAAGAAGCTAGGGAGGAAGAGTTGCTGGTTTTTTTTTTCATCATCTTGAGCTATATTCCACGTTAGCAGACTGCACTGGTCTCTTTTTTGTACACCATCAACAACTGACTTATGACACAGGTCAAAGTGAATGTTTGTATTCTGTATTACCAGTTATCTCTTCTTTTACAAAGGGTGTTATTCAAGATGTGAAAGTTGTCTTTATACCTAATGGATATATAACGCAGTGTCCTAATCTGAATCGCAGTAAGTATTATTTTCTAAATCTCTTTTTTTTTAATGTGGATGATTTTTTTATTCTTGAAAAAAAAAAAATATATATATATATTTTCAGGATTGTCATTCTTGCGTGTGCTGACACAATGTCTGTAAACAGATTGTATTTTATGTGCAGATAAGCAGCATGTGACATGTTAGCTGTGTGACAGACTTTATTTATTTATGGGTTATTTCCCTCTTTCCCCTCTTTTCCTCCCTTCCTTTTTCTTTTTAAACTTCCTTTATTGAGCATGCCCAACCTGCAGTGATTTCTTAAGCCTGGTGCAAGGAATCATGGATTTACAAGAACTCCTGGCGAAAATGACTGCAAAAGTAGGTACCTAAACATCTTTGTCAATTCCCTCTTTCTGTTTGGACTAAGACCATCATATAAGTCTGTTCCTTTTGCAGTTATTTTATGTTTTCATGGTAGAGCTGTTTTTCCCCTCTTTCTGCCAGTAGCCTTATCTGCAGTGGACTTAAGGAGACAGTTTCGTGGATGTCACTTAATTCTCATACAGCTGCTATTGTCTGGCGCAGCATTTGGTAGCTAGCGACAAAATGCCTGGGGTTTGATTTCTGTGAGAAACCTTAGCTTGATTTTCTTTTCCATGCTGAGGGATAAATGTGGAAACAAAGGAGTGAAATCCCTCAACAATTTCCTCACCATGTGATTCTGTCAGTGTGTGGTTTTGCCTGTGGGGAGTCCTGTGAAATCTTCAGGACTGGCATAGTTTCTCCTTGGGAGCTGAAATGAGGAAATGTCTATAAATCTGCTGGCTGTGCTGATCTCAACACCTTTGATCAATGACTTTTACAGTGTAGAAGTGAATTCAGCTCCAGTTAGGCACAGTGGTGTGTGGTTTTCTTTTTCCTTCCCCTTCTGTTTTGGATTGGAGAAATGGTGAATGGGAAGCTGCAGCGATTTTTGCTGGGGACTTTGCTTAGGCTCTGCTCCCACACTGTGCAGCCAATGTCTGTCTTACCTAAAGCCCTTCAGCTCAGGCTGTGGTCAAGTTCTGGGTTAGGAAGCTGTTTTTTTGAGATGGATGATCCCTTGGCTTGTGCTGAAGGGAACCCTGGGAACATTTTTTTATGTTAATGTCAGTGAAACATCTGTTCTTATTAAGGAGCAATTAATTGTCTTACATGAATCAGCATTTGTGTGTTAACTACTTGTAGATTTAAGTGCAACAAAAACCATCCTGGAGTTACTTGCAATCTCAGTGTTGTTACTGGAAAGGAATTTCAGAACTAAGATGTGTATAGTAGTGCTACTAGCAGAAAAACATTGATATGTATGATACTTGTTACTCTGCTGCTTCTAAGTGTCCTTTCCTTTCCTAGCAGGGAGGGAACTTTTTTAAAGATAATGTGCACGTTATACTGAGAATCCAGTTACCCAGCTGATATGGTTTGGACAAGCTGACTCCAAATAGGAAATGCGAAGCTTTTAGTTGAATTCACTGCTTGCAGTGTGAAACAGGCAATTATTTTGAGCCCTGCTGATGCCGTGAGCAAGTTCCAATTATTCACTGTACTGAGTAACTTGCTTGCACTGCTGTTAATTACATTTTTGCTTGCTAGTACTTTACAAGGGAAAGCAAATAATGCAGCATTTGTACTGCGAAGACTCTGTACTTCCAGAACATGGTGCTGAGATAATACTTCTTTGTGAGTTCCTTTTCAGTGATAGTAGTGTAGACTTTTGTTTTTGTAGCAATGTGTGCAGAAATACTATTATTCAGGAAAAATACTTGCAGCAGAAAAAGAAATGATTTTGGTAGAGAAATGCAAATTAGAAATAGAGAGGTGTGAGAGAAGCATTAAGATTTGTATCTGTCTGTCCAGTCCTGGAGGTCAGTAGCCACAAGTAATACTAGTGCAGGTATAAGTAATATCGTATGGGACATTGGGCAAGCAAAGAGCAGGATTTGGAAGAATGTACGGCATCCTGCAGAGATCCCATTTGGCAGGGCAGGTGGTCAGAGGATGGCCTGCTAACGTGCATGGGCAGTGATGCCTGGCTTCTGGCCCTGCACGAGGAGATGCAGAGAATGAGCGTGATGTTTTGGAATAGCAGGCCCTGTGGTTCCAAGTTCAATTGTAGCTTTTAGGATCTGTGGTAGCTAGGGTTTCGCTTACTCCCTCAGTCTGTAATTGGTTACAGATGTATAATAACCCAGTGAATGTTGTTTGCAATGAATGTGCAAGTGCTGTTCATATAATGCAAAACTATGAAGATGCAAACCAGGGCTGCTGTGGAAAGAAAACATCATGCCTAGTGACAGCGGGGTCCTGTAATGTTGGTAGCGGTGCAAATTATGCAGTAGATAGGAGAGGAGCTCTGAGGGCTCTCCCTTGAGAGGAGGAGGGCCCCATGAGTCTTGTGCTGGTGCAGAGGCAAAGCACTGACTACAGAAAGTTGTTGTGTAGATAGTAAACAGGATTATACAATGATGACCTGAAACGAGCTTACTGCCGTTGTCCTCTTTGTACCAATGTTTGTGAAGACATAGTTTCTAAAGCTCATGCTTATTTTGCCATCATTTAAATTATCGGAATCTTTCCAATAAATTAATTCAATTGATTTAATCTTCTGTCTGTTAGTAGGGAAGCACTGCAGATCAGTGTGTTAAAAATTGAGCTAACATGTTCATTTGCTGCAGGTGAAAAAGAGCATGCTATATTTCAGCACTCCCAACTGACGTGCTGAAATACTGCTGGCTTCTCTTTAAAAATTATAGGTAAAACAGTGCAATTTTTGCACTGAAATCAGTGTGGGCATCTTCTGCATCCACTTGGAGAGTGGATTATAATTTATTTTTGGTAAATTATGAGCTCATGTGTAAGCGTGCTTTTCATTCATTTATTTGTTGCTGGGGCTGGAAGGAGATTCTGAAGACTGTCAGTGCAAAACTTTCTAGGCAGTCCTTCCTTCACTGAGGTCAGACAGACTGCAGCTTGGATTTGATATTTAAATAAATAAAACTCTTGAGTTCCTGGAATAGTTCATCTCATTTGTTCATATTGTGAATGTATATGACCATGGGTAATTCTGTGAACAAAATGTTCCTGTCCACATTTGATGGGTTGTTTTGTGAGGCATTTGTTATTAATTTGTTATTAGCTTCACTAGAAATAACATGCTTCAAACAGAAATCTCTTTGCAATTATTTGTATGGACAAAAGAGAAACATGGAAGGTACACTATGTGAATAACAGCTAGTCCAACATTCCTGAATGTTAAGAACTCAGGATTAGGCTAGTATGTGGAAACTGGTATGGTGTGGGCTTCTTCAGTAGTATATTCCCGTTCATATCCTATGAAATGTAAGATATATGAAGAGCCAGATTTTAAATGTTTAGCAAATTTAGTTTTGTTCATTTGACAACATTTGGAAGGGTATTTTAGCTGATTTCATGGAGCAGGAGGTAAATGAGATTTAAACAACAACAAAAAAGCTTACTAAGCAAAATAATATAAACAATCCAGAAAGCTGTAAGGGAAAAAATATTTATTTTCTTAGTGTTTTCTTCTTTGCCTGGAGATATTTATAGTCCTGACAAAGGATATTAGATACTATTTTCAAAAATACATATTCTGGGAAAAAAAAAATTAAACACTGTCTAGCAAACATATGTGAATGTTCATTATTAATTTGTTTTTTTAAATACGAGACCTGTTAGAAAGTAGAAGCACAAGACAGGTCAGACACCTTTTAAATGAAACTAAATATGGCTTTTAGGTGGTAAACATGGTGACTAAATAGAACAATCAGAAAAGAGGTTCTGTTGAAAACAAGCAACTCAGTAAGAGGATAGTTTTGTTTCTGAAATGTGAAGAGCAGTTTTGAAATCACCAGATGTGCATTCTGGGGAGATGTGTATCAATCCCAGTATTACACCAGATAAACAGTTTAAGAAATAGAGAACAATTATTCAGAGCTTTCTTTCCTCAGGACTGCAGAGGAAACAGGCCACAGCTACTTGCCTGCTAGTTTTTTCCTTTTCTTCCTCTAAATATCTTGCTCTTATACTGGCAGAAATGAAAAAAGGCTTATTAGAATATTTTTACGTAAAGTGGTAGGAATTTTAGAGGATGAAAATGTATATATGTATATGAATATATACCATCATGTAAAAAAGCCTACAGCACTGCACACCTTTATAAAACCTATAAATCAGAATTACAGCACTGGATTCAGAGCAGGATAAGGTATGCATTCATTTTGTCGTTTGCCTCAGTGTTTGCAGTGGTTCCAATGCAAATGTGAAAGCAAAAAAAAATCAGGACCTTGAGAAATTGCCTTCTAGCTGGCAATGGGATGGTTTTTAGAGCAGTGGCAGTTGTGGGGTCGAAAGAATGCACGTTTACTTCCAAATATGCAGTCTGGATTTTTTAATTTCAAATTTTATTTGGATTTTTAGTTAATGTCACTAGAAATTGTGTTAAGGGTTAGAGATGATGACACTGGCTACCAGATATGCATATGGTGGGAGTGTTCCTCCCTGGATTAATCTCACTTTAAGACAATGCCTCTGAGGAAGGGAAGGTCTGTGAGGTGGTGAGGAGGGAATTCCAAAAGCCTTGCCTTCTTTCTACTGCTGTATGAATGTGCTTTGTCCCTACTTGTTATTGCATTGTATCTCGTTGGTCAACACAGCAATTGCTGGTGTGTAGATAGTAGTAGTTGGAATTGAGGAGGTAATATAAAGAGTAAGGAATGTTAAGTGCTACCCACAAACCCAGGGTTTTTTTCCAGGAGCAGGACTTGTCCATGGGTCAGTCTAGGAATACTACTCTGTATTAGAATGCTGTAAATCTTATTATCATAAAGTTACAGCCTCTCTACGAGTCAGAGAGCATTAGTCTAGCTGATGCTGACAATGAACAGGCGGAAGTAATTAGAAAAAGTCAGTCTGCTAGCTATCAGGACTTAAGATTTGTAAGCAAATTGATGAGCAATTAAGAAATTTGATTTAAAATCAATTGTAGCTTATGCACTTTTTGTAGTGCCTAAGGAGATCTTAGTGGGGTTCATTACAGTACAAGAGACAGTTGTGTATATCATAAGCTGATGTTAGATCACACACACAGCTCCATCGAAGTCAGATGAGTAGGGTTATTTGTTACCTGCTGACATCTTGGTTTGGAGTTTCAAATGTTGTGGTTAAATTTGGTTCAGATAAAAATAAATTTTAAGTTTTCTCATGTTTGGCTTTTAAAAATTGCATGTTTGAACTGAAGAAATCTCATCAAGTTAATTTCATTTGTAGCTAAATTATGCGGAAACAAGACTGAGTCGATTGGAAGACTGTCACTGTGAGAAGACTTGTCAAGTAAATGGATTGATCTATAGAGACAAAGATTCTTGGGTTGAAGATGATCACTGCAGGAACTGCACGTGCAAAGTAAGACTTTCTAAGGACTTTAAGAAGTAGGACTCAAAATGTGAAAACGGTCCTTGAATACATAATATGAATTCCAAGAATTGTTATGTTTTTAGCATGCATCTAGTGGCAGAATGAACAATAGGGAGGTAAATAGTAAAATAAATAAATGAAAATCTGACACATCTTATGTCGAAGCTTTAAAAATAAAATCTTTCCCTTGACAATCATGTCTTATTTGTTTTGATTATATTTGTGAAGGCTTTATGGTTTTGGGGTGAATGCAGACATTGCTTTTATTTGATTTTTGAATTGTTTTCACAGTAGTTTTTTTAAATGGAGGCCTTATCTTAATAGTATTCATAGATGCTTAGTTGCATCTTGAATGGTAACAACATGCAGATCTTGTTTTCAGCATTTATCACTGTGAAAAACTAAGAAACAGAAGAGTATTAATATGTAAATCTTGTCTTGTTGAAATTATTTGATAAATATCTGAAGAGAGTCTGTTTGTTCAAGAAAATAGAAAACTGATTGTTAAAAGTATCAGAGATGATTGGCACAGCTTACAGAAAGTGGTGCTTATGTTGTTGTAGGGATGAGCTTGTGTACTCTTCTTGATGTGTTATACTCAGGGAAAGCAGAGTAAAACTAGTAAATAGGTACCTACACAGGGATGGCTTATCTTCAGATGGCTTTGGTTTCAAATCTGTAGCTGGACTGGACTAAACTTCTTAATGAAAGATGAGTGTGTAATGCATAGACGTGATTTCATTTATCATAACAGTTTTCTGCATTATCTATTTTGTATATAGTATTCACTAACTACAGGGATTGAATTTTGTCCTGAAAACGTTTTCTTAGAGTGGAGCTGTGGAATGTCGAAGGATGTCCTGTCCCCCTCTTGATTGCCCTCCTGATGCTCTCCCAGTGCATGTGGATAGCCTGTGCTGTAAAGTATGCAAGGGTAAGTAGATCAAAAACGTTTTTCTTACGCCCTCTGTTAAGCACCTAAACTTGGCCTAAAAGCAGGTGCATTTTATAAAGACTTTAATAGCTCCTGATGATTCAGGTAAAGCGAGTTGCAGTGGTGAATTTGATTTTTGTAATTTTCTTCTAAATGAACACGCATGGCAAATCTTCAAGATTGTCTTGCTATGTTTTGTTGCTGTAAAAGTGTTCTTCTACTTGTTTGTGAAAAACAAGCAGTAATAAAAAAGAATATCTTTGCTGCAGCTTGTACCTCTTACTGATGAAGCCTTTGGTCTAAACTTGTCATAGTGACAAGTAATAAACTCGGGTGTTATCTTTTTGTCTGTCTTTTGTTTCAGTTTGGAAGGTTTTCATTCAACATAATAGAATTTCAGAACCTGAGTGAATGTCACTGTGTACAGTGATTATTTTTGCTCATTTCAAAATAAGTTGATGAAAAGAAGTAAATTTTGTGGTTAGTCTTGTTAATCTTCTGGAAATGAAAGCTGTAGGTAACATTCTTGGAAGAAATAGTCAATATTTGATGCCTTAATGGTACTATGAGGGACAAAGACAATTTATACATGGGAATTTTACCTGAGTACTGTTGCCCATCTTGCCTTAAGAAGCAGAAAAAATAAATGTTTTGGCCTCTTCTTGTAGAACATCAAACTTCATGCATAATTTTTTTCTACAAGTTGTAAGACAAAGCTGTTGAATTATTTTAAGATTTACTAGGAAAAGATGAACGTTCTTTTAGACTTCCTTTGGCTTGCTTTAGTCATTGAATTTATTAGTCCAAAGCACAGATGTCACAAAGGTCACTTGCTGTTATCTCGTTTGGTTGTTTACTCATGCTGTCTCATTTCTTTCAGTTGCATTTTGTTCTAAGTATTCTGCTTACCACAAGACTCCTATGAACAGGGAACTCAGGTGGAAAGGTGGTGTTGCCTCAATTAATTTTTTTTTTGTCTCAGAATATCTTTTTATTTAAAACACCGGGAGTCTAGAAAGTTCCTTCTTGAATGTGTAGAGTGTGGATGCTTTTTTTGACATGTGTTCGCTGACACATGTATGTACAACAGTTAAAATTGGACATGAAGTAATTGCTATGCACCAAATTGTAGTTTCAGCTTATATCCCCATGAAAAACTGTGGTCCTGATATTTGTAATGGAAAGATGAACAGTCAGAATTGTCTTTTGTCAGTGATTGGCACAAACTTGACTTGTTATTCTGACAAGAACTCAGCTTGTCAGTCAGTGGGAAGAGATGTATGGAAGTTGATTGAAATTGATTGCAAATGCCAACTCCTTGACAGAATGATATACTAGGGCCACAGTCAGTTGCTTTTGGGTATGTAGCAGTAATTGCAGGAGATTTCCAGGAGGCTGCACCACAGGTGTTAATTTCTCTGAGCTTTTCTTATTTTGCTCTGATAGAATCATCACTTGTAATTTGCTGTCTCTAGGGATTATTGAATGGCTGGATTATTGAAGTTTCCTGTCTCGGCTGTGGGTTAACTAACAAAGCAGTTCTGGTGTCTGATATGTTAAGGGTTTTAAAAATGAGGTGATTCTGTTTTGATCCCTGCCATCTTGTGTTGGCTTTAGATTACTGTCTGACAAAAGGCTATAATTGTGTTGAAAATCTCATCATTTTTTTCTCAGTTGTGGTTTAACTTGACTTGCTGTCAGGTGTGTCTGTTTTCATGTTAGAAGCAGTCATGTCAGGAGGAAAAATAGAAGAAAACAGAAAAGTTCTTTAATTCATCGTCTCCCAAAAATATTTACTTGAATTACTGATGTAAATGAAAGTTCCTGATCTGCAGTTTTTCCTTGTGAGTTTGCAACTCAGCCGTATAAACTGGGGTATTTTTAGAGAAAGTCAAGAAAACTGAGATACCAAAAGGAAGAAATCTGGTTTCTGTATGCATAGTGGACAATGAAAACAGTTCTTTTTGAAAAATTGTTTTTCTTTTTTTTTTTTTAATTTAAAAGAGCATTTGTATGTATGTTTAAACTGAAGATCCTTAGAAGCACATTAGTGCGAAAGATTATGATGACTGACCTACTATTTCTTTAGTTTCAAGGCGTTTGTAATGAAATTGGCTGTGACAGTTGCTATTGTGGAAAACTGGCTGTTGGCATCAACTGCTAAAATTGTGTGCACACCTGTAGGTGCTTATGAGAGAAGTGGATCTGTGATTTATTTTCTGAGATTTGAGTGCTTAGAATGCTTCCACTTTCACAGTGCTTTTGCTGCAACTCAGGAAATGTTCAAATCTTTGGCCATTTACAGTACATCCTTTTGCTTTCCTTTTAGTGTAATTGGCCAGTCTGTTACTGGTCGAGCACAGAGATAGCAGAAACACTGCAGGAAAAGTCATATTGTCAGTGTTCAGCATTGAGTTGTTAGTAATGTAGAGTGCCTTTGTGATGGATACTTGATTTGTGGAAAATAATAGACCAGTTTAGCGTATTTACTGTCCTTTATGGGACTGGAACTTAGACGTTCAGTTTCAAGACTACTATGAATAGTTATGGTAATACTTGACCAAGCTGTTGGCTGCCATGGATTTGCTGGAGTTTGCCTTCTTTGTAGCGGTGGTTATTCTAAACAAAGCTAGTTGATTTTTTCATAGGATGAGGAAAGTTCACTTTCTAATCTCTTGGTTTGTGTCTGGAGCTGGTAGCCTTTAGCAGAGGGGTCAAAACTTCAGGCAGTAATTTTTTTTAGTAGGGACTTTCAGTTTCCTTGGAAACCTGTTTATTTCAGGTGCATATTCAGGATATTTTTCTGAAATGTATTTCTTCAGTAGATTGATGCAATAGAATCATTTGCTAAATCAAATCCATTTGCCAGTTTTCCAGTAAGCTGAAGAGTTCACCTTTGTGCCTGCAAAAAAAATTTCAAGGTTTAATTGAAATCTGTGCTTTTATTACTCTCCTGAGGTACATGAAACATCTCAGTTTTCTTGAAAGAAGTAACGAAGACTTCTAGTAACATATATATAGTAGCTAATACTACTGTGTCAGTAATATTTTCTAATGAATGCTAATGAATTGGGCTCTATTATTTATTCTTATGCTCTTATTCCTCTTCAGTTGAGGAAGTCTGCTCTTTAAAATGAGTTGCTCTTAAAATGAGTTTATTATTAGTTATGTATCATACTGACTTCTGATGAAAACAAAAGGTATCATATTTTTAATGTATCTATATGAGTGTGATGACTGGTTTTAGATTAGTGTTATACTTCTGCTTTTGTTTGTTACTTAAATGCTCATTTTATTTATACATTTTTAATCCCTCACCTTTTTTTCCCAAATTACAGCAAAGTGTATCTACGGAGGCAAAGTGCTAGCAGAAGGTCAACGAGTATTAGCTAAGAGCTGCAGGGAATGTCAAGTAAGTTTAAGTTGTAGAACCTTTCCCTGATTTTAAATGTGTGATGTCCAAATGCGATGATAAGTTAATATTTTTTTTTTTTTAAGCTCTCCTCATGCAAATGTGATGTCCATTGTCTTGGAAAGGTGACCTTGAAGTCAATGAAAGCCACAGACATGTAAACAAGGCAGGAATATGACCTTTGCGGTGTAGTAAAAATGTGTGAAGTGACTTGGAGGGATGTTTTCTCTTTGATGTCTTGATTTTATGAGGCTGACAAAGAGGAAGTAGTACCTTGAGCCAGCTGCAAATTTAAGCCACACATGCTAAAATTTGTAGCAACATGGCTTTTGTTTGAATTATTCTAAATTTGCCTAAGTATTTCTTAAACTATCTATCTTGCTCTACTACTATTTAAGGTAAATTATGAAGGACTGGGCTGAGGTCTTTCTCTGTCAAGTGCATAACTCTTAGGCAACTAAAGATATGGAAAAGGCTGAGGTGCCCAGTGATTTCTTTCCGTCAGTCTTCACTGACAAGAGCTCTAGCCATATCACCCAAGCTGCAGAAGGCAAAGGAGGGAGCTTGGAGAAGGAAGTTCTGCCTGCTGTAAGAGAAGATAAGGTTTGAGACCATCTAAAGAACTTGAAGGTGCACGAGTCCATGGGACCTGATGAGATTCATCACAGGTTCTGAGGGTACTGGCAGATGAAGCTGCTAAGCTCATGTCAGTCTGGTGGAGTTCCCACTGACTGGAAAAGGGGAAACATAACTCCATGTTCTAGAGGAGAAGAAAAGAAGGTCCAGGGAACTATGGGCCAGTCATTTTCACCTCTGTGCCTGGCAAGATCATGGAGCAGATCTTCCTGAACATCTTACTAAGGCACATGGAAAATAAAGGTGAGGTGATTGGTGGTAACTAACTCGGCTTCACCAAGGGAAAGTCATGCCTGATAAACTTGGTGGCCTTTTATGATGGAGCCATAGCAACAGTGGATATAGGAAGAGCAACTGGTGTCATCTGTCTGAACTTGTGCAAAGCATTTGCTGTCTGGCCAACAAATTGGAGACAAAGGGATTTGATGGATGGATCACTCACTGGATGCTTGCACTCAGAGTTGTGGTAGATGGTTCAGTGTCCAAGTGGAGACTAGTGACAAGTGGCATTTGTCACAGATTGGTGCTGGGACTGGTGTTAAATAAGACCTTTGTAGGTGATATGGATAGCAAGATTGAGAGCACATGCAGCAGGCTTGCGGTTGACACTAAGCTGAGTGGTACAATTGACACGCTAGAGGAAAGGGATGCTATCCAGAGGGAACCGGACAGACTTGAGAGGTGGGCCTATGCTGAACTCATGAAGTTCAACAAGGCCAAATGCAAGGTCCTTCACCTGGGTCAGGGCAATCCCAAGCACAGGTACAGGCCCTGAGGAGAACGATTTGGGAGTATCGATTGATGAAAGATTCAACATGATCAGGCAATGAGCTCTTGCAGCCCAGAAGGACAAAGTGTATCCTGAGTTGGAATCAAGAGAAGTGTGATGAGGAGGTCAAAGGAAATTATTTTGCCTTTTTATTCTGCTCTCATGAGATCCCACCTAGAGCACTGCATCCTGTTCTGGGGCTCCCAACACAAGAAGGACATGGAGCTGTTGGAGGAGGTCCAGAGGAGGGCCACGAAGATGATCCAGAGGGCTGGACGGGCTGAAAAATCTAGGGCTCTTCATCCTGGAGGAGAGAAGGCACCAGGGAGACCTTATGGCAGCCTTCCAGTCCTTGAAGGAGGCCTACACGAAAGCTAGGGAGGGCCTTTATAAAAAGGCACGTAGCAACAGGACAAGGGGAAATGGCTTTAAACTGGAAGAGAGTAGATTTAGACTAGATATTAGGAGGAAATTCGTTACTGTAAGGATAGTGAGACATTGGAACAGTTTGCCCAGAGAGGTTGTGGATTCCCCATTCCCTGGAGGCATTCAAGGCCAGGCTGGATACAGGTTTATGCAACTTGGTCTAGTGGGAGGTGTTCCCACCTATAGCAGGGGTGATTGGAGCTAGATGATCTTAAAGATCCCTTCCAACCCAAAATGTTCTATGACTCTACGAACTGCAGTTGGTGTTTCAGAACGTAAGTAAAGGGAGGCTGTGTTAGATGAAAACATTCATAACAAGAAATGGTAACGAATGAGTGCTGAACGTGGTAAGTGTGGCAGAAACCAATCCTTGTCAAAACTTATCTTGGGAGAAGAAGTAGTAGATTATTGTAAAAAACCCATTTCTCTGCTGAGACATGCATATGTTGAAACTAGAGTATGTCTGTGTCTTTAGTGTGATTTATCACTTCAGAAAGGCATGGCTATTTTAAACACATTTGCTCCCACGTGTAATTTCCAAGTATTTCTGATTTTTTTTTTTTTTTTTTTTTTTTTTTTTTGTCTTGTTGAATTTATGGAAGGGAAGGTGATACAAGGGAAACTTGTATGTGGTATTAATAGATCAGTGTGTTAGAGCAGTTATTGGGAAGAACTATATAATGATCTGGTTATTGTTGTGCGGATGACTGTACTGAGCAGTAATTTTGTGTGCACTAATGGAAATGGACAATAGCTGGTTGTAGATGCAAAAGTAGCTTGTGCAAAATTACTTTGCTGTTGTTAGTGTTTGGCTGTGTGGGGGTGCTTGACATATATACAAAGGTCCTGGCCTCGGTCCTTGCATTTATAACATGACTTAAACTGTATATCTGGGAGGGAAAGTGACTGTATGCAATGAGATGAGGAGAATGGGAGGATTTTCACATTAAAGTGAGACCAGAGTGATCTGAACTACCTCTGTGGAACTCCTCTATGCTGCAAATAAGAGCATTGTACTCATTATTGCGAGTGTGAGAATACATTTGTGAAGATGAAAAGCGCACACTGACCGTAAAATATTTCTCATATTAAGAAGGATGGAGCTAACAATAAAATGCAAAGCTCTTTTCACATACTGTTAAAGGAAATGGGTACGTCAGTGTGCGTTGGAGTAATGTTGCAGTTTGCATTATTTACATCTGAATGAAAAGTATTAATAAGTATTTGAAACAGAATCTGTTAATGTGATAATGTGATATCATGGAAAAATGAGCCTCAAAAAAAAAAGGGGGGGTTTTCCACAGCCGTGTTTCAAGATGATGTCAAACCTTGCTGGCAAAACTTATTCTGATTCTGGACAGTATTTAAGCGAGTGCCTCCCTCTGCTTCTACAAGAAGTAGAATCTGTTGACAGGAAGTTCATTCACTGTATCTCAAGCATGACCTTGAGTGAAACACCTGTTTATTTACTGCCTCAATTAGCAATGCTTGCTAGATAAAGTCTGAATGGTGGCGAGTCTGAACTTTTGCTGTAAGTGATCATTTTCTATTCAGTACAGGCCTGCTGGTGGACAAGGTATGGAGATTTTTGCTGCTTTTCCACTTGTGTTGTATGACTAAAAGAAAGAGCTCTGTGCTTAGGGAAATGGCTCAAAAAAAAAAAAAAAAAAAAAAGTTCTGTGTGTGGTTTAATTTCCGGACTTCAAAAACAGATTTCAAGTTTGAAAAGCTGTTGATCCGTGAAAGACATACAGTAGGTGGTACAGGTCAGCTGTCAGTTTATTAATGTAGAATGACTTAAAAATACTGAGGGGAAAAAATCTTGAGTCTGTAAAGGAGAATGTATTTGTAGGTACATTAATGTCAAGTAGATGAAGTTAAGATTACATGCTTCAATTTTTATTGAAGATACAGTTTTATTTCTTGCATAAGAATCAATTTAAGCTAACAAGGCTTTTAACTTAGATTTGTCATCTTGCAAAGATAATAATACCGATGGATCCATATGGACCAAAGGTTTTCTTGATCAATCTATGAACAGTTATTATTACTGAAAACTAATCCAGACTAACAAGTGTACTTCTGTTGAACATCCTTTTAACCATAAGCACTGATGCTACTGATAAACAGCCGTTTACTTGTTTCCAGCTGGAATCCTGCCTGAAAACACTCTAGATTAATCTACAAAGAGAAAATGGCAAAGTTAGTGCACAGGTGTTTCTAAGAATCACAGAATGGTTGAGATTGGAAGTGACCTCAAGAGATCACCTGGTTCAGCCTCCCTGATGAAGCAGGTCTGCCCAGAGTGAGGTGACCAGGACCACAACAAATGTGGCTTTTGAAAATGTCCAAGGAGAAGACTCTGCAACATCTGGGCAGCCAGTGTGTTCTGTCACCCTAGCATAAAAACGGTTTTCAAAGTTTCCTGATATTCAGAGGGAATCTGTTTCTTTTTTGTATTGCTTGTTGTCTCTGTTCTGTCACCAGGCACCATTGGAAAAAGCCTAGCTCTGTGGTCTTTGCATCATCTGTTCACATATTCATACACATTAATAAGATCAACTCTGCCCCCGCTCCACCTTGTTTTCTATAGGCTAAACCATCCCAAATCTCAGCCTTTTCTCACAGGAGAGATGTTCCGGTCCCTTAATTATCCTAGTGACCCATTACTGGTCACTCCTTAGTTCTTCCGTCTCTTATGCCCTGAGGAGCCTTCAGCTGAACACCATATGTCTCGCCAGTAGAGCTAAGCAGAGTATGGTCTCGCCAGTAGTGCTAAGCAGAGAATCATCACTTCCCACCTGCTAGCAAGACTTTCCCTAATGTTAGCCTTCTGTGCATAACAGGCACGTGGCTGGCTTGTGTTTGACTTGGTGTCCACTGCGACCTCCAGGTCCTTTTCTGCCTAGCTGCTTTCCAGCTGGGTGTCCAGCTGGATGTGTGCATACTGGTGCCTGGGTGTAGGGGAACTGTTAGGCCACAGCTTGCACTGGTGATTAAGCACCTGGTGAAGGGGTGTCTCTGGCCCAGGGAGCACAAGCAGATTATTTGCACCTGTGTTCCCCATGTGACCAGAAGGGGTGAAGCCACTCAGACTCATATGAAGGCCAGCCACTGATGGGAGAGTTTCTCTTGGGTGTAGGCTGCTTCCTGAGGGGAGTGCTGCACAGCCAGAGAACCCCGTCACCAGTTGGGTGAGTTCAATACTTCTTTCTGTATATGACTCTTAGCCCTCCCGTGAATACTTTTGCCTGGTATCTCAAAGGACCTGTCAGAAATAAGTAGAACACGGGGGCTGTTCCTTCTCAGATGCAGGACTTGCAAATAGTCCCGAGGTTTCAGTTACTGCATTCTCCAGACTGTTGAGGTCCCTATGGAAAACGCAAGTGTGTCTGTGATTCAGAAAACTCATGCCTGTTTGCTTTCAGTGTTTGTTCCAGTTTGTGGGTTTCACCAGTGAGAGAATGTGGCTCATTTGAAGACAATAGAAAGAGATCTGTAGCTTTTGTGGGACTGGGAGGTTACTGCTGATCAGCTATAGTCTGGGTTAATGCCTGTGAATGACTTGATTCCTGTTCATAACTGGCTGATCTGCAAGATATTACTAGTTGTTGCTAGAGTGAGGAGTCAGAGTGCCATATGAATTCTAGAGATAGATAAGGCTCTGTTAACTTTCCAGAAGCTTGACTTATAAGTTTTTCATGAAAATAAGGAATAATTTCCTACCTATAGGATTGATTGAGAGTTCTAATCGGAACCAAAAAGCTTATCGGTAATAAAAGGGATAACTTTCTCCCCCAGTGAAAACAGCAAGAAAGAATCAAAGTAACCCAGACATCTTTGTGTTGTTTTCTGAAGTTAGCCATCTGACACGAGCTGCCTGTAGTTCAAATTTCCATTGCATGTCACTGATTCGGCTTATACCCTATTCTTTTTTCTTAATGTACTTAGCTTTGTAGTTAAAGAAACTTAATTATCTTGTAAATGTTTAACTCCAGATCTCATTCTTCGTATGCAAAAATGAGGGCTTTTTTGGCGTCTATGTCCATCTAGAATGTGTGACTGTGTATGTGAATTGAACATAAAAAGTCAGTCATTTTCCTAAGGCAGCCTGAAGCAATAATTCTGGCATGTGAACTGCTCTTACTTATAAGTCAATAAAATCTGAAATCTAATGATGGTAATTGTTATAATTGGATCTGTACTAGCTTATACCAAATTGATTATAATCCAAAGAATACTCAATGTGAAAAGATTTTTATTATTTTAAAGCTTCTGAATGATGTTTGTTTTCTCAAGAAGAAGATTTTGCAGCAAGTTGGAAAATTTAGGGAAATAGAGTCTTAATGGTAATTGAGTTAATAGAAATCTTTTTTTTTTTTTTTTTTAGATCTCCTGATTCATTAAGACAGTATGATTTTGATTTGAATTTTTTAATAGCTTCTTGATTTATCCTGTTGACTTATTTGACTGTAACATTTTTTGATCTCTGGCCATCCATTTGACTAGATTGATTGCCAGTTGACACTTTTTGTTCATATGATGGCATCCTTTACCCCTTTTGCAATTGTCTTGTCTGAGCTTTAATAACTGGTGGGTTATAGCAAGAGCTTTATCCAGCTGGTAGTTTGATAACGTGATAGTAAATGATGGCTCACTGTGCCTGGTTCTTTTATCACCTTTGTTACTGCGGTTGCACATGGAACTGTGAGGCATTCTTCCCTTTTACTGTGGAAGTCAGAGCAGGAAATCTAACACTTGCATTAACTTCCCTGCTTGTGCAGGCACTTGCTTTGATGTGTGCTGTATGATAGTGTAGGGAGTTGTTAGGGTTTTTTTTAATCAAAAACACAAACCAAACTAATAAAAAAAATGAGTTGTTCTTTGTTTTTCTTGACAAGTTATGCAACTTGCAGCAAGGACAGCTTGAAAGCAAGGAAAGACAGTTTGACCTTACTTAAGATTGCAGTTTCTGGAGCAGCCACTGGTAGTGTCTACAAAATGGTCGCTTCCTGTTTCTTGAAGTTGCTGGGCACCTTATGCATTGTCTGCACTTTGTAGACTCAGAGATATTTCCATGTGTGTAACTGTGCAGGATCTGGAGTCTGAGGAGATGCAGCTGAACCGGTGTGGCCTTGTTGATGAGGTTAATGAACAGCAAGGGCTTCTACCTGTGCTGTTTCTGACACCTGAATTACTCCTTCAGCATGGTATGGCACAGTGCTTTGTAGATGTGAAAGAAAGCTTCTGGCTAGCATGAGCATCTTGCTTCATACTGAATGAACAAATAGGTGCTGTCAATATGTTTTGTTCAAAGTCATGTATTTAACCCTCAGGTTATGAGATTGTTGCCTTTAACGTATCTTGTCTTTTTATATGGCTTTCCTATGCTTTCCTAGCTTTAGATGAATTTAGGTAATATTTTACATTTTCTCTGTGATTTGTTAATTTAAAACCATCTTTTTGTTCTGTATGAAAAACATTATGGGAGGAGTGGGGCTAGGCTCATATTAAAAAGATGGGTTGGCAATGTTATAAGCGATCAGCTTCCTTAGTGAGGCTTCTAGTCTTTTGGAAAATAAGTTTACTCAAGCCTAGGGAGTCTTGTGGCATTGCTGGTGTACATACTACTAAGCAAAGCTTGTTTGCAAGTATACTTGCCAGTACACTTGAAGAAGAAGGTATACTGATGAAATAAATACAGGTATGGAGAAGGGTGGAGTGGAAGAAGGAAAAGGAGAAGGCTGCTTTGAGGTGAGATTATAAGAATCAACTGAACAAAGAACAGGACAGCAGTTTGATCTGCATGATGAAGCTGATTTTTCTGAATAGAAAGAAGATGAAGTAAAACTGTTGCAAAATCTCCCCAGATCTGTTCTATGTCAAGTATTTTAGAGAATTCCTACAAGCAACTAGAGCCTTTGTGCACAATCTCACTCTAGTAGAAATCAAAATTGTGGGACTGTCTGTACCTTGATTTACATTTCATATAGATATTACTGTATGAATACATCAAGATTGTATTTCTGCTTTGTCATACCTTCAGAGGAATTTTTGGAAATTGGGTGATCAGTACTTCAAAAGAACAAAGTTCTTTCCAAACAAAAAAACACACAAAAAAACACCTCAATAGCTTGCTCCCTGCTAATATGCTGTTGTTACTAGAGATTGCCAGAACTGTAGATGGAACACTGTGATCCTTTCCCTTAATGTCATCTTTTAAATTTTTCTTTTTAAACTATTATTTATTTTCAGAATGGAGTTTTGGTAAAAGTAACAGAGACTTGTCCACCATTGAACTGCTCAGAAAAAGATCATGTACTTCCAGAGAACCAATGTTGCAGTGTTTGCAGAGGTAAGCCAGAAGCTATGTGTACTTTGAAGGAATGTATGTTGTTGATTCATCTGGGGGATATGTTGTAAGGAACAATTCCTTTTAATGATACATTAGGTACCTGTATGAACTCGAGTCTGTAATTAGCCTTCACGTAATGCCAGATTGTGATATTCCTTTGGGTACAAGACTTAACAGATACATGGGTGTAATTGCTGTGAACTAGAGAAGGAGGAGTTGGGGGAGAAAAGATCTGATACCTCTTATAAATTCCCCTTAAAAAGAAATTGTTTAAACAAGGTATTTTGTTGCTTGAATGTGCAACTGCACTGAAGGTACAGGGCTATAAGCTTTTGGGGGGTGACACTTGAGCTCTATTTTAAAATGACAGTAGAAATAAGGTTTGAGTTTCTGTGCTTTGAGGCTGATTTAGTACTGAAGTCTTTCAGGACTTGTTTATGAGATGAGCCAGACAATTATGAAATCAAAAAGACAAAATGACCCTACGGTGCAGAATGGCATTTTTTTATTCCTTTCTATAAGATGTTGAGACATAGGTTTCCTTTCATTGTTCTCTTTCATTTCTTGTGAATCCTGGTTGCATGCTACACCAGACTGATGAACACGCTGTAGCTATTGTCACTGAAAAAGTTCTCTTCAATGAGGATAACACAAGTTTCACAAGGTCAGAGAACTCAAATAACTTTTCTTCTTCAGGTGTGTTGTAAGCAGGGACCTATTGGGTGTATGGTGTTAAGGTCATATCCAAGGAATTATTATTTTATGCTACTTCTGTTCCACACTTTTCCTATGGCACTGAGACTCAGATAAGCTTAAGGGATCTGGTCTCTCAGAGCAGGACTTAGCAATGCACATCAGGCATGTTCAAGCGAGAGGCATGCCTAGGGAAGGTGAAATATTTCCAGGCTTAGGTGGTTTCTTGCCTGTATGCAAATTCCTCCAGAAAGCCATCGTAGATGTCAATGAAGGAGTTCTGGATCGGTCCCTTAGCCAGTGAAAAATAATTACTAAACACACGTAGTTAAATATTTACTAAGGTCTTGAACTTGCAAGTTTATGTGTGTGGTTGCAGGGGCCAGCACATTTGACACAGTTTGCTGGATGATGGACTAAGAATATACATGCTAATTTTATAAAGCACTTTCTAGAAACATCTGTAACTATTTAAGCAAGCACTAAATGTTACTTCTCTGTCTCTCAGAGGGCTCTGTGTCTTAATGATGCTTAACAGATGGCCCAGTTTGATGTAGTGTAGCACTGAAAAAAATGAGCTTCATTACTTTAAAAAGTACTAGAAATCTGAAAGTTTGAAAGTTGATGAAAGATAAGTTCTATAATCACTCAATTCTGTGTTATTGCTAATGATAGGTAATCCTTTTAGATATTCATCCCCAAACTGTTTTTATTATTTATTAAATAACATGAATATCTGTACTTGTGGGATGGTTTCCAGAGGCAGAGGAAGGAATTGTACTTCTGCTTCTTATGGATTCTGATAGACAGAGCTTTCAAAATGATACATCGAACGTCCATGTCACATCTACTTTAGTTGATACTAAAGCAATCCTTTTTCTAAGTTCATCTTTGCTTTTTCAAATTCTTTTCAGAATTATGCGTAAAGATATGATCAGTTTTGTCAACTTGATAAAGCAATAAATTGACCTTGGCACTCTTAAGTCTTGTTTTATTATATATCTTGAGTTAGAATATGTATTTGACTTTTTTGTCTCTGTTCCATGTGATCCAAATTAATAGCAAATAGTTTTATTTTATGTAGAGCATGGATATATATATATACATATACATAAATATATATATGTATATTATATATATATAAAGGAAAAAGGAATATATTATATTTTTTGGTGTGGGTTTTTTCATATAAACAATTGTGCTCTGATATGGCAAACAGGCCAGAGTTGAGAAAGAAAAGAAAGCTTCTCCATTTGCAAATAATAACTTCCTTAAGAGACAATGTTCATCTTTTTTGCCCAAGAAAATGCAGTGAAGAAGAAATCCAGTGGTAAATATAGCAATTAGCAATGAATGCTGTTTGGGGCATTTGCAGGTAATATGCAAATTTCACTTTGTGTGTGCAAAGACAGAGGTAATACTCTGTATATGCATTTAGTTGTAACAGTCAACAGGGTGATTAATAAATCTTTACTAGTAATATTAAATTAGATGGCTAACAATTCTGTAAAAAGCTTATTAGTACACACTGTTGACTGGCAGATTTTGTTTTGTATCATATCTTTGTATTAGGCTTTGCTTTCTTTAGCATTCAGTTGTTGAAAAGTGGAAAGCTTCTACTGAATTTCATGTTCTGTAAAATGTATCTTTGATGGAATAAAATACCTTTGCTGAACTAAATTTGGGCAAGATTAGGTTTGCAGCCTTGGCTTTCCTAGTGGCAGCAAAAGAGTTTCAATTGAATGAAAGAATAAATGTAGAGGGCCAACAGAAGGAGAAACAAGAAATATGGAAACTTCATGATGCTGTGGTATAAGACTGTGCACTTTTCAGTGATCTCTAATATCTGCCACACTGATAGCTAACTGCTTAAAATAGAGTATGCAAGAAAAAAACAGCCCAGTATAAGAAACTGGTATTTATGGTGGTGGAAATCATGAATCAACGGAAGTCTGAGTTGAATACTGTAACATACACAGCTGTTGGGCTTCCTAGATAGTCATTATTTGTAAATGATTAGAAAAGTAAAACTGGTGAATGAGACCTTTTCTTCCTCAGGTTTGCTAATGCTAGTTTATAGTATAACATGAGTATATGATAACTAAAAGCCAATTTCAGGATTTCAGTAAAATCATAGGATTGTAGAATGGCTTATGTTGAAAGAGACCTTGAAGATCATAGAATCACAGAACAGCCTGGGTTGAAAAGGACCACAATGATCTTGTAGATTCAACACCCCTGCTATGTGCAGGGTCGCCTACCAGCAGACCAGGCTGCTCAGAGCCACATCCAGCCTGGCCTTGAATGCCTGCAGGGATGGGGCATCCACAACCTCCTTGGGCAACATGCTCCAGTCTGTCACCGCCCTCTGTGTGAAAAACTT
>NW_024885310.1:1419606-1533579 GCF_019232065.1 Centrocercus urophasianus
GAGAGCGGCTCCAGCCCTCTGATCATCTCAGTGCCCTCCTCTGGACCTGCTTGAAGATCTCTCACCAACCATTAGATCAGGCTACCCAGGACCTCATCCAGCCTGGCCTTGAATGCCTTCAGAGATGAGGTTTCCACAGCTTCTCTGTGGAACCAGTGCTGGCCAACTTGCTCTAGCTGTCATGTTCAGCCCATGTTTAAAATGATCGTATGATGTTTGCAGCAAAGCAGACATAGAGGGGAAGAAGCTTTCTTTTTTTTTTTTTTTTTTTTTGCAAATCACTTTTTTATAGCATGCCTATTTTATGACCCAGGGACAATCATAATACGAAAAATAATGTCATGAAAGTTTTATGCTGTTCCCTTCAGCTATTTTCCTCCTTGCCAAACACAGTGTATAATTTTGCAAGAGTGGATTTTTTTCTCCTTTGCATGAGTGATTCAAAAAATTTTCACGAGAGTTTTTCTGTTATGCTCATAATTTTGATATGTTAGAAGAGCCTCTATAATAGCCCTAGCTCCTTCAATCTGACTCTCCCTAAATGTGAGAGTGTGAGGAAATAATGAAGTAGCAAGAGCTGGTTTCCTGCAGAAATGTTCATTTGCTGTCCTGTAATACGCTTTGGCTGGTAGATTTGGATTGACTGCTGACACTGATTTGACAGGAAGTAGAGAATCCTACAGATAATCTTAAGCTTGCATTTTACTTTTGACACAGAATTATAATCTAAAAATGGTGGCTTCTGCCATCCTCACTTGTTCTGCTTTGCTTTGTGTTAAGGGGATTTCAATTATTTCACTTAAGGCATGAGAACCCTCTGCAGTTAACATACTTCCCATCTCTGTCTAGCTGCAAGCTTGGGCTTTGCTTTTTCAGAAATCAAATAATTCTCTTGCGTTGCTGTGAAGTACGTGTTATAGCAAGGTTTTATTTTTATGAAGGTTTAACGCAGGTTGATAACTAAGTACTGGATATACATATTTTTAACTGTATTTGGTATTTAAAAGACTTTTGTTTGCAAAAGGGAAAAGGAAATATTTAGAATCTTGTAGGATGTGCAGTACAATTATTCTAATGCACAGAAATAGAGTGTTTAATAAGATCTGCAGTCAAGTAGCAGCTTGAGAGAATTTAGGAAGTTGCTCTTATGTCACACCACTGAGTTCTGGGACCTCAGACTCTGAAGGCATAAAAACTGCTGTTCAAAGTGCTTCATTGCTCATGACTTGTTTTAAAAACTGGTTCAGATCGTGAAAGGACATAATTGCTAGTGCATATTTTATGACTTCCTATGAGGTGTTTCCCAGATTTACTTTACATATTTACATTAGTTACTGTGGGACTTAAGCATAAGAAGTTAAAAGATTTTGAGGGTGAAAGGACCTTGAACCTTTTAAACATAGCTAATGCTATTAACGGAGGCATCATCAGCACTCTTTTTAGAAGCCTCTGATGTGTGAAACAGTGAAAATGTGGATTGCTGCAGGGGAGTTTCTTGAACAGCAAGAGAGAGGGGGATTACAGTTCCTAAAGTGAACAGCTGGGGACACTGGAAGGAGTGCAGAAAGCATTACCCATGTTACAAGGAAACCCTCAGAAATCTGGGAGGCTCATCAGTGTGAGGGTATGTATGTAGGGTATATTTGATTGCAGCCATGCTTTTGAGTGAATTCTTGCATTCTTCAATCTGCAATTAAACCAAATCACCAATATAGTTGGTACTTAAAAGATAGGCAAACCTTGATGTCATTGCAAAACAGTTTAGCACACTGCTTTGGAAAGGCAGGTTTGGGGAACTGGAATGTGAAGATACTGAGAAGCCTGGAAAAATGAGAGCAATGTTTGGGTGCCCCAAATAGAATGAATGTTTAATTTTAGATAATCTGACTTGGGAGCAGTAAACTATGCAATTTCTGATAGGTACACAAGTGATAGTTTTATGCCTGGCATCATGAAAATTGACCTCTTTCACGCTTGGTTTAGTACATTAGGGGTGGTAGTTCTGCAGTCAGATATTGCTGATGAAAAGATATGGATGATGCTCTTAAGAAAAATGGGAGCAAACATTTCTGCAGCCTTGATAAGGAAGAGTAATGTTATTAGAAATGTTTGGGCAAGGAGCAGAGGTCATTGTGCCTATAAAAAAAAATGTAAACACGCTCTTCAATATTTAACTCCCATCTTGAATAGTTTTGAAGGGCTGTTGTGAACATTCATGACTGTATGTGTCAATGTGGGGGGAAAATGTTTTCTGACATCTGTTCTGAATGTGTTTATCTGTAATTTTAATTCACGCTCATTTGCCTTGTCATCTGTGTCGGCCTGAAATTAGCTTAGATGATCTGAACTATTTAAGATTTTCTGTGCTTCTGTCAAATCCTCTCAATTGCTTGCTTGCTCACATGTGATGATTCTATTTTAAGGCTTTTCTTGTACTTAGAGAGGCGTTGACTGTCTAGATAAGACTTGGCTGAATATTTGGAAATCTCAGTAATTCAGTTATTTTCACCTGGTCAATAGCAATATGTGCCCTCTGCTAGCTGCTATCCGTGGCTGGTTGGCATTCAGAGTACACTGGGTAGTTTTTCCATTTGTGTAGGTATGATGAAGGAACACCATAGATCATTTCATGGTCGAGAACTAATAAATATCAGATGTTTGCGGTTTTTTGCATTCTGGTTGCTTGAGGGTGAGTGGTTGCTCCCATCAATAGATTGACATTTTAGTCAGTGCTCAGGGCCCTCTCTTCTTAGGAGTATAAGCACAGCACTAGCCAGTCAGCAGCCCTAGGCATGTTCCAGCCTGCTGAATATGAATGAATTTAAGTGTTTACCTGAATTAGTCATTGAATTGGACCTAAAGGTGTGAACAACACAGGTAGCTTATTTTTTTTGCAGGGCGGTCCAAATACAAACTGGTCTTTATTCACCAGAAAAGCGCGATAAACACTCGGACCCAATATGAACTGCCAAGAATAGATAGCATTTATTCCTTTTTCACCTTCAAAACCCCAGCTGGGGAGAATGCAGACCAAGGTCTAAGAAGTACACCACCACATCCTGGATATGAGCCTGTCAGTGCTTTTGAAGTGCTAGATGTGTGTCCTTACTGTGGGGGAAAAAACACTTGCAAGAGCCTCTGATTCAATAGAATGTGTACTGTGACAGTGAGCCCTTACAATTCTATACTGTCACGCACATTTTTCTGCAGGTTAACCTTAAATGACGTTTGTTTTGTAAAAGCTTGAAAGCATACAGCACTGTGCGTGCTCTTAGAAGAACAGGTTTGCTGCTTTTTGCTTATGGATGTGTTGAACAAATCTTTTGAAATGCTGTGGGAAGTGGAGCTTGAGCCACTCTTGGTTAACATTTTTAAAAGGCAGGAAACGGTGTTTCATGGGTAATAATAATAACATATTCATAATAACAAATGCTAAAGGCAATCTAGAAAAGTAGTAGGTTCTATTATCATATATTTCTAATGAGAGGAGAATAGTGGAAAGTTTCTTAGAGCCTATCAATTGTTTTTGATGCAGAAAATTATATAAGGACTATTGTAATGAAAACATGCTGAGAAAAATGAAATCATTTTTTAAAGGTTTGGATGAGAAGGAAGGAGGTGTATCTTTTTATCATGGCTTATTGTTGTCTAAAGTTGGTTATTTATGCCTCTCAAGTCCCTGCACAGTAGTAGTAATCTACACTAAATTGAAATGTGGTATTTTATAGTAACTAATGCAGTGCACTGATATGTTATGTGGGCTTTTAGTTGCAGTGTCTACTACTAGTAATTAAGCAAGTTAATGCTGTGTGCTAGTTCAAAAAATAATTATTCTGAAGGACCAGAAAATAGCCTGGAATGTCATGGTGTCAGAGAAACAGTGGAAAAAAAAATATTAAAAAAAAGCAACCAAACAACAAACACCTTGTCTCTTGGGTAATATCTAGAATATTAACAGAATAGAAATCTTGCTTAGAGATGATAAATTGGATGCTGAATGCAGGATTTTTGAGTTCCAGTGCTCAGTTTCAATTATAAAGGCAAAAAAAGACAAATACTCTGGTAGCATAAATGGCTAAAGAGTATAACTGCCCCTTAATTTTTACATTTCATTTTATTTTTCGATGCAAGTTAAATATATAAAGTGCATAGATTCTGTAGAAGATTAATGAATTGCCGTGGTTTCCTCCTCTGAAGTTGTCTTTTTTCCTTACTAAAGCTATCCAGGCAACTGAATGCTTGGAGAAAAAAAAAAAAAGACTTGAGTACAAATTGATGGAGGAATTAAAAAAGCCTGTGTACCAAAATTGATTATAGAGTGAATTTCTAACATATAACATGCTGAAGCTTTCAAGAAATTAATATGGTCAATGTAAATTTTAAACCTGAAATAAGCATGTTTTAATCCCTATTTGCATTTCCTTGTATTTCAGGCCATAACTTCTGTGCAGAAGGATACAGATGTGGTGAAAATTCAGAGTGTAAAAACTGGAACACAAAGGCTACATGTGAATGCAAGAATGGTTATTTCTCTGTCCAGGGGGACTCCACGTATTGTGAAGGTAAAGAAAATATTAAACGACCTGCCCCCTTAACAACGTGCTCAGAAAAATAGTATTAAACAAGTGGTGGAAGAATTAATTCCATTGCAAAGTTGAATTTCAAGATAGTGAGATCACTTCTCAAAGGGGGCTCTTTTTGAATGCATGAAGTTCAAATCAAAAGTAATCAAAAAAAGGAGGAATTGGTGCTGGGCTATTCAGATTGTCTATTGTTCTCCTTCATTGGTTTGTTCTTGTATTGGCATGCTAAGGTCATGCTGTCATGACAACTTCCAAAATACCTTTTTTCAAGTGCTGTAACCTAAAATGTTTTCTAGAGAGTAACATCTGTGTAAGATGTATTAAACTTAGGCAGTGTATGTTCTGCTGGCAATCATGAGTAAGGTTAGTGTGAAGGGATATGGAGAGTTCAACACAGAAATGGTGATCTGCTGTACTTCCTGGTGTGTTTCTGTGGACCAGGTATTTGTTTGAAGCAGTCCTCTTATGATACAGAAGATGCTGTTTCTGTAGCTGAAGGGCTGTAGCTGAGGTACTTCTGTTGATGTTCCATCACAGGAAAAGATGCAATATTCTCTTTTTTTTCCTCTGCGTTTTCTGTGCTTGCTGTTATTTTTGACAATGATCTACATATCAGAAAATGGATTGATGAATCAACATACAGCGCATTTCTTCTTGCCTTTGCCTTAGAAGGCTTTTTTTAATGCTCTTGTATATTAGTCTGCAGTATTTAATCTTTTGGCTAATAAAGGAAGTTTCAGAACTACTTTGTAAAAAAAAAAAAAAAAAAAAAAAAAAAAAAAAAAAAATTCCCCTAGGTTTTTCATCTAGTTGTTCTAGTGATGGAATGGACTTTTTTTGACAAGCTTTTAAAGTACACGAAAAATTGGAAGTCAGGGTGAAAGGATAAAAGAGGTGTGCATGGACTGGGTTTAAATAATCTTACGTTGATTAAAAAAAAAAAAGCTTAAGTGAATAGGATTGCTTTAAGCAGTTCGTAAAGATATTTGGTAACTTGTTTTTACAAATCTTGTGTTATTTAGTCAGTTCTCTGCAGACAGAAGTTTGCACGCTCCTGTATATGCACTTTCAGTGTCTGTGAAAACAATTTGTATACGTTTCTTTTAGAAGACAGGCAGCCTGTTTGTCATTTTTTTTTCCTACAAAAAGAGAAAAGTATGAGAACTGCTGTATAAGGGCACTACAAAGTCTGTGCAAAAAGCAAAAGACAGTTTCAAGGCTCCTTGTCAGCCATAATGCAGAATTGAGTACTTGTTCTTTTTCTCCTTTTTAATTACAAGCAATATCCAGTGTTCTTATTAATCTAGTAGCAGATTGTCTATTTTCCTTTTTTCTCTACGACAAAAGTTGAAAAACCTCGAGTCAAGTAACTCTGGTGTTGACAGTACATTAGTGGTGGGGTAAAAAATGAGCTTTGGGAAGAAATTAGCTTGAATGTGTATATGGCCTGTGTTGCAGTGAATTTTGGAAGGGCAAATCATATCCCTGACTTCTTGTATGTATGAATAAAGCATGGCAGAACTGAATAAATCCAGCTTTCTTTGCTATCTGAGACAGTGATAGAGGAAAGAGGATTTCTAGGTATTACAAAATTGTAAATTTGGTAGATGGAGAATGGTTCTTAGAAGACTAATACCTTTTTCTTCTTGTTATCAACAAGAGTAGCCACAGAGTGACAAATTGGTAGCCCAGAGATAACTTCTTCCAGCCCTGCAAAGGATTTCATTTCATTCCTTAGAACACTTTTCTGCAAAATTGCTTTGTATGCTCCTCTAATTTCATTTATCTCATCTGTGCTTAATCTGCTAGGTAGAATAATTTCATAGGTAGCTTTATAATATTCTCGAAGACATGGTAAAGCTGTTATTTGAATCAGTGAGATCACAGACATGCATCTGAAGGTGTAATCTCTTAGTGTTGGTACAGAGGAGTAGTGAATTTCTGTGTGTATTGTGTAAGAACTGAATGAACGAAACACGTGAACAAGAAGTAAAACCCATACAGAATATCTGTGGGAGCAGGGAAGATACCTTTTGTAATTCTGGTTTTGCCTTTGGTATTCTTCTGCCCTTAAAATTAAAAGATGACATTACGGTTTCCTTTGAGACTGTGAGATTAAAGTAGTTTGTACTTAAGATGCATGCCTATAAGTGACACTTGAGTTCAGAATGTTCTGGAGCTTGAAATTTTCCAAATTTCTTGTTTCTGCCATTGTACTTAGAACACTTGTGTGCGAATTCTAATGCATGGTGTTATTTTATGGTTATTCCTGCTTACTCTTACGTTTAATTCTGGTGTATTGTTGACCTTTATGGCACCATTTTGATCTTGCAAGATCTCTGACAAGTTGCATTTCAGTTAGCTTTGCTTTATTTATTTGGAAAATAAATTACGAAAATAACCCTGAGAAGCTCTTACAGTCCATCTCCAGTAACTACTCTTCAAGCAGCCATCAGCTCTTTGTGTCAGAATGCACAGGTGAATGGTTATTCACTATTAGGGATAATGTAAGCATTTTTAAGGAAGATTGTTTCTGAAAATGAGTGCACAAAGCTTGTAGAGAATGAAAGCAGAAAGCAGAGATCTGCTTTTATAGAATACAGACATATTCAAATACACAAGTTTTTTTTCTTGGTCCACTTGCATGTGTTGTATATGTGAGACAAATCACTTGCCATTTGCAGAGCAATATATACAAATATGTCTATTAGCCAGTTTGGCTGAGCTTTAACTTCAGATGAGATACTTAGGTGCAAGTGTTAAACCAGTCTTCTTTTACTTCAGTCACGTGGATAAATTCTGGTAACTGCACAGATAACCAGAGTCTCTGGTGACTGATATGACACGTGCAGCTATGACTTCTTAGCACACCATTTAAATCTGTTGTGTTGATTCTTCCAACATGATATGTGGTGTACAGGAGATAAGCAAATATACTTTACTACTTAAAAGCTAGAATGCTTCACGGTTTAGGACTACTTCACAAACACCAACAGGACTCTCCTGAAAGAGCAGAGAGAGGGGGAAGCATTGGCAAATGAAGAGTCTGGAAGCTCAGAGACAAAATGAGAAAAATAAAGCCAAATCAGTTAAAATCCACGCTTGTCACTGGCACGACTATCCTCGCCTTCTAGATGCTAGGAAACAAAGAGCCATGTCTTCTGAGAAGAACTTGGTGAGATTCTGCTGTTGTTTCCCAATAAAGAGCAAAAGCAAAAATCGCTTTTTTTCTCCCTCCCTATTTCAGTTCTGTGTTCTTCACTACTATCTAGCTTGAAATTCTGATAACCCTTTTCTGCCTGTGAAGTTATGCTGGTACAAAAGGGATTATTACCTAATTGTGGCTGGATTCTGATTCATTGTGGGGGCTGCTTAAATCTTAAGTGGAATAAATCTCCCCGTTAGGATAAATGCATGTCTATTCTTGCTGACAAGAGTGCATCAAACAAAATTAGTATTAATATCCTTTGCTTCATGCAGAGCTAATCATGCCCCAGGAGGCATCTAGTATGAGTGATACTGTAGCCACAAGATGTCTTGTCATGCTACAAAGAGGTATTTTTTCCTTTCTAGTTCACTAATGTCATCCCAGAACATTCTTGTCGTAATGGATATAATGTAGAAAAGGATTCATGGACTAAAGTGAGCCTATAAGATTAATATTCTCAGTATTATGTTGGTAGTGTTTTTTTATTTCCCTGTATGCTGGAGCAGGATGATATGCTGTCTAGGATATCTTCCAGTTTGTGGTGATGAGTATAAACAGGCTGTGTGAATTTTAGTTGATCTTCTAGGAGCAGCTGACAAAGTAAAGCTATTATATAAGAACATGAAGAAAACTTCTGTGTCAGAAGCAGCATTTTTAGGTGGTGATTAGGACAGAAATCTTGAATGAGGCTGGTTTGCCCTTAAAAGGCCAAAAATTCTAAGGCCCCATGTACTGTTGAGAATGCCTGATACTACTTTCCACCCCTCCTTCCCCCCTTCTTTACTGGTTAAGTTGCCAGTGATAGTAGATCTGTGAGGGATGTACTTCTGTGAGATTAATTCAGCAGCACTGTTAGTTTCTTTATATGCTCTCTTAAGGTCACCACACTGATGTTACTTCAGCATGAAGAGTTAGTGAGCTAAATGCCTTAATGTTGGTGAGAACTGTTCTATTTTTTGTCCTGATGGCGTGCTCAAGGATCCCTTATGATGTTCATTCAGAGGGAACTTCACACTTAGTCACTTCCTTCCTTCCTCTGTCCGAAACATTTTATCTTAATTTGTCATTACGAAATTATTGCACATTATTGCTCTTTTCAAAAATGTCACATAAGCTGTGAAATATTAACTGAAGATTAAGTACTTGGCAGCAACATGTTCAGTTTGTATTTACAGCGATCTTATTAGACTAACAGGTTCTGGGGAGATGACATAGAGGTGAATAATTTTGATAATCTTCATCAAGAAAATCTTAATTAGTTTACTTAAATGAGTGGCAACAAAACTTCCTGCAAGTGTCACTTGACTGATACAGTTTCTACTTTTCTTATCAGTGTCTTCCCCAGTCCAGTCTGGCTGATATGTTCTAACAGTTATTGGCAGAATGATGCAGTGTTATTTTTCTTATAAATTGTTTCTCCTTTTATAGTAAGCTAAATAGTACTGTTATACCTGTACTTCAGTGTAGCGATTAAGCACAGCTAGAGAAATAGGCTGTACGCAGACTTTTTTGGTGTGAGTTCAAGTTAATCCACAATATGCCATCTCCTACAGAATATTTTTGAAATCAGTAAGTAGGAAACAATTTATATGTGTATAAAAAAAAATTATCATGCACTTAACATGTAATTGATCTTTTGTTATTCTTAATTTGAGTAGTCCATTGTGACTCACTGCACACAGTAGAAATTCCAAAGTACTGATCCTTCACTCCTGTCTTTTTCCTTCTTCTAAATAAGCAGACCTAAATTACAGGATTAATGAGAAATTTCAACACCCTCCTTCACACTTGTTGGCTTAACTCAGCTTCATATTAGCTTGAACTCAGCTTCACATGAACTCTTTGACTTTTGATTTTCATTACGGTTGGACAAGAGGAATGGTTTGACTTAAAAAATCTTTTGACTTAGAAAATCTTTCTAATTATGGCCTGGAATTATTGGCCTAGAAAACTGCATTTGTGTAGTCTATTTCATGAAGCAGTCTAAATGTCCTGAGGTTAGTTAGTTGACATTTTCCTGTAAGGTTGGGTTAGCAAACTGTCACTTGTTTGGATATACTTTCTATAATCAGCAATAGCAGTTCTTTATTTATGGTTATTCTTATCTATGTTAATGTTAGCAATTGCAGTGTTAATAGCAGTGCCCATTACGTACTGCTGGGGCTTTGAGATGACAGAGGATGAACTGGGGTCGTCAGCTCCTTGCTCTTCTCATTTCAGGTCATAGTAACAAAACTCCCAGTTTTGTCTGAAGTTCATTCACCTCAAGATATGAAAAGTTGAAATAATTTACTATTTTGTAATATAATTTCTGTTACAATTATATAAAATAAATCTTTCTGGGATTGTGGCTTGTGAAGTCAAAAAGATGGAAACTGGCAGCAAATTTGAGAGTTGTACTTGAGAAACCCAAAACTGTGTGGTATGAAGCACCCTCTTTGGGCTTTAAGTGGTTGATATAGGTCAGGTGTTTGGGGTTTTATAGCACAGCCAGAACGAAAGCTGCTCCATGGTATTAACAGGCAGAGAGTCTTCCCCAGCAGAGGTAAAATTACTGTAAAGTCTGTGTCTAATGTCTACCATAGCATTGAGAAAGGCTATATTTCAATTTTATGGCTAAGCATAAAGCTTTGGAGTCAGTAGACCCTCAAAAACATGAGTGAATGTCTGCATTTAATTTGCTGTTCTAGATTTACATCTGTGAATGAGAGCAGAAAGTATTCCTGGGGCTTCTAAATCTTTCAGAATTTATCACATGAAGTAAGACAATCCCAATCTCAAAATATATCCAGTAAAGACTAGATCAGTCTGCTCTTAGTTGCACTAACTCACTTGCAAATAATGCTTTTCAAGGGAACATGACCTCTTTTAAGACGGTGAAAGTCAACACGGCAAAAAATGACTGGTATTGACTACTGAAGTATGGCTGTTCCTAGAGTTTGTAACAACCTAAATTGAAGATGACCTTTCTTATTTTATACTGCAGTCTCATCAAAATGAGTCTTATGTTTTTGCAGAATTAATTTGTCCTGTAAAATGTAGAACATGTTGTCGTAATACCATTATTCTCATCAGCGTTGCCTTTAAATTCATATCTAGGTACAACCCTGTTAAGATTGAAGTCAATATCAGAGATGTATGAAAACCTTGAGGAGAAAACTGACTACTCATTTGCCCATGAGCATGGAACCGAGCATGCAGCATGGACAGACCAGGTGAACTGTCTGCCTGATCTACTGTACCACCATGCAGTGGCTTTCTGCAGCTGCTTCTCCCTTGCCAGGCATACAGTCATCTTTCTGCCACAGCCTGATGCTGCACGTGATGCCATGGTAGCTATGGGCAGTTGATGTGATTAGGACTGGGGACATTAACACGTGAATTATCTAAGTTTTTAATCTGGTAATGCAGGAGATCTCATTCTTAGGTCTGTAGAACAATATTGTGTTATCTTACTGCCCCATGGGAAACAAGAATATTGATTGACTTAGGTACATAGTACTATTGAGGTATTGACTTAAGACAATAAGCTTTGGTCCTCAGGATTCTGATGCTAATTTTCAAACCACATTGAGTTTTCCTGTTGTGTGCGTCCCAGACACACAGTGCCCCTTTTTCTTTCTATTTCTTTTCATTTAAGCTTGATGATGTCAGAAATAATTGTGAAATTCTTTCCAGAAAGACAAATATATTGAAAAATTCCACTCCAGAGATGCTGATGTTCATACAGGTTTGGTTGGAAAACACCTATTTTCTGAAAGCAGTGCAGAAAGCAAAGCAAAACATAGAGGAAAAAGGCGTGCTTTTTCTTTTTTTAACCCATCCTCACAGAAATTAGGAAAAAATAGCCTTATGATATTATATGATAGTTTTGTTCCAGAAGACCAAGCGCACAGCAGACTTTTAATGAAAAAAGGAAAGAAAACCCTGTTGCTATACTGCCAGAAAGAAGAAAATATTGAACCATGCAATGTGACTTCTGTTATTGTTCTTAAGATGAGAGAATTCAATGAAAGTTACCTCTTACATTTAATCCTTTGATCGTTTACATCTTATCTATAGATGGCAACTTAGTGTACAGAACTCTTCCCAAGCAGTTTAAACAGACTGAGAAGTAAACCCAGTCTTGCACGTGTCCTTTCAGGTACAAGGCAACTGGCAATCCTTAGTTGATGTGTTTCTTGCTGTATGAAGTAAACTAATTTACTGTGCAATTCTCCTCCTTTGACACTGACTGTAGAATTTCCATTGCAGCTGTCTTAATTTCACTGCGTTGTTGATTGGCAGGTGTCATTAATGTTATGTAGTAACACAGCTTCCATGTGGCAGTGATATATGACTGTGGTTTTAGATGGTTTCCATTGGTTTGACTTCTGGATCAACTTTTGATGATTCTCCTTTTGTTTGTTGTATACTCAACAAAAAAAGCAACCTTCCTCACAAGGTGTTACTTCTTCCTGCAGTCGATGTTCACTAAATGTCTTAGTAAACTTATGTTCTGTACTGCATAGATGTACATGTATGCTTAACTATATGCCCTGGATACTTAGCAAAATTAACTAATGGGACAGCTGTTAGTAGGAAAGAATTGCATTTGTTGCAAATACACTGAAATTCTGTGTTGAAATGTTAACAGAGGAAAGTGGGAGGAGGACGTAGAAGTGTAGTAGGCCAGTTCACCATATCTGCTGCAGAGACTCACTCAGTGGCAGTTTTTCAACCAGAATTAAGTCCTCACGTGGAAATGTAAAAGTAAAACAAAAAAAATCCAACAGTAAAATTGCATTCCCATTTCATAAACATACGACTTGATACCATCAAAAATATATATATTATTTGTCTTTAAGTTCACAATTTCTTTAAAAGGTGCCTATTAACCTACTTTACAAGACTTTACTTACTTGGCAGTGCCAGCTTCAAATTTCCACGCATGTGTGTTTGTCAGTGAAAGTTCCTTCTTTTGTCAGCATAACCCAAATAATGCATTTGTTCTTTGTTTGTGAGCTTTAATGAACGAGACTGCAGTTTCCTTGTACTATGACTTGCTAGTGGAGGAGACAGAATTAAAAACAAAACAGACTTCCTTCCTGAAAGTAATTACCTAGATGGAAAGATGGGGACAGCATGCTTGCTAGTGGATGAAAGTTTTCAAATAGATATTTTTTTTATATTAAGCAGATTCTGAAGCTTGTTGGAAATGCTCTGTGTGACTCTAGATGGATTATTTATGTTATCAGAACTGTTTTTATACTTAAAAGTAAATTAGTTTAAATTCACATTCCAACTACCAATCTCTGGAAACAGTATAAATGAAATTACTTGCCATCCTCTGGAGTAACTTCAATTCTTTTGGTGTAATGTCATGCTGAGATTTATATGAAAATGAATTTTAACTTCTAATAAGGTAACCATATGCTTTAGAGTTGTTGTAATAAAGTGTCATAAATAATTATGGTTCCAAAGGAATTCAACCTTGCAACTGTCAGTTCTTCTGTTAGCAACTTGCATTTGAATGCGTTACAATCATTGCTATTAAAGGAAATCTCACTCCAGCAGAATTGCAATGAAAAGCCTATTCTGAGGCTGTTTGTCTGTATGGAGGGGCATGGGGGTGCCATCTCCACTTCAACAAATGCTTTTAGGTGTTAGAGGTGCATTCTTCTGATTTATATTGAACATAATTGAATGTCTTTTATGTAAAAGTTGGCTTTTTACTTTTGTCATTTGCCAAGAATAGGCAGATCATTTCTAATACAGAAGGAAACAATAGTGTTTTATTCACCATCTGTCTTTAAGCAGTTCACGTCTTTCTATTCTGTAGTTTGATTTACTCCTGCCATGTGACAACTCCAGATCTTTTTGTGTTCCAGGACTCCAGATTTGGGTACAGGGAAGCGTTTATGTATTTTTAGATTTGTGGATGGAGGGTGGTTAGGAGTAGAGGGCAAAGTGCATTATATCATCAACTGCCATTTCACAGCCTTTATTTCTTTACAATTTTACTCTTTTAAAGAAAAAAGAGTAATTTATTTATAAGAGGCCTAATTTATAAATGAGTTAAACAAAAGCCTGTTAATGTTGTTGACTATTATTTGTAAGAGCTCATTGGTAGGAGAAAAAAAAATACGGCTATGACCCTTGTAGCAGATTGTTCCCATTACATGTTTTGGCTCTGAAAAAAGGACCGAAATTCCTGCCAGAAATTGTGATGTTTTAAGTCAGTCTTCCTCACTGTGAGCAAAAAGAGTTCCTGCTGCTCTTTATCCATTAAGACTTGGACTTGGTATTGCCAGTGTTCCTTCTTCAAATTGTTATAGTTCCACTCCTTACCTCATGCAAACTGTGATATTTCCTTTTACTGATGTCAGCAGAAAAATTTGAAAAATTTTACTGGAGCAATGGCAATTTGTTACCAGGGAAGTGTTTGCATTAAACAACTGGAGCGAAGCAAGGATAGAAGTCTGAATGGCTTTTCTGACAATTACTGGGAGCTTGCTTGTGGCTGAGCTGGACTATAAAATGCCGAGAAGTATGTGTTTATAATAAACTGTTTTTGTTTGAATTTGAATGGAAATTGCCAATACTTTTATCCAAATCACTGAAAATGGCGTGTCCAGCTTTTAAAATTTAAAGTGAGGTGCTGCAGTCTTGTCTTTTTTTTATAAATCTGAATTGTAATTGGAATCATTCAGAAATGACAGGTGTATCTGTGACACGCGTGTGTGTTTGTGTCTGCGTGTATGAAAAAGTGTCTGTATTGCAGCACAAAAGATTTTGGTTACTCAGGAAGTGACTGTCAACTTTCGCATGAACCCATGAATGATGTGAGGATTGCTTTGATGTGTGTTTTAGGTAATTCTGAGGGCTAGTAAGGCAAATTGGAGTCACAGAGGTTCTGACTTCCATTGATTTTCTGTGTTGTATAGAGCCCACTGATGTGTTTTACTTTCAAATTTTGTTCGCAGACTTTATTTGAGGTCCTAGATTTGGGAAAAGGTTGTGTCAGGCAACAGTCTCTTAGATGCTGCGATTTAATGTGGTTCCAAGGCCAAACTTTTCATCTGAAGGTCTGCCAGTTTTAGGGAGAAATTCCTATCGGATCCTGTCCTTCCTCTCTCAAAGTACTGTTGCTTTTGTTTCCTTCTCAGACAGTAAGAAATCATGTTATCTTGAAGCCACATTCCCTTGATAGTAACAAAAAGCATTAATGATTAAAGTTGATCTAAAATCTTGTGGGTTGCATGCTAAATCAGACAGCGTCTGAATTCTCTCCTGAATGTGGGATTGTCAGAAATTTTAGTCTCTACTGTGATAAACAGAGTGAGCTAAAAAGGGCTGAATACCTTGTACAGATGCTTTCCCTGTGCTGTGTACTGTATGAGCATTTGAGAGAAGCTGTGGGATTAAGTACTGCAGCCAAGTCCAGCTACTTTCAATAGCCCAAAACAGCAAGGGTGATACATTTTGGGAACATGAATTTATGTTCTAGCAAATGAAAATGTCAATCAACACAAGATAAGGTTACTACGGCTGTCCTTTTCTTTCGTTATGATACGTGCTCTGTGAAGGACATCATTACTGCAGAGTTTATCACTAATGGTTTTTCACTATCTGGAAGGTCATTTCTTTTTAAAAACTAGTGGATGTTCACAATTCAAGCTGACAAGAAAATTCAACGATGAAAGCACAAACACATGCCAGTAACAGGCCAGTACATCTATGTTAGGTGACTGGACAAGCATGATTTGGGAGATTATTCCTGGAATGTATTCTGGCTGTGGCTGGGTAGCTGCTGTAATTTGGAGTGATTGTACCTAGGGTTACAGGGACTCCACTTAATCAAATGTCTGAAGTTAGCTCTGCTTTAAGAAGGATACTGGACCAGGTGACCTTCTGAGGTCCCTTCCAACCTCTTTTGTGTGTGTGCATTTCTTCTCTTATCCTATACTGTATTTTGCATCAGGAGCACTGGAGGGACATTAGATACTGTTAATTTTCTATGACTGCCCTTTGGAGAAGTGGGAAGTACAGAGGGGGCAACTCTTTTGCACAGGTGGAAGTTCTGAAGTGGAAAAAAAATCTGATTTAAGTGCTGATACTTGTAAGACTTTTTTTCAGCTACTTGATGCTCCAGCTGTCTCTCCACTGCTCTTAAACAATGGTTTTGAGGGTATGGATGTCCAAATAACAGGGAGAGGATGGCTTTTGGAGAGCTAGAAACCCTATAGTGCCCAGGGTCTGTAGTATAGGTAACAGGTACAGCAGCTTTGCTGCATCCAGAGAAGGATATCTACCAGGTGTTGTGTGTAGACCAGTTGTGGAATTAAAATTAAGGGCTTTGCTATGAGGTAAAGATGGTTTCAAAAGCAAGCAAACAAATACTGATAAACCACAAACCACCTCCTTCTCCCCATGACTTTTAACTACTAGTGAATTTTAACCTTCAGTCAAAAAATTTGAAGTAGAAAAATCGTTCTGCTTCATGTCAAAATACTTATTTTCTTTTATGTTTACCAGGAAATGTGTTTTGCCCTTTGTAATAGCTCAGCTGAGGGCCCTTCTAGTAAATATCTGCTGTCTTTTTCTTTGTGGGTATTTATATTGTTTCCAGTAGATGGAAAAGCAAAATCGGTTCTAAAAAATGCAAGTCGAAATCCATGACAAATATTGGTTTATACTGACACGTTTTTCCCATAAAATCTAGCTAGCGACTTACTGATATGATTCGGGGTATTAGAAAGTGATGTGCATATAAAAATAAAGCAAAAAAGGTAAGCAGTTATTGGAAGGACCTCTTCTCTGCTGTATAGTTAAATGCCTACTTCCTTTTTGGAATTTCAGCAGGCACAATTTGCACAATTCCTTACTGACATTTCTCCTTCTGGTTTTTATTCAGATAAATTTGGGATTGAGTTTTACACTGATAGGTCCAGAAAGAGTGTCTATTTAAGGGCAAACTGTCCTGATTTTATTAAGAGGCATTGAGGCTTTCACATAATCCAGATGTAGTTGGCTTACATTGGTGCAATTTTAATACATCTGGTTCTGAGGAGAAACAGCTGTGAGGACAGCTCCAAGTTGAGACATATATTTGTATTACATATTTGTATTAAGTGGTGTTTTCAAGTAATAAGTTCTCTGCTTTTCCAGTGTAATTGATTTGTGGAAATATGCAATTTTAATGAAGAAAAAATCCAACATGTTATTGTATTATTGTATTGTATTGAGAAGCTGTATTGGAGCTGAAACTAAGAATGAGATTGGCTTGTCCAATTGCAATGTCCTGCTAAGAAAAGGAAGGTAGAATTTTTCAAGTATAAAGGATCTGCCCGTTTCCTAGTGTATCTCTGTGCAGGTTCTTCTGTTTTGGTTTGCTGTCCGGAAGCTCTGATAATGGTGTAACGATCTTCCATGGTCTTGCTGGGGTGTTGTGGGGCTTATTGGATAAAGGTGATTGATAAGGAACAGCATGACAATACAAGAAAATAGCCTGAAGCAGGTGTAGAAGAGTAAGCATACTGTTTATACAATAAAAAATGTTTAAATATTCATTTTTATTTATTTAACGCTACTGACAGCTGAGGAAAGGTATTCAATAAAATATTCATGTGCAGATCTAATTTCTTGAAAGATAATTTCTCTTTCTACCAGAAACCTTACAGAATAAGAAGTCAATTTGATTTGGCTTTTTAGATGTATTTGAAAAATCTATTTTTGAAGGTACCTGCATCTATTTAATAATCATCTTCTTTGAACTTGGGGAAGAAAAGGATCTAACAAGAGATATTGATTCAGGTAATTGAATTGAGCACAGAAGTGTGTGCAGCGTCTATGGAAACTGGCATCAATATAAGTTATCTCCTATTGAATTGATGACTTTTATGATTTTTTTTCAGTACTCAGAAATTTTTTCAGTAAG
This sequence comes from Centrocercus urophasianus, assembly GCF_019232065.1. Lineage (NCBI taxonomy): Eukaryota > Metazoa > Chordata > Aves > Galliformes > Phasianidae > Centrocercus > Centrocercus urophasianus. The sequence continues at coordinate 1,437,317 of NW_024885310.1, forward strand.
ACACACTGCCATTTTTTTTTTTTCATTTAGTATACCTATTCTTCACATCTGAAAGGTAAATTTGAATTTTACCCTTTGGTTGTTTTAGAAACCTCTACCCTTACTGCTCTTCTAAGTTTTCTTTCTAGTCTTAATTTTGTCCTTCATTTTCTAGATTAGACATCATCACTTTCCTTCTTGCTATTTCTGATTAATTGCACTTTTATGTTTTGCTTTATTCTCTTGAATTTGCTTTTTCCTACGTTGTCCTGAAATCTCTCACTGAAGCTGTATGTATTGCATGTCAGTTGTCCTTGTAGAGATTACTGTGCTTCAATAGTAGAAACTGGATTTTCTTACAGGCTTAAGAAAGTGCTTGAAAATTATTAGGGTGAAATTGGCTACATTAAATGTATGTTAGGTTTACATATTCTCAGTGCTAATTCTTTTTTTCTTGCTTGGATTCCTTTAAATATGTTATTGTTTTGCTTAATGTGCTCTAAAACAAGCAGATGCCTTTACCCTGAAATGCAAACTCCTTTCTATCTCTCATTTTCCTTAGGATTGTTTACCTGTCATTTTCATTTTCATTATTTTGTTAGCCTAACTCTTATGACTGGTGTTTTTCCCTCAAGCTTTCACTAGAGAATGCATTTGTACATATCAGTAGCTTTACATGAATGCAAAGGAATGTCTTCAGATGTGAATGTGAGTTGGTGTTAGCTCAGAGACATTAATCATGTTTTGGAAAAACAGAGCTCTAATCTGTAATGAGGTTATGCTGAGAAATTATCATGCTCTTAGCATGTGTAAAGCAGGCAATTTCCCAAGGCAGCTCATGTCTGTAAGGGCAGTTGGAGCACATGCTTGCTCATTGCTTTGCATGCATGGAACTGAAGACACAGGGCTTAGGTTAGCTGGATTCTTGCTTCTGCTGACCAGGAGAGGTTGTGAAGTCAGACCTATCACTGCAGTGGGCTGGTCAAGAAGTAGCTGTTGCTTTTCCTGCCTTTTCTGTTTCCTCAGGAACAGCATTTTCTGTTCCTTGTTGCCTTGCATTCCAGACTCCGCTCTTGAGGTAGGAAAGCTCCATTTTTTGCAAAGTTGATTCAGTTCTTCGGTTGTTGCTTCTAGTTTGCATTTCTTTTTAAAACATCTCAACACTACACTGCATCATTTGAGCAATAGGAATCCCACAGCAGCCTGAAGTTGTTACTAATGTATTCCCATTACCAGGAGTAGGAGTGGTTGTGAATCTTTCTCTCCATGAAGTTCTTCTTTGCCAGTTGAATATGGACAGAAAAAATTGCAGACTTGAATGATAGTTGAACAGGCAAAATAGAAAACTGTGCAAGTGTATTAGGAAGATGAAGATCATTGCTAGATAGATATTAGTACCTGGGTAACTGACATTTAGGCTGATTCAGACTCTTAAAACAGTGGCCTTAGAGAGGCCAAATTCATGCACGTGAATGATTTTGTCTGTTTAAAAACTTTTTCCAGAATTATAATAAAAAGTTTCCTCCATTTACTTGGGCACAACTGACATGAACTTTTGAAGGTCAGGCCTTCTGCTCTGTTCTGCAGCTTGCTTTTAACCCACTACCCCTTAGGTGACTTTATTTGCTTTTTGGCTTCCAGTCTAGCTAGCTGAATCAATGCTGTCGTGAAAAGGTCAGCAGTAATCTGAAATGCAGTTCGTTTGTGGAAGAATGTAAAGCACAATTTCTAGTCTTTCCTCTAGCTACGAGGATCAATTCAGAACCTGGCACCACAATTGCATGATTTTCATATAGTGATTTTTCTTTATCAACAGTAATATTAAATTTGGGTAAAAAAAATGACGTGCCTTTTTGCCTCCTAGGGCAGCTGTTGTTAAAGCCAAGGCTGCAGTGCACCAAAAGGGCTTTTAATAATTAGCACCTTGCTGGTTTTGTTTTACTGTCAGTGCTGTGCTTCCTAACAGCTGGTGAAACATTGGATTGCATAAAGATGGGCAAGTTCTGTCAGTATAGGAAGCAACATACTCTGTGCCAGTCAGCTTGAACTTGTGTGTTGTGCGTGTGCAACTTGCCCCCACCTGATTGCCAACTGATTCTGGCAGCTGTTTCTCAGTTAGTGTTGACATTATTGGATGTTCATTAATGTGCAACAGATGATGAATGTGGAGACAGACTGAACATCCTCTCTCATTAAATACTGGGAAACAAATGAATTTCTGTTTCAGGTAAGTAGAATTATTTTTTGTTTAGTTAACACAAATAACTGAAGCTCAGTTACATCTGTTTTGCAATTCTCATAGATCTTGAAACGAACTAATGAGGACGGTGGAAAAGAGAACTGTGTCTTGGAGTACATGGGAATCTAATCAATGTGTATTCCCCTAAGCTATATCTGTTTTGTGCTAGGTTGCCATTGATTTTAACATTTCGGTGTTAGCCATAATCCCCTTTGAATATAAATAATTCCCTGGTAGTTTCTCCTGTATTTGAATTAATTCTAAAGCGATTGACTTGAGAACTCTTTATTGGGCATTTTTAAATAAATCTCTGACTACTGTGAAATCAGTGAGTATGTTGGACAGTTGGACAACCTTCTCAGTTGATGCTGAGAAAGCCTTAGACAGCTATAAAGTGTCCAAGTTGGATGCTGAAAGAAAAGCAGAAATCTTGAGGGAAAACCAATACGTTTGAACTATGTATTTTATTAGTTAGTATGTTGGTTACAGTTCTTAATTCCTTGAAGATATAAAGGAGGCTGAGGTGGCATCCAGCTGAGTCTGAGGCTGGAGGTGTGGGTATATACCCTTCTAATTTAAGAGTGTGAGGGGCTTCAGCTCTCTCTTGTCTTAGAACTTGAATTAGTTGAAAAATGTTTTTGAATCTGTAACCTGTTCGGTGCCATTCCTTTGACTTCAGTCTTAAAAAATATTATTATTAAATTGAAGATGCGATATTGAAATTGTTCTGTTGAGACAGGAAAAGCAGGCATCCAACAACTAACCTAAGTTGCTGGTGGTGTTATTGCTTGCAACATATGTATATATATATAGCAGTGGGCAATATTTTGACTTGTAGATAGAAGGACTTTGTAATCTGTTAAACAGTTTGGAGCTACAGGGGATAAAATGAGTTAGGGATGATTTAACTGAAGCAGCATTAGATGCTATTCTTTGATATTCTTGATTAGGGGTGTGTTTAAAAACCTGGGGGGGAAATGTGTTCTACCATGTCAGTTTTATGTCTTATCATAGGAATTTGGTTTATGTAGTAGAGTGTATCAGATGAATGCTTTGCAATATCAAGAAAAAAATCCTTGCTGCTTTGAAAAATTGAGGATATATTTCTGTTTGAGTTGTTTTAACCAACAATAGGACTGAACTGATGTGTAATGCTTAGCTGAATTCTTGGAATAGTGCGATGTTTTGGTAATCCTATTGACAGGAAACAGCCTGGGTATGTGTACGAATCTGCATATTATTAACCTGGATTGATGTGCTTGTGATGTGTTGCTAAGGTGTTCTGGAAGGGTGGGTGAGTTGCTCTCTATGTTAAGGAGGGGATAAACTGCAGGGAGCTCTCTGAATGATGATCAGGAGCAGGTTGGGAGCCTGTAGGTTAAAATTGGGTATGGAACCAATAAAGGACAGTTGGTGGTTGGGGTCTACTATAGGCCATCTGATCAAGAGGAGCCTGTTGATGAGTCCTTCCTGCATCAGCTACAAGAAGTTTCATGCTCATAGGCACTCATGCTGATGGGGCAAGACAACGTGGCAAGCTGTAAGCAATCCAGGAGACTTACAGAGTCAATTGACAATAACTTCCTAGTTTGAGTAGTGGAGAGACTGACCAGAGATAGAGCATTGCTGGACCTGATGTTCGTTGATGCGGAGGAGATTGTTAAAGATGTAAAGATCAGAAGCAGACTGGGCTGCAGCAACTGGGCTGTGCCCTGGTTGAATTTGTGATCTTGAGAAACACGGGCTTGGCAAAGAGAGGAGTCAGGACCCTGAAATTCAAGGGGGTGAACTTCAGGCTGTTTAAGGAATTGTTGAACAAGATCTCATGGGAAGAAGTCCTTAGAGACAAAGGAGCAGAACAGAGCAGTGTACTCTGTGAGGATGCTTTTCTGAGAGGACGAGAGCTCTCCATCCTTCAGAATAAGAATGCAGGCGGGGGAGATAGGAAACTGGCATGGCTTGGCAAGCACCTGCTGGTCAAATTATGGGAAAAGAAGGGCAAGCACAGTCAGTAGAAGCAAGGGCATGTCAGGGATGCTGTCCAGACTTGCAAAGATGGGATTAGGAAAGCTAGGGCACAGATGGAACTGAACTCATTGAGATATGTTTAAAAAAGAAATAACAAAAAAAGGAAAGGATTCTACAGGTACATAGGTGGAAAGAGGCAGGCCAAAAAGAGCGTACCTCCTCTGCTAAACGAGAAAGGAGAACTGGCTACAACAAATTTGGAGAAGGCTGTGCTGCTCAATGACTTCGTTGTCTCAGCATTCACTGGAAGCCAGAATTCTCACAATCTGCCTGATCAATATGGTGGCCTTCTTTGATGGAGTGATGGCGTCGGTGGACAAACAGAAGGCAACTGATGTTGTCTGGACTTGTGCAAGGCCTTTGTCATGGTTCCTCACCACATCCTTATCTCTAAATTGGAGAGAGATGGATTTTTGAAGGCTAGACTATTCGGTGGGTAAGGAATTGATTGGAAGGTTCCAAGCACAGTAGGGTTGTGCTCAATGGCTCTATCTCCAGGTGGAGGCTGGTCATGAGTGGTGTTCTCCAGGGGTCTGTCTTGAGTCTGCTGTACTCTTTAATGCCTTTATTGGTGACATAGATGATGGGATTGAGTGCACCCTCAGAGTTTTCTTCTGGCACCAAGCTGAGTGGTGCAGTTTATACAGCAGAAGGAGGGGATGCCATCCAGAGGGACCTTGCTAAACTCGAAGGTGGGCCCTTGTGAACCTAATGAGGTTCAGCAAAGTAAAGTGCAAGGTTTTGCACTTGGGTTGGGTGATCCCAGATGTGTACAAACTGGGAGTAACCTTGAGGGTAGCCCTGTTGAGAAGGATTTAGGGGTCATTGTTGATTACAAACTGAACATGAGCCAGAAGTGTGCAGCTACAGCCTGGAAGGCCAATGGTATTCTGGACTCTGTCAGAAGAAGGGTGGCCGGCAGGAGGGGAGGGGGAATGATTGTCCCCCTCTGTTCTGCCCTCGTGAAGCCCCATCTGGAGTTCTGCATCCAGATCTGGGGTCCCCAACACAGGAAAGATGTGGAGCTTTTGGAAGGGGTCTAGAGGAGGTCTGGAGCACCTCTCCCATGCAGATAGGCTGAACTAGGAACTGGACTTTTTCAGCCTGGGAAAGTACAGCTGTGGGAAGACCTTGCTGTGGCCTTCCAGTACTTAAAGGGAAGACATACACATGAGGAAAATCAACTTTTTGCATGGGTACTTAGTGCTAGAACCAAGGGGGAATGATTTTAAACTAAAGGAAGGGAGAATTAGATTGGATGTCTTAGGGAAGATTTTTACTGAGAGATTGGTGAGGTGTTGGAACAGGTTGCTCAGAGAGACTGTGTTACTCCATCGCTGGAGGAGTTTAATGCCAGGTTGTATGAGGCCCTAGGCAATCTGATTTAGTACTTGATCTAGCAGCTGGCAGCCCTGCCTGTGGTGAGGGGATTGGAACTCACTGGTCCTTGAGGTCCCTTGCAAATCAAGTGATTGTATGATTCTACAAAGTGTCTAAGTGGAAGTGGGAGGCAAATGGATGAGGCCAGGCTCTTCTCTGTGGAGTGTTGCAATAGGACAAGGAGTAATGGTCTAAAACTTAAATATAGAGAGTTCCATTCAAACATGCAGAAGAACTTCTTTACCGTATGGGTGTTGGAGCACAGGAACAGGTTTCCCAGAGAGGCTGTGGAGCATCCTTCCCATCTAGATGCCTGTCTACCTATTGTAGGGTACCTGCTTTAGCAGGGGTGTTGGACTCGATAATGCCTTGAGGTTCCTTCCAACCCCTGCACTTCACTGATACTCTTACACCATATAATGCCACTGTAGTCATTGGGTAGCTAGGGGGTACCGTTCTAGTCTTAGGATCTTCTCTTACTCATGATGATATAAATCAGTGAGTGCATATGTATATATATATCACATAAAATGGGAAGATGTAAAGACATATTTTAATACTACAATATCTAGCACTTCTGTTTTGGGACCAAGCTTTCACTGTGCTGGGTATTATTTGTAGGAATGGTTAAAATGCTATCTCTTTTTCAGTAGGTTTTATGACTCAAATGTAAGACAAGAGACTATTTTAGGTGGGAGGAAAAGAAAAATGTGGGAATGTGGTTTGAAACTGAAATCCTGGAATAGCTTCCTTTTTCTGCTTGCGTACAATTCCGATTTTTAAGGGAGTAGGTTTTACTTTAAAATCTGTTTTTGCGAGCTTAGCATAATTCTGTTGATATGGACTAGTTGTGACGATAAAAGGAAGGCAAGGATGTCTTTCTCTGAAAAGCAGAAAGTTGCACTAAATTCTTCTGTGTAAGTTAAGAATCTCTTCAGCACGCTTTGCCCTCAAGAGAAGGAGTCCTGGATGCCTAGGTTTAGGTAAGATTTCAGCAAGGGTTTCCTCTCTGCCCTGCTTTAAAGAATTGATGGTTGTTTGAAGGGTGCAGTGGCTCCCTTCCAGGAGCCACCCAGGGAGAGTCTGTAGTATTTGTTAGGGTTTTTAGACATTGTGGAAAAGGATGATTCCAGGAAGGTTTTGAAGGGAGTGACGTGGTATGTAGTGATGTTAATTCAGAGCTAATCTCAAGTACAATGCGAGAGAGTGAGTGACTGTGCTTGGTTTTTGTTACTTTGTAAGTAAAATTGTCTCAGCTACTTGTCATGATCTGATTCTAGTTGGGACCTCATGGCACTGAACGAGTGATTCTAATTAAAATTGGAAAAGTACGTGATCCTTTTAAAAGTGAAAGCAAACAGAATAGAGAAAGACTTCAGTCAGGAAAAGTATGGAGAAGGTATGATTAAATCTTTTTGTTCAATCTAAACAATGTAAGCATTGGGTCGTGTATTGACTTGTATATTTCTCATGATGCAACAGAGGAGGCTGCCAAGAGCAGGACTGATAAGTGCTATGCAGTATGTCATTTCCATGTGTTGGTTCTCTTGGCCACTGAACCTGCAGTTTGAAGGCTATTCTGCAGACTTTTCTGATGCATGAGAAAGCATTGTTCAGACCTTTCTGCAGCGCTCATCTTTGTTTTTCTAGCCTTTTTGGCTCAGGTGTTGAGCTCAGCAGCCTGTACAGTGGTAGCATGACTACTTATGAGATAGATATGTGGTAATCTATATACAGATGAAATATGGCTCCTTAATGTTTCAGGATATTTTTCCTGTGAGTGCCTGGCAGGACAGAATGACAGAGCGAAGTTCTTGATATGTAGTAAGCTGGTGATTATACTTAACTTGCAGCTGTGAAGTAATGAATTTAAACACCACATAAAGAGTTCAGATAATTTTGGTTTAAATGCACTGTTCTGTTCTCATGTTCCTGTGCACTTGGAGGTCAATTCTGGTAATGTTTAACTGCCGCAGTTGGATTGAATGATGTCTGAATAGAGAGATATAAGTATGAGGATAAATATCAGCATATGATCAAATTGTTACGTACTTATCAGTTACTTTGGTGCCTGTTTCCATTTAATGAGTACAGATGTCTCACACCAAGTTTCATGCATCTATCTCTCTCTACCCCCCAGTGACAGAGAAACAAAAGCAAGTTGTGCAAAGGCAGATTCAGGTGGGGTATTAGGAAAGCTCAAATAGTGGTCAGGTGCTGGAATGGGCTGCTCACAGAGGTGGTGGAGTCGCTGTCCCTGGAGGTGTTCAGAAATGTGTACATGTGGTAATAAGGGACATGGTTTAGTGATACTGGTGGTAGGTGGTTGGCTGGACTAGGTGGTCATGGAGGTCTTTTCCGACCTTGATGGTGATTCTGTGATTTTTATCTGGGCATTTTGATGTATACTGCATTCAGTGTTTATTTTATATGTATCTTAGGATCGTGGTTTTACCCACTGGTCACTGACCCTAGGGCTAGAAGTGAATTATTCAGCAGTCTGCTTCTAACTGTGCTTGCCCTCCTGTCTATTGGTAGGTGTGGCACAATTATTAATAGCCATTTGTAAGAAAACTAAGTAGAATACAAATACTTCCCCAAGCCTTTTATCCTTTCTTTTCTTCCCTTTCATCGTCTGTGCATTCGCATTACTTTTTCTAATGTCTTATTTTTTGAAGTTACTGAAAAGACCTCCTAGTATCCTGTGCGTTCCTTAAATTCCATTTCAGTGGAACTAGAACTCAGTGTGCTCTACCAAAACCAGCAGCTGATTTCCAAGGCCTGGTATTGTTGTGTTGCCACGGTTCCCCACATGCTGAATCCCAAGAACGTGTCTCCCTGGGTGCCTGGAGCTGTTTGTGCAAAGCAGTAATGGTGCAGATACGTGCTGATTGCCATAGGGACGGGCAGAGCTCCCAACCGGTGGCTTTAAAGGAAGCAAAGAAAAAAGCTTCTGTTTGCAAGGCAGATGAAAAAGCATGCAGTATAAATGGTATGTTCTCACAAGGCAAAAGTTGTATTAGGAGTACAAATGGCCATTGCCATGACATGGTATTTTTTCCAATGGAAACTTAAGGCGACATTGCATGAGCTGTTTGGCATGAATAAAAGACCCCAGCACGGTTCTTGTGAGCCAGTAAGGCAAACTTGAATCAAGTTCGCTGGGATTTATTGTGACACTTCGAACAGCAGTAATCTGCACATCTTGGGTAGGTGGCAGCCTGGGTTATTGAGTGTTGCTCTGTTGATCAAGCTTAAAAATCACTTTAGGTATTGTTTTTAAGGTCAGGAAACAAGACTTTTTCAGGACAGCAGTGTTTACTTAAATTATTATTAAGGTATAAATTTACTTCAATAATTAAATTATCATAAGAGGGCTCATATGTTGACAACTTCCTGATTTGGCAATTGAGAAAAGTCGTTCTCAGCTTTGCAATGTGCTTCTTCTCTTATAATCTGTACCTTGCTCTAATATTTTGTATATGTGGGTCTGGATTTTTAAGAGAACTTCAGTGTAAGATTTTCCAGGATACTCAGGTAAGCAATCTCTGCTTTTTGTCTCTCTAGCTGATGGAAATTAATAAGAATGTTCAGCCCTCTTCAAGCCAAACTTTTTTTGTCGAGAACGTTGTATCACAAGGAGAAAATGGTTGAGATTTTCTTCTGTGCAAATAGTGTACCAGCGACAGCATGAGCGCAGCGTAAAGGATATGTGCAATTCTCAGGCTAGACAACAGCTGTCAGTGCTTTTCTCTTGCCTTGGTTAATAACCTGGCCATTAATCTTGTTAGTGAAATTTTGCTCTCTCCTGATTAATATTTTTATGAGGAAGCATAAAACAACTCCTAAAGTTCACCCGAAGATGAGTTTGCTCTGATTTTTGAAATGGTGACCAGGGAAACAGCAGTGTAAATCCTCTGAAGTGTGGGTGTGACCTGGATTTTCAGTGTGTATGAAAACATGACTGGGCTGCTGCACAAATGGGAGAAGCTGATGCTTTTTCCATTGAAAAGAGGAGAGGAGTGGGACGATTTCACTGTTTGGAGAGAGGTGGGAAGGATGGAGGGAGGGTCAAGTCCTAAAGGTATTTCAGATCTTAATCTTCTATTGAAAGGGCTTAAATTCTTACAACTTTAATGGGTGTTCTAAGTGCTTAAGAAGGAATTAAGAGCCTGCACACCTTGGCACCCCTTGGTGCTCATATTCTCAGGAAAATGTGAGGTGTCCCCTGTGGAATGGAGGGGGGACTTATAAGCTTTGTAGAGGTAAGATTTCAGCCAAACCCTTGCCATTATGGTGGTGTTTTTTCTTTTTTCCTGGATCACACTTGCTAACCTGAATCCCATACTGTTAATCACCAATCACTTATATATGGATATCTTGGTACCTGCCTCAAGGCTGTAGATTTTGATGTAGGAAACAGACACCTGCTTCATCTTGGGGACGTAGTAATAGTTATGTGACCTCTAAAATAGCAGTCTAGATGCAAGCTTATCTACCTCTGTTATTTGAGTAAACTGTGATATTTGGAAAGACTGCATGTGTGCATCAAGTAAACGCTTACAGTAATTATCTCAAGTGTCAGTTGAGCAGCGCTCTTGGCCAGCTCAGCATGAAGATAAAAATTAGGGTAGTAATTTAGGAAAGAGTGTGCATTTTTTCCATTCTTAAATATGAGGGAAAATAAATAGAAATGAGCCAAGCTTTTTCTGAGATGTGTTGTCTACTTGAATAAGTCACTTAATCCAACAAAAAAGATTTGGTTTAGGTATCTCAATAAATACAATCAATAGGTGTAATTGACGTTTGTGTTCTTGTTAGAAACTGATGCACAATTTTCCCAAAATGAGAGAAAGGTAAACTAAGAGCTGTGTCCTCACTGAAGATCTTAAGTGCATGGTATAAGATATATCCTTACATTCTGAAAATTACAACATGTTTTATTGTCCAGTTTGGTGTAATGTGGAGCAATGTTGAGGAGATGTGGGAAACCTCTGGATTACGTTTGAGCAATGGATAATGTAGATGAATGAATAATATATTTGAAGCCTGTGTAACCCATCATCTGTACAGAGAAGAGTGAGGGAAGAAGGTAGCAGGAAATAAAGCCATAAAGAATAGCAGTTTTTCATTCATGCAGTGTTTAGGTGAGTGCCATGTGCAATAACTAACTGTTGTCCTTAATAGTTGTACTTAATTGCTTATAATTGTGATGCTCCACCTGGGAAAAACACAAAACAAAAAAGCCAACACAAACCTGTAGTGGAAAAAAAAAACAAAACTAGGAAGGTGCATCTGTAGGAGCGCTAGCATTATTTGTCTGAAGGGATGATGTTTCAATAATCTACATTGTGTGAGTGTCAGTGAGTTTTTTGACTGATGGCAATAGAAGCAGCAAATAAGAGAAACTAGGAAATTCATTTTGAAATAAAAGCAAGAGGAATCTGTTGTTAAATTAGAATTTCATCAGACTTCTATGATATTCAGCTGTCTTGTGGCTTGTGCTTCATTTACTGTCTTCATTAAAAGCTGAGTGACTTTATATCCTAACTTGAAAAAATTCACAGAAGTAAAATTGAAATTGTTTGGCTTGGAATGTTTATAAGCTTGATTGTTTGAGTTCTTTTATTCCCTTTGAGTAAAGAGTACTCTTCTCTTAATGCCAAGTTTCATGAGCTGGATTTAAAAGTGCTATTCTTTACCACCTACAGAGATTCAAGGTCCTTTAGAAGTCCTTCCAGTTCTTTTGTACTTTTTTTTTCTGCAGATCATTTGAAATAGAATATAGGGGACAATTTTACAGCATGTTGCTTGTCTGCACAATTTTATCCTTTCCAACAATGTCTAAGTGGAATCAATACTGATAGCTAAGATTTTATACCTTTCTCACAAGTTAGCATCCACTCCACTCCTTCTGTAGCCTCACCTCCATAATGAGATCTGAGATTAGTGAAAATGCCAGTTTTCAATGTGCAGGTGGCACACTGAAGTGGTCTTCCTGTTGAAGTCGGGTCCTGAGGAACTGTGTTCTGTTCTTCATAATTTCTTCCTCAAAAAGCCATTTTGCTGATCATCATCAAGGAGAATTTATAGAGAGAATCTTGCATAGGAGGGGAAAAATCTATTTGTCAGTATTTTAATTTATAAAAATACACTGCCTTTGCTGGTCTGTGCTAATGCATCCCCTCTTTGCTTATCTTTTAAATGTTGATGAGATGCACAAGCTTTCAGGCTTTCAAAAATTGACTGCATGAACATCCCCTCTTCCAAGCTGTGAATTCTCATGTGCACTGGCAGAGCCATGTAGGGAATAAAAATATTAATCAGCCTCCCTTATAATTTCTTTCACATACTTTTGTACTTCCACTTACTGATAAGCCAGTGCAGAAAGATAGGAAACTGATCTAAGAGGTCACTATAGCATGTTTTGCTTGCTTTACAATGGAGAGCTGGATAAAAACACTCTGACTTATGTTTATCTAACCCGGTCTTCAAACACTACAGGAAATGGAAACTATACAGTTACTCTATTACACTGCTTTCGTTCTCTTAGCTTTTCTAACAACTCATCTAAGATGCATTATCAATCCCCTAATCATCATGGATACTTCAAATGGGTTATTTCATCTGTAGCAGTAGCACTTAAAGATTGTTATAATGACTTCTCCTCTTCATGGCCTAAAACCACCCAGTTCCTCGAGGAAGGCTATGTTAGCTTAACATCTAGGTTTCCTTGGGCTTCCTCCAGTAAGTCCTAATCTGACATGTACAGCCTGAATCTGGAGGCGATGCTCTAAGTGATGCATTGCAATGCTGAGGGGAGCAGAAAGATCTGTTACCATTCGTGTTTCTTTCACAGTGGAGATGGCCTCATTTTGCAGCAGTGTGATACTGACTCATCGGATGCTGTATGTTTAATCTCAAAACCCTTGAGAGTTAATTAGTTACTTTGAAACAAAAAAAAAAAAAAAAAAAAAAATCTCATTTTGGGCTTCCTTCCAGTATCAGTGTAGTCTTATTATTTTTGTGTTCATGTGTAAGCTGGCTGTTAGCATCACTGGCAAATTTTGTCTGTAAACTCTTTATTTCATTATGTAGGCAAAAACACTGAATAATAATTGTCAGGACAAACCCTGTGTAAACTGTTCTTAATATCAAGTTTTATTATTGAAACAAACACAAACCTCACAAGCAGCTGATAAATGATTTTAGAACAAGATGTGTGTCACAAGAAATCCTTAGTCTGTTGATGTCTTAATATCACTAGAAACTTCAGTAGCAAATTAAAGAGTGAAAGGGCTAAAATGTTTTGTATCCTATCATAGGTAAAGTAGGTTCAATGTTAGGCTTTCCAGATAGTGTTCATTCTTATCACAAAATATAAATATTTTCTTATTTACACAGCAGTGCACATGCTCAATGCTCATGGTGACCACTGCATCCTCTGGGAGTTAGGAATGTGGATGCTCAGTTGATTCAACTGTATCTGTCTGAATCTTCTGTCCCAGTTCAGCTAGCTACACCAAGCTGGGTTTTAGCTTTTAATCCTGTGAATAGTCCCACTGAGTAACCTGGAGCCACTCAGGTACTTGAAGTTGAATACATGGTGAAGTGCTTTGCCAGTCTGTAGCTTTGCATTTTGTTACACTCTTTGAAGATATTTCTGTTGAGTAAAGATATTGTCTTGAAAACTCTCAGCTCTGCAGGATCACAATTTCATGAATGTCAGGCATTAGAAAACTCCTTTGTTCACGAAGCTCTAAATAATTTGCAATTTCTCCTAAAATTGAGAGGAAAAAGCTGGAGCTTTTTCTTGAAAATCTAATTTTGTAGTGGTGCGCAGAAAGCTGGAGCTGTGTTTAAATTGTATAGAAGCTGTTATTTCAGCTTCCCTTATGTTTTCTGTTCTTGTTGAACTGCATTGTATTTGTCACCAGACTGTCAGTTCTTAGCTTGAACATGCTCACACCTGTAACCAGTCTGGAATTTTAAACAGTGTGTCTTAAAAAATGTTAAATAGATTAATTACAGATGTAGATGAGGATATCTAAAAGTCTTTCTCTATACTGAAGCCAGACCACACTGTCAGTTGTTACTGTCAGATTCAAAGGAAATCCATACAGCAATTGGTTTGGGCTTGCTGCAGTGCTGAAGTAATAAATAAATAATAATAATAAAAAAAACAACAAACAAATAAAAGTGCTTACAAAGCACTTCAATTATCATGGGCTTTGCTTTTGTTCAGTGTTCATTGTCTTGGGTGGCTTAAACTTTTCCCTTTTATAAATTAAATGAAAAAAAAAAATCAAAGCATTGATCAGTACCTGATTCAAGTATTACATATATCTGTTTAAAAGAGAACATTTGATTTAACTGCAAGTTTTTTACCAATGAGAGACTCATCAACACACTAATTGTGTATATTGCTCTTTTCATGTATGGTACCAGCTAATAGCTAGTACGTAATGATATGTCAAGCTGTGGTTTTAAAGTGAGTTGAAAGAAGAAAAAAAGAAGAGGAAGAACTACTTAATCCATTAGAAGTGAATGTTATTCCTGGTAAATGCGTGGTTAGAGCAATTTGTTTCACCTTCTCAAAGCAAACAAAAACACCTTCAGTATGGAGGCAGGTGGAGATGACTGAAAGTGTTTCATCTCTCAAGTTCCACTGTGCCTTTATTATTAATAGCATCAGCCTGCTTGGTGACTGCAAGCAATGTTTTAAAGTTAAGATGAACAGTGTTGAGGGGGTGGGGGCAGAGAGAAAAATAAACTTGATTAAATGTTAGCATGGCAATAAGTGAATCTGCTAGAAATGCAAAAGTCAGTGACTTTAATGAATTTGCAAGTTAAAAGTACTGGAAGCTTTTCTGGTATCAGAAGAAGAAAATAATTGGTGTCTGCCACTGTCAGCAGTATTATTATTTACCTGCAGTATTTTCCCTTTGGTTGCTTGAGCTGATCTATATAACTGTAACTTCTTTTTCCCTTAGCCATGAGAATGGAGAACAGGAGGAAAACCAGAAAAGCAAGGGAAGGGAAGTTTTCTTTGAGTGCTGTTATGCCCCCGTGGTGGTGCATAAAATGATTTTTCAAAAAATGAGATTTGAGATGGAATATACTCAGGAATCATGCAGTATAGAAACTTAGTTTTCAGGATGACATGATTTTGTATTGCTTCTTCTTTAAAGATGACTTAATCGCTATGTGCAGTCATCTGTAGAAGAGCTGAGCTAAAGTGTGTGCAATGTTTGTTCCGTTTGTCAATTCAACAGAAAAAAAACCATCTATTTACAACTTTGTTTTTATCATTGCAGGAAGATAATCTTCCATTCTCACGGGTCCCATAGCTCAGGTTTTCCTTTCTCTTTTCCTTCCTCTGATCTCTGGTAACTTGATTAGGTTGGGCTATTTCTGGGTATGAAATTTTGAAGCTGCAGAAAGAAATATTGTGATCAGTGTGTATTTTTTCTCAATAACGACGATATTCACAGTGAGGAAGTGAGGCACATGCCACCTTCTGGCTGGTTTTATAGGAATGTTAGCCTCAGTGCCTTGGTTAAGATCCGGTTTGGTCGTCTTGTGGTGGCCCAACTTTGTTCTGCTTTTGAAATTGAAACAGCATATCTAGTATGGCTGAATCATTTCCAAAAGCATTAGATTGTCACGCTATTATGTCATTCTGAACAAAATTAAATATAGAAGACAATGATTGGTTTATGTTAAAGTGTTCATTCATACACATGGAGATGTCCCTGCCTATAGCAGGGGTATTGGAACTGGATCTTATACGTCTCTTCCTACCCAAACCGTTCTATTATTCTGCTGTGCTGGTTGATCTTAGCTGAGCTGGATATGGATATTATTGGATAAAAAGACACAGTTGAGGAGCCTCGTCCTGGAGTCTGGGTGAATAGTGAAATTTCTTATCTTGTTTAAAAACGTCTTCTCTTGCACCTTTGCAAAATATTTGATTTCTCAAGAGAAGGTATTTTGTTCCTTGGGAGAGCACTGTACCCCAGGTGCTGTTGTGGTTGCCATGGCACTTTGCTGGGAAGCGTCCTCTTAAATACATTACTACTGGCAAAGAAATAGTGTCTTTTTTGGTTGCTTTGACAGATGCTCAGTGCTCATTTTATTAAATATTTTCTGCTGAGTAGTTTGATTTTTGGAGGATAAAACCTTTTTTTTTTTTTTTTTCCCTAAAAGAGTACTTTTGAATAAATAAGTTTGAGTTAGCTTTCATGTGCTTTTATTCAATAAATATAGAAACCTCCTATTCTCTCTCCCCCAGTCTTTCTCATTTTAGAAGCTGTTTTAATAACCGGTACGCAAGTGTGATTGAGCCAAGCTGGCTTCACTTACATAATCTGACTGGGAAATGAAATTTCACACATGTGACTTGTCTTGCTGAGAATACCTGCTTTATTTTATTTTATTTTTTCCTTCTTCTAATCTGCCTTCTTTCCCTGGTTAAGTTTGGGGATGCACAGCAGTCTGTGTGTGCGTGTGTGTGTGTGTGTCTGTGGGAGGCAATGGGTTGGGAGGAGAGGTAAGCTGCTGCTTGTTTTACAACTGAGCCAATTCTTTTTTCTTCACTGAGCTGCCTGAAAAAAAAAAAAAAAAAAAAAAAAAAAAGAAATTTTTTCTTCAGACCCAAGTCATAGGATTGTATCTTAATAAGCAAAGAAAAAGATGTAGGAATTTCTTTTAGAAAGTGAAGATATTAGTATTCTTCACACCTAAGCATCCAAAGTAATACAATTAAAAGGAAAGGAGTTAAGGCTGAACTGTACCTTTTGATACTTGCCTGAACAAAATGCCATTAAAACTGAATAGGTAAAGGTTATGACAGAAGGTGTTGTGTGACCCAGGAACCTTTCTCTGCCTGAGACCCTGTTAACACTTGCAGAGTTTTGCAAGGAACATAGAAGTGGTGAGACATCTCCAGCAGATTGTGAGGGCTCTGCTGGCTCGTGTGGAAAGCTGAGGAGGTGGGTATAGTCTTTGTGTTCTTCACATTTTTAGTCCACCTGCTGTAGTTGGGAAGGCATCTACTCCAACAGTGGATTTATTATGCTATATAGCACGAGTTGAAGTCACAGTGAAGCCCTTAAGCAAGCTTTGATTTAGCTGCGTGCAGTTTTTTATGAGGGCTGCAGTGAAACTTATTCAGAAGGTTATTTTAATCCTGTTCCACAAGATGAAAATAGAAGCATAATTTAAAACAAATGACTTACCAGACATTGAATGCCTAGTGAACTTCTGCTAGTCCCTTGTGCAGGAGGTCATCAAATCAAATATTGTGGCTGAGTTTTTGAAATGCTTGGATAATTTTATGACCAGTAGCAGCATTTGTAGTTATGAGAGGTAAGATAAAAACCATCAACTCATGCTTTAAGGCATAAGGTGATCACTGCAGTATTACGGGAGGGATGTTTCCCCACTGAGTGGCATTACACAGGTGGTTGTGTACATTGTGTTCTTTTTTTCTTTTTATCTAAGCCATTAGGCTAGGAGGTGACACTTGATGTGTGAACAGGTTGGTTAGACAAATCCCTTATTTGCCACAGAAGGGATATGTTTTCATATGGAAGGCTTTTGTTGCATCACATAATTCAAGCTGTTGTTTACAGGGACATTGGTTTACTGAGAATCTTATAATGGTGAGGGGTTCCCATTTTGAGCTTAGTAACACTATGGCTGCTGTGAGATGCTTACTGTTATATATGAATGCACCATTGCTTGCCAACTGAGTTGATACTCTCTCCTTCTTGCTCCCCACGTGGAGCCAGCTTCAGAGCACAGTCTGCAAGTGTTCAATTGTTGATTTCAGAGTAATTGTCAGGTAGTCTTTTGGTGAGTCTGAGAGCAAAACCTAGATCCTGACTCTGCATGTGGTCATTGACAGGGTTATCAGACACTGCGGGGTCCTGTCTGAGGTCTTCTCTTCCCTGACAGATTAGAGCTGGCTTACAAATGTAATACTTTTGCATTCAGCCTATATTTAGAGTTAGTCATGAGAAAAAGCTGAGTATAGTTGCTGCATTGCATGAAGGAGTCTTAAGTGCTATGTTAAAATCTAAATTAGGAGGAGCACTCCTTCATGTTGCCAGGGCTGTTTTGAGGGGCAAGAATAAAAGATTCTCTGAAGGAAAAAAAAGAAAAGAAAAGAAAAGAAAAGAAAAGAAAAGAAAAGAAAAGAAAAAGAAAAAAACTGTCCAATAAGAAGTGGAATCTGCTTAGTAGAGCATGCTTGAAAATTGTTCACCCAGTTTTAATTTGAGTCATAGTATGAAATGCACAGCAGCTCAGGGACTGTGACTCTAAGCTCTCTTCCTAATATTTGGCTTACAGGTTTTTTTCTTTGCTCACTGCTCGGATATTGCCTTGCAATTTCTTAGTTCATACAGAAATTATGGCCATTTGATTATGTGCCAGAATTGCTCGTTAATGGCAGGTACTTCTCCTATTCCTGTTTTTGTCAGGATTTATCCTTAGATACAATAATGACCAAGAATAATTGTATCTATTTGAGTCTTTCTTTAACTGGCCTAACAGGGCCAAGGTTTCATTGATTGTTTTCGTGAAAGTTACTTTCCCATTTTCGGAATTACCTTAGAAGCTATTTCTAGACACGTGTACAGTAACAATAAATGTTATTTATTGCAGTTATTATGAATAAATAGTAAATAATAGTAGTAATTATAAAACAGATGATGAGAATCTCCACTCTGTAGGAGATCTGATTAGTCTTTCTCAGTTGCCTGAAAATATCTTAAACATCCCGGAATTTCATTTGCAGCTGCAACACATTGGTACCTCAGAATCATTATATAGACCAAGCTTTATTCTTCTTTGTCCCTTAAAATTTATGAACAGTTTAAAGCAGAAATACTTGTTCATCGTGTTATGTTGCATTTTTTGCTTTTAAATTTTGTCCTGTTTAGTTTTCTAGACCACAAGGTCGTCTCATCCTTCCTGTGTGATGATCTTGTCCTCTTCCATGCTGATGACTTTGTGATCTTAGCATTTCAGAATCTAGTCCTTGAACCAAGGTTACTGCGGAATATATTATGCAGGATCGATCCCAAGAGTGATTCCTGAGAAATACTCTCAAATTTTCTCCTTTCCAAGACCTGCTTTGACAGTATGGACTGTTGTAGTGTCTCAGAGAGCTGATTTTCTATCCATATTATGATGTATTCTTACAACGATTCCAATAACATACACTTTACTGAGTAATTTCTTACAGGATGCAATCAAACCCCAACTTAAAACTGGACGTGTTAGATGCCCTTGATCACTGTCTTTTCTAATCTCTGCCATATTCAGTGTCAAAATCAGTAAATATTCATTCATATCACTTTTCCCTCCTTGGAATGTAGGATCTGTGTTTGGTATTCTCCAGTGTTGTTGTTCCTTTAGCAATGATGATCTGGGATGCACAAAGAGCGAAATTGTCAAGTAAAGGTTAGTGAGACTTACTGGAATAAAGGGAAAGCTTCTAACTTTCTAGATTTTCTTAAAAACTTGCTACAAAACTGGAATTTTTATGTTCTGAGAATGCTCCTTTCTAATATTATGAGAAACTGGGATATTCAAACAGGCTCAAGGCAACGTAGAGATCATTTTAATTGAATCTAACTCCTGTTAAATCATGGTCCTGTTTGTTTTCCTCATGTCTTCCTTTTGTTCTGCTGAAGTGAAAAAGTCTCTTCACCATTTGTTCTATTTTCCCTTGAAAGGTGCAGCTCAAGTACTAATACCCTGTGGCTAATTTAGGAGACATGGCTTAACTTGTTAGTCATTCTTTCCTGTCTTTGTATGTTTTTTGTGTACTCCCGAACTCATCTTTGAAATACATTTCTAATCTTTATGTGTGCTTTTCTCACTTTTATTCCAGATGATTGCAGCCTTTTATTGAAGTAATTGAATTATGTTGTCCTTATTCAAATTTTTGAGCTCAATATAGTCCAATCAGTTGTGTTAAGGAATGTGTTTTGTATTGAGGGATATGGTTTAGTGAGAACTATTGGTGATAGACGGAAGGTTGGACTGGATCATCTTGTAGGTCTTTTTCAAGCTTGGCATTTCTGTGATTCTGTTAACTTAGGCACTCATTTAAATCCCAAATATACATATTTTTTTCTTTGTAGCCAGTTTTTATATATAGAATCAGGGAATAATTGTGTTGAAAGTGATCTTATAGTCCCGAGCTCCTTCTGTGGGCTGCTTGCCTCCCACCAGATCAGGCTGCCCAGGACCCCATTCAAATTGGCCTTGGGCACCTCCAGGCAATGGCCTATCTGTGGTTTCTCTGGGCAGCCTGTGCCAGTCTCTAATCACCTCCATAGTAAAGAATTTTTTTCTTACCTTTGATCTGTATCTACTCTATTAATATATTTTAATTAAAAAAGAAAAAGTTGGTACAAAGTCATTTGATCAATTTCTTTAGGCAGCTTGCTTGAATTTTCAAGTAATGTTCTTATCTGTGAATTGAACTGGACAGAAGAATACAAGGTTCAGACTGCCTTTGCGGAGGGGTTCAGCTTGATGTGAAGACAGAGGCAGTTTATGATTTGATGTCATGAGAAGGCCAAACTCCCAATGCTCTGAGTAAGAGTAGTGATTTGTTTTGAGTATTTAAATGATTATTAACTAGTGTAAAAAACACCTTTGACCCTTATACACACACACTAGTAGCTCTGAAATATGTATCAGAATATTTATCTGAAACTATTATTCATCAAGTTATGCTAAAGAATCAGCAGTAAGTGATTAACGTATATGAGAGCATTGAGAAAGCATAGCAACAGCATGGAGAGTTATAATTGTTTGGGGAATGTTATAAAGCAACCAACCACAAGTCCCCACAGAGGTAACCTCACCACCCCAAACAAGGCAACCTTTTGGTATAACCTCTGTACTTCTCCAGACTGTGCTTGGGATGATACCCTGATGGGAGAAACTCTTGTTCAAACCTCTCTACATTCTTTTCTGCGTATGGCACTGATTACCTTGCAAGACTGAAAGATGCTGTTTCAGAAATATCACACCCTTCAAAAATTATTTTATTTGCGTTACTGAGCTCTGCGTTCTTAATTTGTTCTGAAGTCATGAATGATTTCAGGTAAGCTGAAACTTTTTTTTTTACATGCGATTAGTTTACAAAAGAAAATATCATCTAGCCCTGCTAAATACCTCTCCAGAATCTAATAAATAATTTCCAGCACTGGATTTTATTTCTAGTTTTGATTTGTGAGATTAATTCAGGTTCTATGAGCTCTGTTCCTCAAAAGCTGCCTATTCTGCATTCCACGTACAGGGCAGTCTGTATTTATACCTTGCTTCTTCTTGTACTAAATTTGTCTGCTTCCACTCCTCAGGGAGAAACTCCAGGTTGTGTCTGTGGTCTTTGGAAAGCTCTCTAAAATATTTAGGAGTCTGAGAATGACTGACAGGCTCTCTGCTTCTAATGGTACATGCTGGGGTTATTAGATAGGTAGGGAATTGACATCACACTTTGTGTCTGCATTTAGTTTGTACAGTTAATCTTTTAAGAGTACTCTTGGCATAATGAGGTGGTAAGCAGAAACAGATGTAGAATAATGAACATTTCATACTTAGTAGCTATAGCTATGATTACATGCACTACTGTAGACTGTGAGCCTTACTGAAAAAAATATATGTAAAAGTAGCTGTAGAAATAAAGTAAGATTTTGCTGCTGCCTGGCTGTGTCATGTGTGAGTGCATTGATATTTCCTAAACTGGGAGCCTGTTTAGGATCTGAGACTATATCTGCTTTTTAAATACACACAGCTATCAGCTCAAAGAATCGAGAACTTGCCAGATGTGGAAAGAAAAATCTCCCCATCTGCCTTTGCTCATTGGGGGAAAAAGCAGTAATGGCAGCGAGCAACAGAACAGTGTTGAATCTGTCTGCCTTTACCTTCCTCTTTTTGTAATGAGAGGTCTTCTTTCTTTTCAGTTAAAGTTTTGAGGAAAATGGCATTTGAATAGAGGCAAACATGCTCTACCAGTGTGCTGTTGTACATGAAATAGTTTTACAGCCTAAAAACCATTTGCTGATGTGCTCTCAGAAGTTGTAACTTTCTCCAAGAGATCAGAGGCAGCAGGTCTCTTTGAGCTCCAGGTTTAAGACCCAAAGGCAATAGCTTTTACCAAGCTATGCTGATAGGCTAGGCTGTTGTCAGAAATTGGGGAAGATTCTCAAGCTAGTTTCTGAAATGAGGTCATGTAAGTTTTCTTTTTCTTTCAAATTTGGAAAGCGTTAGCCTAATTTCTTCCTGAATTGCGTGAAACATGTTGGCTTTGGCCATTCCAGATGGTTTGTTTTCAAGGGAAGTCAGTGATCTGCAGCCTCCTGCTGTTGTGACCATAGTTATCCTCAGTACTGGGAAGATCAGGATGTGCTGATGCAGTGAGGAATGAGAAAGGAGGAACCACGCTCCTCTCTAAGGTGATGCTGTCCTGGTCTTCCGCAGTGCTTGGTATATCTTCATTAGCTATTCCCAGGGAGGTGGCAAGTCAGTTTAACCTTATGCAGTATAATCAGTGGTGCTTCCTTGTTAACTTGACTTGTTCTGAGGACTTAGAATCTCCTCTGTTCAGTTGTTAACTCCCTCATTGTAGGACGGATAGGTGGCTGGAACTGGGGTCTGTTAGAATCCACTGCCTGCAGTAAAGGGGGAGTTTTCCATGGCATCTCTTCAGTTGTGGCTTTCAGGCAGAGCAGAACATCACAACCAACTTCTGCTGGTGGAGCCTGCTGAGACCAGGCTTAGCCTGTCACCCTCTAGTCGTGTAGCATGTGTGTCCCATTAAATTTACATCCAGGAGTGACTCTCGTGGGAGTTACAGGCATTTCTTTGTTACCTCTTGCGAAGCTTAAAAAGTGTTGAAGCAGTTTATGATCCTGTGTCTGTGTAGTATAGGGACTAATTTAGGAAGCAACAGCAGTCAGTGTAGCAGTTCTCTTTTTTTATTGTGGGAATGTTGTTGTGTCTACTGTGAGTTTGTCTATCACAGAGTCTCTTTCTCTGTTTTCTTTCTTTTCTGTTTGGGACCAACAATGGGTTGGTAGCAGAGTGATCTTGGAACTGTGTCATTTTTATCTCTAACAATGCAATGAGATTACTTTGGGCTTAGTCATGTAATTAAGACATCAAAAGCCAGACTGTTCGTACCAGCACTTTTTCTTAATACTGCTCTGTAGAGGATCTTTGTTCAGACACAATGCCTTGCTGATATCAGTAGTTGAGCAGGTAGTCTAGCCCAACTAGATAGGAGATGCCAAGCTGGAAAGCCTACCTCCTTGGGAATCGAGCATGGCTCTGGTCTATAGCTGTCTGTTATCTTGCAATGGAAGGCTTGATTTCTTTGCCCCCTATGTTCTTTTTGCCTGCACAGACATAAATGCTTACAGTTACTTTTTCTGAAATTAATACGATTATATACGTACAAAAGTGATTTTGAGTTCAGAAATCTTTCCTGTTGTTTATGGCTAATTCAGAACTCAGGTGTATGGCTAAGTCTAGCAGTCTCTGACAAAAAATCTAGCAGGCTGTTTTAAGTTGTAGTATGTGTTTCTTCACATTGTACATCAATAGCTGTTTCGAGCCAGATTCTTTATGCTTTTAAGGTGTTTGGGCCCTTTGTGTAGTATGTAAGGCATCAGCTATCATCATTTACTGATACTGAAACACTAAATAAAATAGCTGATTAATGATTCTTAAATTGCACCATTGCAAATTTCAAGGTAGTCATAAGTTGGCTATACCTAAAGGAAATTAGGTGAGGATATGATTCAGTTTGGTCACCTCAGAAACAAACTGCTCATCTTTCATCTGTCAGTAGGTATTTGAATTATTATTCAAATGTTTTATTGTTACTGTATCAATAGCATGACTAATCATATGCTTTAAATGGTGATGTTGTAACAAATTGCCTTGCTGATTTAACATCAAATATAGATTTTAGCATGTGTTGCAATAGCCTGGATGTGCTCATTGTATCTACTATCCAAACCTTAAAGCATCCCTGTGACTGAATGAACATGGATGCTTCTGAATTTTATGTATACTTTGTGTTAGTGATAATCTTTTCTTACTGGAACCTGAAAAAAATTGCAGTATTTGGTGTCCCTTTAATTATATGCCTGTGCTTAGGATATTGGGATAGAAACTTCAGGGTTAAGAGTGCAAATGGATGCCTATATTTAAGATGAGCATGGCATGGCCAGAGAGCCAAGCACCTCCTGTATCTGCTTGGGCGAATCAGGGGCTGATTTAACTATATTTGAGTGTATATGTATATGGATTATTTAAATAGTACATATGACAGTTGTTTCTTTTATTAGCTGAAGGTTAGGTGTGTGGATGTTCTTGTGTGCTTCATGACTGAAGTCTTGTCCTTATGCCAGAGTACAACCTCTGTCTGTCATCCTTGGGATGCTGTGTCTTCCTTGTATTTTAATTAATTGCAGATTTATGGAAGAATCCTAAGAATGTAGGACCTAGTTGGAAAAAAGGAAGATTTGTATAACTTATCTATGTAGTTTGTATGCTATGTTATTGTGTTATATGCTAGATAATTGTATTTATTATTTGTTTCTGTCTTCTTTTGGTTAGGAGGCCTTTATGACAGAGCCTAAACCTCAAAATTAAGCCCAGTGATTTCTATATTCCTATATCGTTCCCCTCCTTAATGTACCTTTAGAATTGTTCCAATATAATTGGGTCCTGGGATAATTTCCCAAGGTCAAAGCTGCATATAATTTTACCCTTCCAAAATCTTCATGGCACTTCAGAAGCAGAGCATATGACAAGTTGAGGCAAATGGCACTTGCAGCTAAGTATTTTAAAAATAATAAATAGAAAGGCATTCAGAAAGGACTGTAAAATAATGAAGGGTTTATAGAAACTGATTTATGAGGCAAGACCAGAAGTTAAATGCAGACAGCTTGGTTGAAGGCATAGAAGGATCATAAGTGTCTAAAATATGTAGAGGAATAAATGGAGTGCAATTTTTGTGTGAATTGAAGATAGCGGACTAAACATAAGAAATATTTTAGGGTCACCAAGATGATGAGAAGGTAGGACTAAGGAACTCCTGTAAAGTAAATAGAAGTTAAGACTTGAGGAGAAATTTTTATGTGTTTATCTTTGTTAGGTGATAGGATTGATTGGTCTATTGTGCTGATAGATTAGTTCACTCACTTGTATTTGAATTGATGGAAGTACTACAGAAGGACAAGAAACTGTTCTTTATTGGAAGAAGGTGGACGACTTCAAAAACAAACTTTTTTATCATAAGTGTTTTGTGTGAGAGAGCAGCATGTGTTCTGTGTAGAAATCTTGTTATTCTGCATTACTAATTTTCCCTTGACATTTATTGTACTCAGAAATACTGATGCAGTCTAGATACAATAGTTACACTTCTATTTTGGTTTAATAGAATGTCAAATGAACTGTCTCAAAAAGGCTGCATTCAAGGTTGTATTAAATGATGCTTTTGTGACTCAATAGGATTTTAGTATATCACTCACCTTAATGACAAATGAATACCTAACTAATTAAAATTGCATCTATCAGCTCTTAAAATGACAGATGTTATCATAATTCTTGCAGGGGGAGCATAAAAATAATTGAATTTGCCTTTCCATCTTTAATGGGTCTCAGATTCTTTGTTTTTAAGTCATACAGTTCCTTACATTACTTTTTCACAGTTTGAAGGAGATAAAATTCTTATTGTAAAATATGTAAAAGAAGAAAGTTCGCTTAGAAGCAGTACTTGCAGTAGTGCTTTTACTACTACAGAAATCCCATTAAGCCAGAAATACAAGGAATGTGAATTAAGATAAATTCAGTTTTTTTAGCCTGACTGTGGCCTCCTTGGTATACCTAACAGTAGCACTTTGATATAGTGAATCTCTAGCCAGTACCATGCTTTGTCTTGGATATATGTAGGATTAAAGACACAGAACTGCTGCTACCTCGGAGTTGGATCATGACTCCACGAGCTGGAAGTAGATGTAGTTGAAACAAGCCCAGGAATGTGCCACGATCACACTTTTTCCCCTTGATGGTGTCTTTTAAAGACACAATTGTAAGCGAATCTTCTATGTATTCTGTTTTATACCAATAATCAGAGATACAATTATAGTTTCCAGATAGGTAAGCAACACTTACAAATCTGATTTGCCATTACTATGGAGCCATGTAGTTAATCATAGTGATTATTTTCTAATAGTCTAATCAGTTTTGTGTGGAACACCACAAGAGTAGATGGAGTTTGGAGTTCTCTAAAGGACTGCATTGATCCAAGATTGCACAGAGGCAAAGTTGTGTTATGAGAGAAAAAAATGTGAGAGAATTGCTCATTATTCAAAGACATCTTGTACAAGAACTGTCTTGTAGGAGACAGTGAAATAAAGGCCACATATTCACAGAGGATAAGGACTGAAAACTGCAGGAGAGAAGATGAACCATAGCTATGTGCAGTAAAAATAGCCTGGAAAAGGAAGTCGGATTGAATGGAGTTAAATACAGATCTGGTGCTAATTTAGCATCTGGATCACTATATATTCAAAGAGGAAGAAGTAAAGGTTAATGTGAGGAGGTATTTACAGCCTTTCCATTTATACTAATACTTATTTTCATGTGTGCTTCCCTGAAAATTCTGCAGAAAGCCATGTGGTCTAAGTGATGATGACATCACTTCTGACTCTTTCTCAATCCAAGAGTGCTTTTCCTCCTTGAAACAGGAATTAGAGTGGCTCATTCTGCTGAGAAAGCTTTGACTTGTGAAAATGGAATGCTTCATGCATTCATTTTCATCTTCTTTATACGTCCCTTTCAGCCTTGTTTTATAGCCCATCACCAGAAACTGTAGTCTTTCCCCTTTGCCTTCATGGAAGCCACTCTGTACAGCTCTGCTGGGCTGTGTGGAGGTTTTGTCCTCTCCTCTTGTGCTTGCCTTTCTGCTTGGTTTTTTGCCAGATGCTTTTGAATTAGCTGTGAGTCCATTTAGCCTTTCACTGAAAGCCCATTGCAAGTACAGGTTCTTGTATAAACAGAGTGCAGCATTTGAAATCAGTAATGGTTATTCAACTCTTTTCTCATGCAGTGTGATATCTTTGTAGATTAAAGCTTTTTGACAGTTGTTATGCTGCAGCAATAGCTGCACAAAAACAGGAAAGAAGCAGTTTAGGGATGCAGTGGATACACAGGACAGTGACAAGTGAACAGAGCACATGTTAGTGATGCAGCATACGTTAATGCAGGTACTTGCTAAGGTAAGAAGTGATTTGTTTGAAGAAACTTTTGTCAATCTGTGGTAATTTGCAGCTGCCAGGCCCAGTAAAGGACTAAGTCCTACCAGTTGCAGCTCACTTCTCTGCTCTTGGCAGCTCCAACTGGTATTTCCCATATATAACTTATTTCCTATACATATAGGAAATACCATATAGGCATGTTGATTTTCATTGACATAGGGTTTGTATTATCAGTTTTTCTTCAATAAAAATCAGGAAATTATGTTATGAAAACCAGTCTCAGAGATGCTTCAAAGTACAGTCTTTGTAATCTTGTGAATTCTACTGGAACACCTCTACTTTGACAGTCATCACCACTCTGGTGATGTCTCTAGCAACAGCTAGCAGTATGTTTTCATAAGCAGACACCACTGTCTGGCAGTGCTATCTGGATGACTTCATGCTGTTTGTTTCAATGTGGCAAGGCTACATTGCTGTTAATAAAATGCCTTGGTTTTATTATTTTTGTTATCAGCATTCCACGTAACAACATCTCGTAAAGCATGGGTAATTAAAGAGTTCATACTCCAGTTCTGTGGATGCCTCTCTCTAGACCGGGTTGCCCAAATCCTCACCCAGCCTGGCCTTGAATGCCTCCAGGGAGGGAGCAACCACAACTTCTCTGGCAACCTGTTCCAGAGTCTCACCAACCCCACAGTAAAGAATTTCTTCCTAGTATCTAGTCTAAATCTATGCTCTTGAGTTTAAAGGTATTTCCTCTTGTCCTGTTGCTACATGCCCTTCTAAGAAGTCCCTCCCCAGCTTTTCAGTAGGCCACCTTCAAGTACTGGAAAACCACTCTAAGGTCCCTGTAGAGCCTTCTCTTCTTCAGGCTAAAGAGCCCCAGCTGTCTCAGTCTGTCCTCGTGAGGGATGTGCTCCAGTGCTTTGATCATCTTCCTGGCCCTTCTCTGGACCTGCTCCAATAACTCCATGTCTTTCTTGTGCTGGAAGCTTCAGAACTGGGCACAGTGCTCCAGGTAGGACCTCATGAGAGCAGACGAGAGGGGAAGAATCACCTCCTTCAACCTGCTGGTCACACTTCTTTTGATGCAACCCAGGATGTGCCTTGTGGGCTGCAAGCACACACTGCTGACTTGTGTTGAGTCTTTTCATTAACCAAGACTCCCAGATCTCTCTCCTCAGGGCCGTTCTCAAGCCATTGTCCAACCAACCTGTGTCTGTGCTTGGGATTGTCCCGACCCAGGTACAGGACCTTGCACTTAGCCTTGTTGAACCTCATGAGGTTGGCATGGCCCACCTCTTAAGCCTGTTCAGGTCTCTCTGGCTAGACAGCATCCCTTCCCTCTAGGGTGTCCACGACACCACTCAGCTTGCTGCACAACCACATCTGCACAGTTGCTGCGGGTACGCTCCCACTGTTCATGTCACCTATTAAGATGTTATTTAACACCAGTCCTAGCCCTGATCCCTGAATCTCTTGTCACTGGTCTCCACTCAGACGTTGAGCCATTGACTGCAACTCTGAGTGCAACCATCTAGACATTTCCTTAGCCGGTGAGTGGTTCGTCCATCAAATCCATTTTTCTCTAATTTGGCAACCAGGGTGTTGTGCAGGACAGTGTCAAATACCAGGTGGATGATGTCAAATGCTCTTCCTTTATTCACTGTTGCTGTAACTGTGTCATAAAAAGCCATCAAGTTGTCAGGTGTGATTTGCCTTTGGTGAAGCCATGTTGGACAGTCATGCCTGACAAGCTTGGTGGTAAATCAACTTATAGTTTATTTGCAACTAATGCAGAATCGCCGATGAAATCAAGTTAGAATTTTTGTTTTTAATAGAGATGATGTAAGTATATAACACATGCACATAACAAGCGACTCCTTGTGGTAGTGGATACAGTCATTCATTGCTGTTTTAAATGAAAGAGTAACGAAGCATGCCCCAATTTCATATTTCTTAACTGCAGCTAAACTTTGACTACATTATCAAAGGGGAAAGCACTAAATCACCGTTTCAACTTCATAGCCAGAAGCGAAGCAATTAAAATAAAATGTAGTACTAAACTTTGAGGCGGGAATTAGGGTTGCAGGTGAAGGATATTTTTATCATCATCTGTTGGATAGATTTTTTTTTTCCCTTTTGTTGCTCTTCTTGTTTAGCTCACCTCAGGTTATGCCTAAGGAATGCAGTATTTTTGCAATTGCCAAAGCAGAAATGCCTCTTTCAGTAACTTGTGCTTTAAATCACTCCATTATCATATTTGCTATGATGAGAAATAAGTCTTGCATTTTTCAGTTATGTCAATTAAGTTTATAAGAAAAAAATAGCTTATATTACCTAAAATTAAGGTTTATTCTTCTGCTGATGTCTGCTTGTTTATTTATTTTCACATTATAAATTAAATTTTGAGAAGCATATATAAATTAAATTTTGAAAAGCAGATAAGATTAAGGCTAGATTGTGTAACGAGGGCATAGAACAAAGAAAATCATTTAACATGGCTTACAGGAATACTTAGGAAAAAAACTGTTCTGTGGCTGTCTACAGTTTTCTTACCTGCACAAGACATTTGGCTCTAACTTTTGTGGAACCTAGTTAAGGTGAAATAGTCTTTAACCATGAAAGTAAAATCAGTAAACTGTCTGTCATGTGAAATTACTTGGTTTAGCTTCTGCACCATTGAATTACCTTAGTTGCCAACTTTAAAAACAGTGATAAATATTTCCACGTGTGTTTTTCTGAAGAGTTGGGTGGAGGAAAAAAGGGTTGATGGAAAATAATGGATTGCAAAGGTATTTAGAGAACATTTAGGAAAGTACAAATAGTGTTGTGAAGGCCATGAATAGAGAAGATACAGCAACATGTGTATCTACCTACGTTTTTCTATTACCTGCATGCTGCTTTGCATTGCAGAGATGATTGTTGAGTGAGCAAATTAGTGTGAAAATGGCCAAGTGTTAATTATGTATAAATTTTGCTGTTAACATACCACAAGTCTCATTTATTACAACATTATCTGTTAAAAGTCATTATAGAATGCAGGAGCAATTTTCTAGGGACTTCAGATATTTTTAGGCATGGCAAAAAAGCACAAAAATCATCACAGTTTTCATCAGCGTTTAATTTTTCAGTGAGATACAGTGTCCTTCAAAATGCCACAGTAAAAGGTTGCTCTGGGCACAGAGATTCTGCATCAATTCTGTGGGCAGCCTTCTCCAATTTATCATTCAAAGATAATATCTTTGTGGATTAGGAAGAATAAGCCAGTCAATGTTGCAGGACATGGATAGGAGGAGACAAACTGGGTAAGAGTATTAGGGGTAAAAATAGAGCAGTGAAGCAAAAATAGTGGACAATGGTATGAGAGAAGTGCTGATGGAGCAGGTATTTACTGTAATTGCTCTCAGTACAGCAGTGTGGGGAACGGATTGTTCATTTTGATGGTAGTAATCCGTTGTTCACTCTTAGCCATTAGTAAAATAGAACAGAAGGGATTGAGAAGGCAAGGTATTAGGTAAATGAAAAAGGGTAGAATTATTTCAATAAATCTTATTGCTTGGCTGGTGTGATTGAATGGAAGATTACAGTAAAACAATGTTTTTTTCCTCTCCCTTTCCCAGTATAGCTTCTACTAGTATTAATGAGCACGTTTGGGAAGATTTAAGGCATAACAATAAATAAGGAGATGCATATATAACAGAAATCTGATATTGCTTTTCCAAAAGCAGTACTTAATTTATCAGTGTGTACTGAGATCCAAAGGAGTTTATTTTGTAGGTGAATTCAAAGCTAAAGCAAACAGGACATGGAGAGTCTATTTAATCATTACATCTATTTAATCAGTAAATCAGAGGCATTTTTTCAAGGGAACTGAACTATTTTTGAAAAAATAGTGTGGTTATATTGCTTTGTTTTCTAATTTGTTGTAATAAATTTGGGAGCAGTAGTAGCATAACCTTTTGTAGCACAACCTTTTATTTGACATAGACTTCTGTAATGGTAACTCTTACAGCCAAGCATGCAATAGTTAGATTTAGAATGAAATCTTGTGCATTAAGAACCTTTTGAAGAAGAAAAATGAGTAGAAGATTGGTACTAAATACTGAGGGAGAATAGTCTAGTTAGATTTATTACTTACAACTCTTATTTCTTTTGACCCTGCAGTAGTTTGTTGAAGCTTCTGTCATGAGTTCTAGCCCTGGAAAGCAATTAACTCCATGTCCCAAACAGGCAAATTGTACTGCACTGATGAGTACCATTTATGTAAGTGAGTAGACTTTCCAGACTATTTATGTGTTTATCTGCATAGGCTCATTAGAGATTCACGGTGCAGATCAGATCTTTGTTGTCATACTTAGGGTTTTAGGAAGAGAGTAATGAAGAACAATAGCAAACTTGATTCTAAACTGGAGAGCTTGCAATTGACCAGAACTGTGCCATGCTGATGGACTGTGCCAATACAGCTATAACCTTCAGGTAGGATTATGGAATCAATTTTGGTGGCATTCCGCGCGTGTGCCTTGTGATGAACCTTGCTTTTTTCACCATCTTGTCCTCAACAGCTAGGAGATAGCCTAAACATTTCCCCCTTGATAGAAGGATATGTAGAAGGCCTAGGGAGGAATAGCATCTCTTTTGTTGTTTTTAATCTTTTGTTGCCTGCTGCAAGATGGAAAAGCAAGTAGCTTTTTGTGTTTGGTGTACTTTTTCATTTCTAGTGAGCTACCAAACATTACTGTGTGGAGGTTGAGCAATATTTTCTTTATTGGGTTATGCGTCACTATATCCATACAGTCGTTCACAGCACTAACAAGGATGAACCTTGGGTTATCCCAACATCTGACTTATCACATGTGTAGGAATTACTTATTCCTGTGCTAGCATTTGCAGTGAAGCTTAAGAAAACTTCTGTTCTGAAAGGTACAAGTATAATTATGTCCTAACTTAGTAAGTGTGAGTGATGAATGAATGAATTTTTAACATGAACTACAGAACATATCCTCTCTTTAAAAAGAACAGGAAGCAGTTTCTCAAGTGAAAGAACAAACTGACACCATCATGGGATTTACAGCCACATGAGTTTGCATAACATTTCATATTTTTATAACAAAGGAGTTCAAAATGCATCATACTTGAATTGCATCCTTTTTTGAGTTTCTTTTACCTTTCCCTGAATTTAACCCCTACCTGTTTCAGTATCCTTGGTAATGCTGTCAAGGAGATTACTTTGACTGTTGGTAGAGGTAATGTTTCATTCATAGTCCTATGCTTGAGCAATACAGAGTTTTCTGTATACTGTGAAATTCCATGCTGACTCTCCACCAAAGGGTGGACAGCTTCTGGTTTAGCTTTGTACCTGCAGAATTCTGAGAGCAAACTACTCCTGTGGGGCTGGTGAGTTGTAATTAATTAATTGTATTTGATTAACCATTTTAGTTGTTTCATCGTAGCCAGAAGCAGTGACATTAACACTCTTTATCTTCAGAATTCTTGAGAAGATGTAAGTGTTCTCTGCTTTTTCTCCTGATAGAGACCAGGTCATTTCCCTGAAATAGAGGATTTTTTCTTAAAGAATCTGCTGGTGTTCCTGAGTTTGTTTAAAACACCTTTGGGTGATCATAAACCTTTCCATTTGCCATAATGTCAGTGAGAGGACATTATGAACGTTCTGCAGAATCCACAACTTCCTTAAGGCAGAGTTTCCCTCAAAGACATTGATCCACTCTGATAGAATCCAAGAGGTCAGGAAGTGGCTGGAAAGGCACTCACTAACTTAGGTAAAAGTTATGAATCCTCCTGGCCTGCCAACTCTTAACTGAAAAGCTGCATGCCTGCTACGTTCCAGTTAGTGGAAGAGCTCCAGACCTGTTCAAGCACACCACTACGTAGTCTATAGTGTTGCCTTGCAGTCTAAGTGCAACTATCAGTATATTTTCAGGGATGAATTAGAAAGCAAAAAAAAAAAAAAGAAAAGTATTTATAATCCTTGGTCAAGCTCTCTGGATTTCAAAACATCAGGGTGACTGCTGTTGTACAGGAAGAATCTTGACTTGTATTTGCTATTTTCTTTGGCACGTTTGAACAAATGAGTGAGATGCTGCTGTTGGCTGAAACCTGTTTCCCCAAATGTTCCATTCTGCTTTTTGTGATTATTTTTAACCTGTGTTCTCTAAGCTGTATCATCATATGTGAATTCAGGGTGCACGTTGTTAAAAATAACTCATTTTCAACTATCAGAGATGCCTT
This sequence comes from Centrocercus urophasianus, assembly GCF_019232065.1. NCBI lineage: Eukaryota > Metazoa > Chordata > Aves > Galliformes > Phasianidae > Centrocercus > Centrocercus urophasianus. Next base: position 1,470,491 of record NW_024885310.1, read on the forward strand.
CTGAATTAGTTATCAACTATATATCCCTAAAAGCTATATGATTTTTTTTACACGTAACATAAGGCAGTGAACATTTCCATTAATGTCTTTATCAGATGAATGAAATTGTTCATTTAGAGTTTAAGGAAACAGTTTCTTTCTGTTAAAAACAACAGATTACTTGTATTTTTTTCAACATTAACGCAACAAGAACAGCTTCCTAATTTAAATGATCTTTTATTGAAACCTCAGTCTAATAGAAACTTTAGTTTTTATCCTAGGAAATCTCAAGGCTCTTGGGAGGTCACTCTCCCTGAGCAGCCGCACAGACAGTTAATAATGCACTGCAAATTGTCAGCATAATGCTGGAAAGCACACGAGAACAGTGGAATTCTGTTTTAAGGTTGGCTGAGAGAGGTGTAATTGTTACCAAAGATGGTAAAGGCATTTACTAATGTAGCTGAGATACAGGTAGACAAGAAGTGCTTCCTATGAATGACTAGTTACATTCCAGAGTGTGTTTGATAGAAGAATTTAAGCCTAAAACGCACTGAAATGAAGAGGCAGGGTGGGAGATGGATGTACTTGAATATCTTTTTATCCTTCTCAGTAACGTTACATCAATTCAGGCATTAGCTGCTCTGCTCTGGGAAGTGTCCCTGTTCAAGTGTGATTTGCATGTGTATTTCAATGCTTATTTGTGTATTTAACCTGATAGTTATACAGTTATAATCCCTAGAGGGGCAATTAAATTGATAAAGAGCAGGTATGGAATACTGATACTCTTGTCCTGATCGTAAACTGTATGTATATCAGCATAAAGCACTTTTACACTGTGCCTGAAGGAAGAGGTGGCATCATTTTAATGAAGCTCTCAAATTGATAGTAATTTCTGATGTTGTATTGGTAGTTATTATACTGCTTATGGATTCCCAGGTGATGCTACACCAGCCTTAATTTATGAAGGCCTTTTAGCTAGCTTACTTAGAATGTCAGGGTAATGCTTCTCAGCCTTGTTGAAAGGGATTTCTTCCTTTGGCTTATCTGCTTTTGTATGGGGTTGTTGACCTCTGACTGGTCAGCAGCACTGTTCCTCCAAGTCAGGAATGATGAGGGTTGCCTGTGATTGTAGTACTGCTGTGCCAGGAGATGAATTGCCATCAAGGAGTCCAGGTTTGTAAACAGTTTTAAGATCAGCTTAAACATTTGCAGCCAGGAACTAGTCTTTTCCCATTTGGCCAACTGAGAGAAGCTGAGCTGTCATCTCACAGGAACTGCTGGCTACTGCTCTCTCATGCTTTATGGCTCTTTGAAAGCTTTTTGCTGAGGGTTGCATTGCACAGCTTGAGAAACCAACCTTGTGCTCAAGGTAAAAATCAGGTATGGTGTATGTTAGGTGTATGCAAATAAAGAGAGGGAATAGGAGGGGGAAATAAAGATAAGAAGAGCTGAAATCAAGTGGGTCTGGCCGCAGAAAGGAGATAAGAGACAGAGAGGACAGGATTGGGAGAATTTGAAGAACAAAAAGTAAATAAAATGAACAAGGATCTGCCAAGTCAGTGGAGTGAAAACAGCATGTGTTTGTTTTTGCATAAGCATAGGGTAACTGAAATTTTAAGTACTCTCTTCTGCTCCACTGCTGTTGTGTTCAGCTATTTTGAAAACTTGGTCTTGACTCCATCAGCTTGTGAATTTATTTTAGGATTTGGTACCATCTGAACAACAACGCATGTTGTCTCTACATTAAAAAAAAATATCCAGATTATTTAGACTGGAATTTAATACAACTTAAATCATGGGGTAACAGTAACAAATAGTAACTAATAATGAAGAAGGGACAGGGTTGGGAGGACTTAACCAGCGCTCTCCCATCATTACTAATGTTTTCTAGTGAGAAATCATGAAGTAGAGATTGGAGCTTTCTGCAAAGCTGTCTCTTCCTGTCTTTTGTTTTCTGTCTATGCTTTTCTACAAAGTACTTGAAAAATTAGAATTAAGTTTGGGAAAAATGGCTCCCCAGCGAGAAAGCAGGTAACTGTGAGAGGCTTGCAACTGAAGTGGTTGATTTGGGATACTTACTGCCATGGTTTTATGGTTTTTGCTTATTGGTATTCCACATTATAACATCATGTAGTACACTGGGGGTTAAAGAGTTAATGCTCCTGTTCCAGGTACCTGTCCCAGAAGAGAAGAAGAACTAGGTCTCCCAGAGGACTGTTTGCAGTTCTGTTACTTTTCCATTCTGATAGAAAAGTTAAATGCATGCAGATCACTTTTCCTTCCCTTTTTTCGATCGTCTGGCTCGTCTCTGTTGTGGATGCCATCTCATCACAGCATTAGAGTAAGGCCTTTGGCTTTCAGACACTCTCACTTTATTTGATTTATTAGCTTCAGTTCTAATTATATTGCATTATAATGTGTTATCTTGCATTCCAATATCTTAATTAGTAAATTAGTTTGTTTCTCCTCAGATCATTGCAGCTGTTTTGTTTTTTAGGCCCATTTCTCTACCCTTTTCCCTTTTTTCCCTTTTCAGGGGTACGGGTCCATGGATGTCCCTGCCCTGCTAGTCACAAACCAGGCCGAAGCAGCCCGTAAACCACTGACACTTAAGCATCATCTGTTAGTGGTCTGGAAGACTGTTCCAGTTTGTTTCCATTTGAGTGTTATCATCTTCCATTACAGAAACTATGAAGCTCCAATGTCACGAAGTTGGTGCTGGAACAGGCTGCCCAGAGAGGTTGCGGATGCCCCATCCCTAGAGGTGTTCAAGGCCAAGTTGGATGGGGCATGGGCAACCTGGGCTGGTATTAAACGTGGAGGTTGGTGGCCCTGCATGTGGCAGGGGGGTTGGAGATTCATGATCCTTGAGGTCCCTTCCAACCCTGGCCATTCTGTGATTCTGTGGAGTTACCTAGATCAACCTGTGCCTGTGACGGGGGACAGTAGACCTGTGGGTTTAGGCAATTTATAGAGTTTTTAAAGTACGTTTGTAGATGAGAAAATCTTGAACAGTTGTTAGGTTTGGTAATTTTCCCTGCTTTATGTTATATACTAGGATGTCTTTACAACCAAAATGTTCATTTTTCCTGTTTATGTGTTTTTGATGCAGCAAGGTTGGAGTTTCTTTCTTTCTTTCTCCTGTACAGAGTGGACACACACCAAATGTTTTTAATTGGAATTTGCAGTTTAATAAGCCAGTTATTTTATATTCATTAGTCAAAAGTATTTATATTAATTTAGTTAGATTTCATATGGAAATGAAATTGTTTCCTTTACAGCATCAATTTTTTTTTGCCTCGGATATGTGGGATAGGCAGTACCATTGCATACCAAAGCATAATACAACTTACGTGTCTTCCACCGTGCTTTGTTTCAGTTGGTATGAGATGAGTGCCTCTGGTGCAACAAAATGCATACCAGGTGCTAAGCATCTCTGTCCCTTGAGGTGCTTTTCCTGTGCGTTGTTCCGGTGTACTCGCAGTGTTGCTGGGTGTATTGCTACTGATAATAGAAGGTAACACACGTATATTTCCCTTTAAGTTAATGAACACTATTTAGAACTGTAAGGAGTAATGCTGATACCTGATTAACTGTAGAGTAGGTGAGTACTGCAATAGTGAGAGCTCTGTGCAATGAACCTTATTTCAGTAACTGTTAAAGAAGCTTGAAGTCAGCAGAATAGCACTCACCAAACCTACCACCCTGTAACGCAGCCGTTCTAACGGAGGAACTGAAGCCCAAATAAATGCCTTTGCTGTTGCAAAGAAGATGGAAGCTGGTGATATGTGAATCGTTATGGCATGTCAAGTCTCATTTTGAAGACCGTAAGTTTACCTTTTTAGAATAAAAACAAACTACTTCACCAGTCTAGAGAGTAACATTAATAATGTATTTTTATCACCTCAAAAGACCACTAGAAAATGAGCTCCAATATTTCAAATGCAACAAGCGATCTATACGCATGAATCACAATTTGTGTTCTATTACAGCCGAGCTGATATATACCACTGTGTGCTTTATGGATTTTATTCTAACAATATTAAGTAAAAACCCAAAGCTTTTTTGTGATGAATACCCAACCTTTTACAGGAATTTGTAAAAGCGTGGCCCAAAGCAACAGCTTCAGCCTTGCCCTACAGGCTTTAATGAGAAAAAACCTGCAGTGGTACTTACCTTTCAATTTTACCCTTTGTAAAGGAAGCATCAGCTGAAGGTGAATGCTGCTAAGGTAGAAGAAAATGTGAAATACTGAAAGACTACTTGGAAAATGCACAGAAAAACATTTAGAAAAGAGTTAAATAAATGAGCAAATTTTGAAGAGAAGGATCTCTTGCTGCTTCTGCTTCCCTGTTAGACCCAGTTGTTCCTGGACTCAAGGACTTCTGCAACCCATTGTAGGTTGTTCTTACTTGCCTTATTTGTAGTCAGGTTGTTGATTCAAGATCCTCATCTCTTTGTGAGAAATCCTCACGCGGTGACATTTTTGTATAGGTTGTGGATTTTCTTTTAATACCTGTGAATTCTCATACTTTGTGTTACAGTAATGTGGGTCATGCTTGCAGTGAGTCCAAGTTCAACTTCCTTCACCTTTGCAAGTTATAATCCTCTTACTTCTCTCAGAGGAAGAAAGAGGAGGATTGTTGTCCAGTGAATTCAGTGAAAAAACTTGATAGCAATACCTCAGGTTAATTTTCAAGTGCATTTGTTGCTGTTAAGATGTTATAGCTTTCTTTTCACGTATCTTTTTGTTCCTCTCCTCCCTTGCATAAAAGCAAGATTATTAGATATGCAAGAACAAAACTCCTCAAAGCTATATTCTAAAAGTCTATTACAAAGAGTCTGCAAGCAGAACAGTGTGAACACACATCAACACCTGAGTGTTTCCCAAGTGGCTGTAGCACTCAGTGTGATAACAAGATGTGGGGGCATTTTTCTTGGCTTTTATCCTTTGTGTGTTGATGCTTCTGACTTCTTAAAAATCATTTAATCCAGTAGTACTGCATCAGGAACAACAGAAATGCAGGAGCAAGATAGTTCAAGGTGTTTGCAGTGGAATATGAAGACTTTTGTCTTCGGTCTGTCGTTTCTGCTTCTGCCCAAGTAAGAGTCAAAGATCACTACCAACTGACAGCTGTTGTTGACCATGGTGATTTAGCTCACAGTTCTTACTGAATAGATGTCTGTGATACAGAAAGCATAAGCAGAGCTGGTGTGTGTTTCGTTTTCAGGGGCTAAAAATGTGGTTGCATTTCAATTGCAGTTACCACTGCTTAGGGTTGTTAAATGAGATACCTGAATTGCAACTACAAGCTTGATGTTTGCACAGTTAATGACCACCCCCCTTCTAGCATTAAATGTGGAAGTAGCGTGTGTTTCCCTTGTGTCTCCATGAGGATGTTGTGGTGAGGAAGGTGGGAGGCTGTAGTTTGGTCTGTGCGTGACTGCACAGAGGGATGTATTAGGAGAGCTCTGTGTGGTAATGAACTCCTCTAAACTTCACCAGCTAAGGAGGCTCTTTAGCTGTGTTGCCAGTTATTATAGTGTTGTTACACTCTTTCTTGAGTGTGAGCAATCAGTAACAGTGAGAAAGTAACATGGGGAAAAATAAGTCTGTTTCTTTTTCTTTTGCATGAACATATGTAATACTAGAATTAATCTTTTGAAAGCCATGAATTACTTGGAGTGAGATCAGTGCTACTAAGCAGAAAATTTATCCTGCTGAGAAAAAATAAAAGAATTCTTCAGTGTAATATCTGGTTTGGTGGGAAAAGAAGGGGGAAGATTTTACAGCATCACTATGGTGTATTTAGACAGGCTAGTAAATGATAGGTTTGATTCGCTGTTGTGAAAATAATAATTTTGAATTTTGGATTTACAATAGGGATTGCTCAAGCAAACAGAAATACAAGGCAAAGTTTCTATCGCTCTCAAATAATCTTTTTCTTTTCTATTGGAATGATGTAAATTAGGCTGAAAATGGGCTTACAGGGAACCAGCTTGATCTTTTGCTGGTGTGGAAAGTGAAAATGGCACAGTTTGCTGATTTGTTTCAGGGACATCTGGAGTACTCACTGACCAACTCCCTGTTGGAAATTCTTTTCTTACATCATCATACTTTATCTGTTCAGCACTAAAACTGGTAGCATGTTGAACAAAGTTACCATGCCTTAATGATTTAGTTTACCTGTAAGGCAGAAAGTTAACATCTTCATTGTTGCGTATTTATGGTTCTGTGTTGTGCTTTTAAATTTGCATCAATTTGTATTTAAAATTGTAAATAATAATAATAATAATAAAAAGTAAGTTGCTTTTCCAATTAGAATAAAAATATTTATTATTGTAATTAAATTTTGGTGAAGAACAGTAGAAGGAACTCGGCACTTAGATGCAGGAATTTTAGCTTTATTTCAAGGAACATTTTTCAACTAAACTTGCTTTGTTCTTTGCTGCTGGAGTTAAATCAGTTTGCCTTTGGAGTCGTTAGTGAAATTTATTTCCTCTTATTAACTTAACTGAGCTTGACTGTGGCTTTCCCTGTTTTCTCACTGCAGATATTGATGAGTGTGCTGCCAAGATGCATTACTGCCATGCTAACACTGTGTGTGTTAACTTGCCTGGATCCTATCGTTGTGACTGCGTCATGGGATATGTCCGAGTGGATGATTTCTCGTGTACAGGTGAGCTCTTACGTATTTATCAGTGGTGTTATTCTCTGTATGCTGTGTATAGTAATCACTTTCTATTTAGTCTCTGGTCCTTACCAAAAGCTGTATTCTGGTTGGTCCTCTTCACAGCTAAGGTAGAAGTGGTGCGAGGTTCATTTCCTCCATGTGTTGCCCCTTGGGATTAACTGGCAAGTGACTCAGGAAGCTCTGCAATAGGTGCAACTGAGTGCTCTTCTATCCAGGACGTGGTCCCTTCGTGTCCTACCCTTGTGTCTGAGGTGGATAGTTGCAGATCAGATCCTGTCAGGTTCCCAGCATTGATGTGCCCATTACCTCAATCCATAGCTCCCTTCCTGTTTCTTCATGGGAGAGTAACTTGTCCAAACCATTGGACTTGCTTAATTTTTTAGCAAGGACATGAAAACGATTAGTGTGTGTAGTGAGAAGTAATGTTACATTAGCTGTAGTTTGAACTGGGCAGTGTGAATTGAAACAAAAAATTATCCAGGAGGAAAAGTTTTATGGTTGAAGTTGAAATAAATATGTAAGGGCGCAACTGATATTGTATTGTTGGCATGAATATCGTTAATACTGAGAAATAATAAATTCAGGGCAGTGGCACCTTCTTTAGAAGAGAGATGGAGCAGTGTGGTCCTTTCTGTGACAATGATAAATCCAATAATACCTTTTTTTAATATTAGCAAAATGAGTTGGAGTTATTTGGATCTCATTTCCAGCTACAAGGTCTTCAGGAACTTTCACTGGCAATTTTTAAGAAAAATTGAGGAACTACTGAAATGCTTTGGCTGACTGTACCTAACTGGATAGCATCTTTCAACCACAATCCTCAAAAAAAAAAAAAGGCTGATTGTGGGATTATTTTGGTGGTGCACCTGCCTGGCAAAGAATGAAAATATCAAACAGATTTACTGAAATGGAAATAAGGAAACTTGACACAATATCAGGTTTAGAATTGCACTGGGTGAGCTATTCATTCAAGTGAAAAGATGGCATAGGGCTATTCAATATGAGAATGATTTCCAGCCTGGAATAATTACATTGTAATGCATATGTATTGCAAGTCCTCTTTAGGGGAGGTTGCAGGACTTGTAGACTTCTGTGATGACAGCATGTTTTGTAGCTATGCTTAGGTAGTATAAAAAACTTCAGGAAGTTCCTGCTCGCCTCTTGAGAAATGCTGATACTAAATAGCTGTATGTTTCTTGTTGGAGTTTTTCTTGATCTTTTATATGCCAGGAGAGCTTCAGAACTTTAAATTTTGCTCTTAGTGTGTGTGTGTCATGTGAGGTAGTGACTTTCACAGTGGGGGGAAGGTCTTTCTGATAGTTGACACTTGCTTTCTGTATATGCATTACTGATTTCCTAATGTTCCTTTCCTTCCATCAAGACAGTATCATTAAGCATGCAAATTATGTAGAAAGCAGGATACTTATGATTTACAACAAACCTGTGAAGAGTAGTAAGACCAGTTGCTTGACAGTAATTGGTGAGGAATTAAATGAATGTGCATACACAACAGAAATCCAGAACAGATGTAAGAAAGAAATAATGGAGTGAATGAGGTAAATATTTCTCATAGCTTTTATTTTCTTGCTGAAGTGACTTCTCTTTTTTTGACATCAGAGATAAAAAGCACAGCAAGTATGTAACATAATTAGGGAGAAGCTTGGTTCATTGCCTGTTGTACCTAGAAATAATAGTATGTTACAATAATAAATGTTATTTAAAATAAGTGCACAATAGAAGAAAAATAAAACAACTGGAGAATACTTAACTAGATTCCCCTCATGCTGGCACCACTGTATAAGCAGGCACGAGCAAAACAGATTATTGCTATAATATAACTCCATTTTATTTTATTTTTCTCTTTATTCGAATTAAGCAAAAAATTATCTTGTTATTGAACGATGTATTTGGGGACGATAATTCATTGAGGTGACTCTAATTCATCAACGTGTGCAGTGTCCTCTGTTGAGGCAGGGGCTGTTGAGAAAGGCTTGTATTGGTGGCCAGCCCCATGCTTGCTGGCCTCTGTGGACTGCTGGCTTGTCAAAAGTTGAATAGCAATGATACGTGGAAAACATCTATTTTGAGCTGAATGAAGTATTTCAATTCGATGTTGGGAGGTTTATCTTTTCAAAAAGAAATCAAGGGACTGTTGAAGTGCTAGGTCAGTTTGGACAGAGCCATGTTTAATTTGAATTGAGATGCTTAATTTGTCTGTTGTTGAATTTTAGGCATTCAGCTTCTTGTGTATTTTCTCACAGACCTTCATGTTTCTCACACAAATTTTTACTTCTGATGTCGATGAATTATTGTTTTTTTTCCCCCAACCGTTTGTTGAATAATGTTTTTTAGCCCTGATAGTGAGAACTGTGGAGCAGGAATTTCCATCTGATATCAGCAAACAGCTGCTGTATTGAAAGCTGTGCTGAGTGCATAGAAAATGCTGTTACAGAGACAGAGGTGTAACTAAAATAAATAAATTAAAAAAAAAGTACTCAGAATGAATTCAGAATCGTGTTAAAATCTGAAATATGATTTAAAATGAGGTAATGAATATTTTTGTAAATAATTAATATTAGTGTCGCATAAGCAGAGGACCTGGTGAGCAGAGGTTCATCCCATGGCATTTTCTGATAGGATAGTCAGCCTAGCAATAGCTTTGACCTACATTCACCAGGGAAGATACATTAATAATGTTTTTGTGCTTTCCTGTTCCTAGAGCTTTGAGCTCTGAATGTTAATTAAGTTGTTCGGTGAAAGACAGTTTTATTAAGAAAGTCACCCTTGAATAGGAAACTTCTTTCTGTCTCTCCCAGTGACACTGACAGGTTGTTTATCTGTTCTCTGGTAAATCACGGTCTTGGTCTTTCTGAAAATGGCAGCAAGATTTGTTGCTCCAGATGCTCTCATTTACTAGAAACTACTGATTTAAAGCATTTTATTGACTACTTCGGGCTTATACCTTGCTTGCTTGTTGAAAAATAAGTTTTTTGGGTTGCTTTCTTCTTATGTAGCAGTTGGGGAGTTTGCATCAAATATGTGCTTTGTTTAATGTTTTTTTGAAGTATTATAAATTCTGCATTAAGAATCTGATATTCTTGTTTTTGGTGGGCTGGATCAATCCTCTGCTGTGTTTTGGAACTGTGAGTGTAGGTCTGTTCTTCTGTAGTTCGAAGCTACAGCCTATAGTTTCTTTGCCCCGCTGTCATTGAGTCAATCTAGCAAATGTGGTGTTATATTAATAAGCACTATGCTGTCCATATTAAGTAGATATACTGTGCTAAAAAGAATGGGCAGATGCAGAGTTCTGTGAAATATACCTTCGAAAGGGAGAAAAAAAACAGCAACAGCCCCATTCTCCTGCTCCCCTCTTCTGTCTAAGAAAGGTAACTCAATTATGGTTCGGGCAAAAATGGTTCAAATTGTTTGCTATCACTAAAATTGATGCTTTGAGAATTTTGTTGCTGGATTTTATCTGTCAGGTTCAAGATGGTGTATTTGACCCCATAATAATACTAATAATGCAGTAAGCTTCAGAATGGTGAAGTGGCAATCAGGGCAGGTTGCTGGCCTCTCATCCAGAACCGCTGCACATGTTTGAAAAAGGCCTGAATAGAAGCTGCTAGGCAGCAAGCTGATAATATAGTCACTGAATGAAAGTGCTCTTACTGCAATCCAGTCTACTGACCCTCCTTTCTACCTCTTTCTTTTTAGTGAACTGAATTAGCATTCAAGCAAGAAACTTTCTTGTGTGCGTATGTGGCACTTGGACTTTCCACACGCTGCAAAGTCTTGCATGCTCTCAGAGGTCAATAAAATGTTACCACAGTTTGCATGATGGCCAGAACGGATTTGTCTGCTAGCTGAAAACCTGAAATCTGCGTCAGTAGGCAGACAAGATAGGTCTGTAGTGGAATAGTTTTCAGACTCATTCAAAGGAAGTGCGTTCTTTAGATATCCTAAAGTATCCTACCATGCACTGGATCATTTTTAAAGAAACATGAAAATAGAAATTGAATTTAGGTCGTAATTATGTGTCACCATTTATAGATTAGATAGCAGATGTTTAGCATGGTTAGTATTAGTAGGCATAAGTACCTCAGTGAGATCTGAACTCTCCTGATTTTGACATTAATTCATAGATATAAAGTGCTCTGAAGCATTCCCTATTATCCTTCTGTGATCTTGATTTTTGTGCTTCTCTGCTTATTGCAGCTTATCTTCAGGGCAGGACTTGGACACTTACAAATGCACTTGGAAATTGGTCTTAAGTCAGTATGAATGGTTGATGCTAGGGTTGCATTAACTCAGCAGGCATGAGAGACTGATTCCAGTCCTTTCTTACCTGGGGTCGTTATGTGTTGATCACTATGAGGCCGGACAGGAATTATCTGCTAGAGTTAGGTAGTCTTTTACTCCAGCTACAGTCAATAGCATCTCTGTTCCCAAACTGTGAAGGAAAACATTGTTTAGTTTCAAGCGCCTTGAAACAGAGAAATGTTTGTTTGGAATCCCTCAGAAGGCTGTTGGCTGAGTTCAGCAGCAGGTAATCTATGCACCACTGAGTATTGTCTGCATCGGAGAACATTTCTTTGCCCTGCAGGACAAGTCAGCAGACAACTAGAAGAGTACTCACTCAATCTAGCAAAACAAAGGGAGAGTGAATCCTCGTCAGATGACTGATATCTGCATGGGACTTGACGCAGAACTCATCAACTCCAAGGAGTTGAGCCTTCAATTGCTTTCACTATGTCTTTGGAGAAGTTTTGTCCAGAGAGAACTAGTGCACCAGTGCCATTTATAATGATTTATAACACTACTGTTATAACATATATAACGTACTATTATTTTTTGATAGTAATAGTAAATGGAGTAATCTTTTTGTACTGTCAAAAAAAGCTATTCTAACGTGAACAAGTTAGCTTTTTAGCACATCCCTAGAAGACTAATAAGTATTTAATTGCTGTTTTGAAAAAGGAGAAGTTGAAGTACAGAGAAGTGGAGTTTCTTGCTCAAACCCATGGTGAGACAGTTGGCAGCACTGGAGAGTCAAGGAAATGGAGTCTGAAATATTCTGTGTGAGAAAAAACATGGACTACAGCAAAAAAGTTTAACATTTCCACAGGAAACAATAGCAATTCATTGAAGCACAGCAAGCATAGGCCTTGAGTAACCACATGACCCTCATGTCATAAATCTTCTCCTTCCTCTTTCCATACAGTTCTATAACAGCTTTTGTTACTTTGGAGTTGAATTATTCCTCTGTCTTCTACTTTTTAAATGCCATGTTACATTCTGCTGTTTCTGACTTCACCTGCATTTACTGGATTTAACTCCAACATTTTAAAAACTCTTTCTTTTAAGATATGGTATTTGAGAACTGTGTATTACTTGCTCCTAAGTGCTTTCAATTGGAGGAAAAAATGTGGAAAAAGAAATGTAATACGTACAGTGATTTAAATTCCTCTCTGGTAAATAGTTTATTAAAGATCTTTGTGCTTTCTGTGCTTGAGGTATGGACATGTTTCTAATTTGTCCAGGACAGCTGGTAATCCTTTCAGGTCCTTTTGACACATCAATTTTCTGTAACTTTATTAATAGTAAAATTAATTAAACAACTGACTGCAAATAGTGCTGATAGTTATATTTCTTGGCTGAGACACAATTAGCATTTTTACAAGACTTGTTAGGTGCGGCCATTTGTGCTATGCTATCACATATCATCCCATTTTTTATTTTTATTTTTAATTTTCTCAGTCCTGTCTCAGTCACTTGGGAAGGCTTGCTTAATGACTAACCTAGATCTCCGCAATTTTAGCCCATCACCTTTTGTCACGTTCTCATTGAATACGGGACATTTTGACCCTTCTATTTGCAGGTCTGTTTGAGATTTAAAATCTCTTTTTGTGAATATGCTTTATTCTTCCTGCCTTTAAAGTCTATTTTTAGGTTAATGGCTGTACCAGAAGTGTCCCAAGGTGTTTTTTTTTGTTGTAACTTGATGTTTTCCCCTCAGTGATCTGGGCCTGTGTCTCCCAGTTTTGTGGTGTCTTGGAAGCTTTTTCACATCCTGCTGCAAGGTAGTTAATGTGTGTCGAGAAAGGAGCTCTGAAGCATGATCCCCAGGTAAAGGGTGCAGTGAGCATAGTAAATTAAGTGGCTGACACAACCTGGTAGGAATTACCTATTTTCCCTGCTATAACATTTTTTACATCCAATCTGCCTAAGCAGGTTGTTCAGGTAGAGAAAGAAGAAATTTCAGACGGATGACAAACAGCCAGATAGATTCTGTATAGTGTTTGCTTTTGCTGCATGTGCAGGTTCTGTAACTGGTCTGCTTGCAATAATGAGCAGCATGGTTAGGAAAAAAAGGCTCAAATGCTCCTCTATTATGCTTATGTATATCTTGTGACGAGTGGCATCCACAGTCTGGTGTGACCAAAATGTGTATTTGTATGCATCTTTATCGTGTGCATACGCATCTCTTACGAAGAAATTACATACAGGGGAAGAGGAGCCCTGAGGGGTGGATTTACAGGCATACCAAATTCTTACTGCTTTGATTTAAGAACTGACAAATAGGATCAGGGATGCCACTGCTAGACCTTTGGAAAGGCCAGGGACTTGCATTACTTTGGATTGGACAGATGTGTGAGTTGAGGATTTCGTTGTGAAAGGCACTGTGCCATGGTAGATGAGACCAGTCTGCCAAGGAGCAGCTGGCATAGCTGTGAAATGTGTAGCACTCAGCTGATCCGCTGTTGGAACTTGTATTTGCTGCTTGAATGTAAGATTTGCAGAATAAGGCTCTGAAACAAAGGAATTATGTAAAGCTTATTAAGCTCAAAAGAATTTTTTTCATAAAGTTCATGGTGCTTATGTCTGATATGCTTTTTCTTACAGTGAGAAATATGCAAAAGCTTTTTGCAAGTCTTGGTGTTTCTTTTCAATCTGTGTGTATTTTATTCTCAAGGAAATAATATATTTGTTTCTTCCTTCACTATGATCTCATTTTTGTACCTGTGCTGAATATTTCATAGATGTGTGCATATTGATTGGAGAAAGTTAATATTTTATTAACAGCTATTGATTTTTAAATATCAGTTAGTGTGTATAAGTGATCAAAGAATTGACTTCTGAGCTACCTTAGGTCTTAAAGTTTTTTCCGTATCTGGATTTAATGATGGCAATCTGGTATTTGTTTGAAGTGGCTGGGCTGTGTGTATGTGTGGATGATGAGAGAGAGTATCGCTTTCCTCTGAAGTGTGCAATGTGATCAGGCCTTATGGGTTGTTTTGTTCTAGTTTTGGAGCATCTTTATGTTCTGTCCATCAACAGGAAGGTTGTACTATGCATAATATCTGGAGGTGAATGCCAGCGTGCCTGATAGCCCAGCTATACTAGCCTAATTTCTGAGTTGGTAAACATCACTGAATAAACAAAAACCTGTCAGTGTTGCCTTACTGAAATGCTTGTGACATAATTTTAAGGGGTTGAGAGGAACTGCCACTGGCAAGCAGACTTTCTTGGTCCTTTGGGAGTAGCACAGGGAAGGGGGGAGCAAGAGAGGTGCTTTGATCCCTCACCTTGTAGTTAATATTGTTATACTTTCTGCTTTAGGTTTCTTGCCTCATAACATGAAAATATTCCTATTTAGTTACATGATTGCCTGTAATAATTGCTCATACTGGGGGACTGGTGACTCTCAGAAATAACTTTTATGTCTCACTGTCAGAAGTGGGACGTGAGGAAAAACAAATGAATAATTCAGGCTTGCTAATTGTTGGATTAGTCCATTGCCACTTTCATGTGCTAAGTTTTTTTTTTCTTTTCAGAGTTAATAAATGAGGTTCATTTTTAGAAAATACAGTTTAGAGAAGTTGGGAAAATATAGCTGGGGAAGGCTGTTTTTGCAGAAGATAACAAAGGTCCAGAAAACAAGGTTCTCAAGCAAAACGTAAAGGTGACCACAAAGAGAGCTTGATAAACTGTAAGAGTAAAATATATTTTTTCTGTTAATTTCTGAAAAGTTTCCAAATCACAAAATGTTTCCAGGATCATAGAGATTTGGTTTAATCTGCTTTGTGATTCTCATAATGGAAGGTCCTCTTCTACAAAGTGTAATGTAAATAAACTTTTGTAATGCTAACTACCAATGAACATTTGTCCTTTTTGCTAGTTTTTGCCTTCGGAGCAGAGGAATCCTCTGATTTTCAGTACCTTCCTTTCGGGTAGATTCCTTGCTATCTATCCAGTCCTGAGCTGCATCCCATATTTTACTTAGGCCATAAATGTCTCTTTGCAATAAAGCAGAGACATTCCAAATGTAATCACATTGCAGCACAGTGTAAAATGTCGTTGTCTTTATTGCATGTGCTAGGAGTCTCTGCTCCGTTGAGAGATAAATAAATGTTCTCTTCTTGTTCATTTCTTACATGTTTTAAAGAATTACACAAATCCTATACTGCATTATGCAAAATCATCAGTTTTAAGTGATTGAATAGAAAAAGCAAATGGTTCTCTCGCATGGCTTTGCAGTGCCCAGATGCATTTTCCAACAGAGAAAAGCAAGAAGGTAGATTCCATCCATTCTTGCAGTATGCCCTTTTCTGTGTCTATCTTTTTACTAATTGCCCTCACTGCATCTTCAAAACTCTTTTCAGGGTGGCAATGAGATTGCAGATACAGAGATCTGCAAAGGAAATGTCTTGCAGCTGTTCTGTGATCTAAGCAGGGAGGTGCTGGCTGGCACTCCTTTGTGAGCCCTGCTCTGTGCATGGCTGCAGCACATCCAATCTTCATCAACAGAGCAGGGAACGTGGAGGTTTTGGGACTGTGGCAAAATCTCAGAGAAAACTGTATTTATGATCTGAGTGTGGATCAGAGTTCAACTCTTGGGGAAAATGGCAGTGCAGCCTGGAGTCAATGAGCCAAAGGCCTTTCTTTATTGGCATGGCCCAACCAACTTCAGCTTTGGTTTTAGGCACAGAAGTTAATTCTTCCTGTTTAGGAACAAGGGTAGCTGTTCTCTGTCTGGCAAGCTAAAGGCAGTTATAATTATCTTTTGCTCACTTCACACTTAGGAAATGAGGCTTATTTTACTCATCAATGAAGATGCAGAATCCCCACTCTAAGCGACACTTCTCCACCTTCCCTAGACTGTTAAAATCTGTGTGGATGATGTGGGCTCCTGTGTTTTGTTTTGTTTTTTTTTTTTTGTTCTGCTTCTGTTAGAATTGAACCACAGACTGAGATTATTAAAACGAAAAGTAACAGATGAAAATTAAAAAAAAAAAAAAAGTAAAATTCCTGGCTGATTGATGCGTGACAGTACCAGAAATTGCACATCTTAGAGAGTCATTGCTTTGGGCACCAGGCAGTGTGAGATGTCTAAGTATACATGCTGTTTTTCAAGGTTGATGCTTTCAGAAGAAACTGAAAGGAACGTTTTTGAAGGGCCCTGAACAGCCCTGTCCCATCTGGGACTGCTAAAACCTGTTACCAATTTTGGGTGATGGGAATATCCAAAGCAGATTGTTACTGACAACTGTAAAGACAGTAAGAGGTTTCCTTATTACACAGATACTGAAGAAATGGTATAAGAGTCATCTGGAAAGACTTAATTCAGGGCAATAGAATTTGAAACGTAACTTTTTTTTCAAAGAAACTTTGGAAATGAGTAGTAGTGAGTTTGGAGAATTTAACAGTCCTTTAATATTCTGATATTAAAACTTGTAGGCCCTTTTCCAGGCAGCCAGCTTTTCTCCATGTTTTATCGATAAATAGTCAGGTAAGCATTTTCGACTAGCAAAAAAATCACTGTGAAAATCAGCAGGGATTTGCTTTGGTTTTCCTTATACGTGGTTTCAGATGGAGAAGCTGTACGGCTAAATAGTCAGGTAGCTGCTGAATGTTATTTATAAACCTGCAAAGTCCAGAGGCTGGTTTTAGAGATGGTAGAAATCGCACTCTATGCGCTTATGTCAATGTATGCTACTGTCAAACTGGAATCTGAGGAAAAAGTCTCACTTAAAATTGCAGCTGCTTTTGATTTGTGACTTTGAGATTGTTGATTTATTAAAAATCATCAGTGCCATTAGGCTGCCTGACAGGATCCATAAATTGGATTGGGAACCAAGGGCAGTTATTACTCTGTGCGGATTTTATTTTTGTGCTGGAGAAAAGAGGCCAATTAATTCCCTGAAAAAATGAGTTTCTTACTACTTTTGAAATACGAAGCTCTCACCTGTTGGTTTTTTTTTTTTTTTTTTTCAGAAGCCCTTAGAGATATTTGTTTTTCTCACATTATTTCAGTGGGTTAATTGCCTTTATGGTCCAAACGTCTGTTCTAATGAAAAGTGTAGTGTGCTTAACACGGTTAATTTGAGATGCTGAGGTTAAAACGGATTAGCAAAGTACAGTGAACTTGAGAAACCAATGTTATGTGAAGGTTAAGTGCTTACTGTGCTTGGTGAGTTCAGACAGCTCTTGAAGAACGTTAACAGATCAACGTTGAATCCTGTTCTGTAGATGATCTTAATTATAAAAGTTTTTGAGCAACAGATGGTATAAGAATAAATCATTACCAAAATGAAAAGCTGTTATTCTTGTTTTACTAGCGTGGTGCAACTCATGAACTGTTAAGACTTGTGTACTAAGTAAATCAAGGCAATATGTAGTAGTGCCTCATAGCAACTTAAGGTTAATTAGGCTTAAGAACTAATTAATTTTTAGGTAAGGTTTTGTAAAGTTGGTAAGGTAAGATTTTGCTGGTTGCTACTGGGTGCTCCTGTAGCCCTGTGTTTGCTCTCCAGTGAAAAACAATACTTTTTAGGGTGAATGTGAGCTTGCAGTGCTAAGCATCTGCTGCAAATTTAATTCCTTCCCTTTTTGAACATTAGTCTGGGTAGTGAATTGTCAGCAAATCTCAGACTGTATGTAGACTTTGCCTTGCTTTGAACTCTTCCATCTCTCCTTTCTATGTATTGTTTGGGAACAGAAAGCAAGTTTTAAGTAGCAATTAAGGGCATTAACTCTGCATACATCTAGAACTAAAACTTAATATTTTAGTCTGTTCATATCTCAGATTATCAAAAAGCCAAAAGAAAAAAACCAACCAATCCACAACAAACAAAGAAAAATAAAAAAAAAAACATGTGACTGTTTAATCAAGCAAAAAACCTTGTAGTAGATTTCTGCTGTAAGAAATTGCATGAGGAAAATTTTAGGGTATTCTGACAAATCAAAGGCATCTTTTTTTGGAATGCTCAAATAAAGCAAGCGCTGGCACAGGGAATTTTACTAATAATTTTTTGAGTGACTAGTGCTTGTGTTTCTCATCTGATAGCTCTCTAGGCTCCATAATTCTGTGCAGAAAAGGTCTTCTGACTTCTCAAATCATCTCTGAATCTTAAGTTCTTCAAATCAATCTTCACTGGGGAATATAAAGCTTCAGTCACTTATTTGAGCATTTCATAGCTTACGAGATATGTTTTTAAAAGGTGGTATATTTTACTGTATTTTTATTCATCATCACAATTATTATGAACTCCTAGTATTAGATTTTTTTTAATAAATGAGATTTGCCATAAAAGCAATGTTAGTCAGAACATTTTTCCCTCTCTGATTACAGAATTCATTGTAACGTTAACTTTTAGAAACACATGTTGTTAGGATAAGACATGATACTACAGGAAGAATAACCCCAAACTGTGCCTCTTTGTCAACTCTTGGAGGTTGTTCACTTGTTACGGCGCAGAGTAGTTTGAAATGAGAGAGCAGAGTGCACCCTGTACAGGCTGGCTAACTTCTAAAAATTCTTCTGTAAGCTTTTTAAGATGTTCATTGCTAGAGAATGAGACCAAAGGCCTTCTCCACTTCTATGAGAAATGAAATCAATTCTGTCTGATTTATTTGGTTTGCCTAAAATGAAAGGCAATCATTTTTGTTCACGGAGTGTGTTAAATCTTTATGTAGAGCAGCTGAACACATTAGCCTTTCTAGTGCAAAGGCATCAGAAACCTACTTTTAATGCCTCCTGATGAAGAACACGCAAATCTAGTCTTTAAGTCCATGCTATTCTTCTGTCCTCAGTGATGTCTGTACTTTCATAGGTGATTCATAGGAAACCACACCACGGCGCTTTCGGTTTTGTCTAAGAACCACTAGGAACTAGAGTACGGAATACACTTTGAGGTTTTTCTCCTTAAGTCCTGTACTGCTGTGTGAGGTATTCAGCTGACGTCAGATGAAGGTAGCAGCCAACCTAAGTGTAAACTTGGTCTTCTGTCAGCCTAACATGAGAAGCCAGTAATGAAAATCTATTAAGTCTAATAAAGTCATATGGACTGGAAAGCTAGTGGATGTGTAAGCTAATCCTGGATTCTGTCCTACCCCCAAATTCTTCAGGTAGCAGTCTAATATCCATGATTACTTTTTTTGTTAATATAAAATATATTTTCTTTTTATTAGAAACTGGCACCTTGAACTGCTGTTCATCTAGTATTAATTCTTTGACAGCAAACTTGGTTGCCTCAGAGAAAATGTTTGGCCTCCATACAAGTGTAGAAGGAATCCTTCCATCCATGTAATGATCATTTTGTTCCTTGAACCATAACAATCAATAGTTTCGTAATTAATCCTAGCTGATAAAAATACTCATGTTATTCGTGAGTGTGAAGAGCTGCTGTTCTGAGTGTTATTGGACTCAGTATCATCTGAGGTCTTCTATCAGTTAGGCTTGTTCTGTAAAATGACTTTCTGTCTGTCCACTCTGATTTTTTAACTTTGTTTATTTCACTAAGCAGGAGAGCTTTGTAAAAATATTTTGGCACTGGGAAAAATATTTTTTTTTTTCTGCCTTCTCTTATTCAGTGTATACACCTTTATTGCAGCTGCTATTCATTCAAGTACTGAAAACTCATAATCTTTTAAATCTTTCCATTTATTTAAAGAAAACAAGTGTGACCTTCCAAGGAAGTATTGTAAGGATCTCAGAAAAATAATCATTTTCATTATTTTTATAACTCACAAAGAGGAGGATAATTGGTACTTTCTGTTTAAGTTCTTCAAATGCTATTTGTTGGTATAATTTCCATTTGCCATAATACCTTACTATCAATGTCTTTGCATTGTAAGCTCTGATATTAACAATATAATCACTTAACGTGATTAAATTAAAACTGTTTCTGGAAGCACAGGCAGGTTATTATGAAATATGTGATATAATTAGATGAGATGAACTTGATGTGACTTAAACCGATCAGTTAGAAGCAAAAAAGCCAGAGGGGAATAACTGCTCGAGAGTACTTCACAACAGCTGCAACAGTAATAATTATAGTCCTAGGGTACATCCATATGAATCCTTCAAGGTGCTTCAAAACATTTTAGTATTTTTGTGGATTAGTTGTCTCAGTTTTACAATAAAGTGCAGATTATACACTAAATCCTGTTTCAGAGATTTTTTTATTTTTATTTTTATTTTTTTTTTTTTGCTCCTGTATCTCTCTCTCTGTAATCTTTTTTTAATTCTGTCTGTAACTGTTCAAATTATAACTCTTGCCCCGCATATAACTTTAGTCTGGGGCAAGAAAGTTCAGCCTTACTAACGTGAATTTCAGACATTGTTTAATGCTGATGCCCAGGCTTTGTCCTGTAGTTTCTTGAAATTTGTGTGTCAATGCAGATGTGTTTTTGTTTCACTTGACAGAAAATATTGTTAAATATTCTGATGTACTTCATCTCAATTCATTTTCGTTTGAGTTTTTCCTTTCTGGAGCTCAGTGTTATCTCAGGTTTTTTTTGTTAGTATGGAGTTGTACTTGTAACTCATTAGCTCATTTTTAGAATATAAAGCTATTTGTGTTCTATTTTACTGATTCCATGGCTTTGCCATCCTGTGTCTTTTACTATTGTCAAATGGAAATAACATCTCATTCCTTTGCTTTTTCATCTTTCTATGTGCAGCTGGTTGAAATTTGAGTTACAAAGCTTCTCCCATTGTACGTATTGTTCAGAGAGATTCTGTTTTTGGGTTTTTTTTTTTTCCCCTTTACTGTTGCTTATCATCTTTAAATCTTTTTATATTCCAATGCCTGGCCCGATGGTTATCAAACCAGCCTTGATCAGAGATGGGTGATCCCTTTCAGCCTAGATGGAAAATGAGAAAAGCCCATCTTAAAATGAGGTGGTAATCCTTCTGTAGTTTATGGTCTTCTTTTGATGGCTATATTATTGTTATGCAACTTACATTGTGCCTTGTCAAGCAATAAATGGCACTCAGCAAGCAGCACGGAATAGTAACTGTTCCTTTTTGAAAGGGTTTTTGAAAACCTTACAAAACAAAATCTTGGGCTGTAATCATGTCAAGTATTTCAAAGGGAATAAACACAAAATATCAGTCTTCCTTGTGGATTGTTCAGAAAGAGAATGGAAAGTAGGAGTGTATTTTAGCAGTGTGGGTTAGAAAGAAAAAAACTGAGTTGCAGAATGAACTGTTGGTTTACCCAATCTAAACGTGCTGGTTTCCTATAGCTGCTTGGGCTAGTGACGTTTCAGGGAAACACTGAATGCCTCGTATGGCTTTTCCTTGCCAGATGCCACAGCCTCAATCAAAGCCATCATTTCTCTTCATTAAACTCATTTTAAAAATGTTCTTCTTCTTTATTGTACCACAGTTATTTATCCAACGTTTTTTTAATGAAATTTTTAATGAAAAACAAAGGAGATATCTCCTGACACTTATTTTCTCTTTGTATTCCCTCACTGTCACTTCTCCAGCAGAAAGCTGCTGAGCTGTATTGCACTAATTCCAAAACTCCGCACCTTGACATGGTTCTCGCTGATAGTAGGAATCAAATACTAGGCTGTGTTGTCATTCAGGTTTCTCTACGGGTTAACTCCGGTGAACTTCCTATTTTGCATGCCTGCCTGTGCAAGCTCTTTGAAAATGCAGCTATTTTGCCAGTACTGCTGTAATTGCTGGTGACAGTGCAAGTGACACATGTCTCAATTGAGACAGTGTGAACACTTTATAGGATGCCAAACGTGCACCAGTTATAAAGATCTTTCTGATTGAAAAAGATGGCATTCCTCTCATTATAGGAGAATTAAAAGAATCAGAATTGTTTATGTACAGACTTTCAGCTGAAAAATTATGGTGGTTGACTTTATCTTACCTCTTGTTAAATATTTGAAACGTTTTTATCCTATTAATTTCCTAACTGCATGTGAACTCAGTGAGGTGTGGCCCCCCAAGATGACTTCCTTGGGTTATGGTGGCGTGAGGTATCCCACTGCAATTCAATTTGTGGTTCCAGTCGATTGCTTTGTTACGCTATTTTGCTTCACCTGTAATCTTCACAGTTCTATCAACTGGCATAAGGGGCCAAATTAGTATCAAAATAAATCCTTTTTCTTCCTTCTAAATTAAGTTGTTAATATTTATCTATTCAAATTACTATTCATTTTTAACGTCTTAATTCACGGCTCTTTTCCTGCAGCACTGGTGCGCCTGTCAGTGTAATGCGTAGGAACACTGCTTCTGCTGCTGTAAAACGGAGATGAGATGGAGGGCTCTAGCTGACATTCAATTTGTATGTATGGGAGCTTGTGGCAGGAGGCTTCCTCCAGGGAATTCATCACCGTTATGCCGCAGGCCCTGTCTGTGTATTCAGGTTTTCTAAGGAGTGGTTAAAACGAAAAGTTCCATTGTCTTCTATGGGGAAGAGTTGCTTAAGTTCTGTAATGCTAATTTAGTGCTGATTGCAGCACTTGTACATCCTTTGGAAAGACATACACCTCTTCTCTGAAGCAGTGTTCTTTGTTCACGGGCATCTATCAGCTGTGTCACAGAAGTGACGCATAGAGCACTGATCGTTAACAATCGAGTTTGAGCCCCTTTAGATGGGAGTATTAAAGCACTGAAATAAAAGCTTTTATCCAAATTACTTTCCAGCTGTAATTGCATCGCTGCCTTTTCTCACACTTGCCCCACAAGACACGAGTGGGAGCAGGAGGTGGAGGAACTGGGGTATCTTTGTCCTCTTTATGGGGAAAAATTCATCTGAGAACTAGACAGCAAAGACACAACATGTTTTTGCAAGGGTTAGAGATGGATGGTGTGTAAAGCAGGGCTATTATTTGTTATGCAAAGTGTGTCTTCATTTGAATAAGAAAAGCATTTGATCATTGTGTTCCTTTTGATACAGAAAGTCTAGGAAGCTAGTGTTGGTATTTGGTGCCTTGCTTCCAATAATTTCCCTGCCGTTGTCTGGCTAGCACTAATCCCAACTAATATGGACATGTATCAGGTTTCTTCTACATTTCTTACCTTTTTGTTTCGTTGGTTTAAATATGTGAAAGCTAGTATGTGAAAAGCTATATATATATATCTTTCCCATTCTTGTCCATTGGTAAAAGGTTTCAGTACATTAGATGAGTTTCACACTGACATAGCACCTTTCTAAACACTGCTATGCAGAAGAGATGGCTAAGGAGTCTTAGTCACTAAGTCATGCAGTCATTTAATGATCGAGGAGTGAAATTCAGGCTGTGCCAGGTGTGCTTGGCACTGGATTGTGATTTCTACAGCTCTAGGCATGCACTGCAGGAAGGCCTGTGCTCGGTTTGTCTCACAGCATCGTTGCTCCTCTTGCTGCACTGAAGTGCTCTCTATAATCCTGCTTTTCTTCCACGGAATATATCTTGTAATTAGATTCAAAGCAATGCTGCAGCAAGTTATATGAATAGATGCATGTATTTTGTGGAGGTTATTTTCCTTTTTTTTTTTTTTTTTTATTTAAATCCATTTTAGGATAATCATATTGCAGATTTAAATTTAACTTTATTCTGGGTGACTTGCAGCCGTTTTCTCACAACTTTTCCTTTGTGAAGTATGATCCTCTTAATAGGACTACTTTTTCACTGATACCATTAGAATGTGGATACTGTTTGGGGTGAAGAGGTTAGCAAATGGTAGTTCTAAGCTTTTTTATTCCTATAAATATTCATCTCCAATTTTAATGCAAAGACTTCTTTACAGTTGTTCACTTTCCATGTGGGGGGACTGGAAGTAACAAGCCTTTGTGGAGGATTGCCTGTACTGTTCTGCAGGTGGAAATGTAGCAAGGGGTCGAGTTGGTGGTGGGAGAAAGCTCAGGAAGTGAAGAGCCTGCCTGGCAGGAACCTTTCCTTAAAGAGAATGTGGAGCATTGTGATGGCTCAGAGGATTAAAAGATAGAGTACTGGGGAAATACTCTGTACTGTAAGATGGGAAGAGTTAGAAATACTTGTTCACGTGCTTTTGTGCAGTGCCAAAAGTTAAGTGTGGCATCATTCAGAAAGAAAAAAAATTAAGATAAATACAATTTAGGCCTTTGATAAGTGCTGATCTTCAAACATTTTCATAGCTCGCACTGAAAATGCTATTTCATCTTGATATTAGAGCAGATGCTTCCTTCTGACATAGCTTTTGACTCAGATTAAAATAGTCTTTTGTATAAAGCCATGAACAGAAATTACAGGCATGTCAGAAAATGCATGCTTTTTCAGACAGTGTGCTCTGCAGATGTGAAAACATCCTGTAAGACAGCTGACTGTAAAACAAAATACCTTGTTTTCCACTGACTTTACTCATGGTATTATTCTATGGCATGCAGTATAAAAACATGGAAAATACAGATGCTGCTAAAACAAAAAGAAAAAAAGCCAAAGTATTTCTTTATTATTATTATTTTTTTAATTTTACCAGGGGCTTCTGGATGCTCATTTAGGGTCTCTGGCTTTGCTGATGTTGATGTTGCTTTTTGTTGGAAAGAGAAGGCAGTTCTTCCTGAGTTCACTGTTGCTTGATTCTCATTTCTCATTTTATTTCTTTTGTTTGACATCTGTCTTGCTTCTTCTAGTGAAACATTCTAACCCTTCTGCGTTTTTCATGTTTCTTTCATGGTTTGTGGTCACTACTTTCTCTGTTTCATTGATGCATGCATGAATGGACTTGTTCTGTCAATATTAGGTACCCGATCTAAGCATGGAATTTCATTTTACCTTCCATAAATTGATTTTTAATGGAATAACTTTTTAAATGAAATTGTTCCCGACACCTGGAGCTTTGTTTTTCTTAATTATTTCTTGTTTTGCCAAAGGCTGATTGCAGCAACCTGCAGCAAGGAGGCTTTAGATAGCACTTTGTGAGCCAGCCTGGTTAACATTGGAAAGGTATGCCACTTCATCCCCTAGAGGCCATCGTTTGGTATCTCCAATATATTTCTGCAGTGCTTGTTCAATGATTTTTGGGTAGCTGAGCTTACTCTCTATTCTCCCTGAAATGTGAAGTTTTCTTGGAGAAGAGATACCTTTCTTACATCTTGCACTCTTTTGCATAATCCTCTGCTTGGAATCCTCTGCTTGGATTCCTGTTTGTCTTGGATCGCAGTAGATACTGTTTGTAGCCAGTTTCCTTTGCCTGCCAGTGACTTTTCAAGCATTTGTATTAGAGGTCTTCTAGAGAAGAATATTCTTTTTTTGAATAAACCTTCATCAGCCGTGCATTTTTTCAGTGTTCAGTGCTATGTTTGCATAGCTAAGTAATTTTTATTATTTTTTACTTAAGTGAACAAAGTGCAAAATAAAGTGGCATCATCATTATCCTGCAGTTAGTTACAAGAGGCTGAGCAGTGCACAGCACAGGAATTCTGCTTGATCTGTCTTTGGTCTCAGCGGAGGCATCTTCACGCTGTCATATTTTGCTGCTGTAAGAAAAAAAACAGCTGCAGCCAAAGAAACTCGGGTTGGGATATTGTCAGGTCTCATAGGACAGGGTTGGTCTAGAGTGATTGCTATTACAGTAGAATATCTCCAGGGAAGAACATGGGTGCCTCAGGAAATGGCAATTCACTAGTTGCCATTCCTGTCTACAAATCAAAATCAATTCGGCGTGTTGAGAGTAAACATAATGCCGGAGTCGCACGCTTCAAGGGGTAAAATGATTTGATCTCTTCCTTCCATTTACAAATTCTGTGGTATCTTTGGGATGCCATAGGAGTATACTGAAGACCGATAACCAAAAGTGGCATAAAGAGACTTTCTTTTTGAAGAGCTTAAAGCCCGTTTGTCCTACTTAAACTCACTGGGGGAAGTTGGGTTCAGAGAAAACCATTTGATAGTTAAGGTGCTTAAATACTCTGCTAGAAGCCAGTTTTAAAAAATGTATTTTTAATAATCTCTGCACTCACCGACTTACTTAGGGGAGTTGCAGCTGGGTAAACATTCTGTTTACTTGCAGTAAGTACTTCGTCACAAGAGCAAAATATAATGGACTCCATCATTTGTTGCAGCACTTGTATAATTAGAAACTCATACATAAAACAGAAAGGTGGTGAGTCTGTGGGGGAAACCTAGCAGCTTGACTTACACCATTTTTCTCAGTTTGTTGTTTAAGTCAAAGTCTTTGTGACTTCAGTATCACTGGCGAAGTGCATGCCAATGCTCTGCAGGCCTTTCCTTGCATCTGTAACAGGTGCAAAGAAACAATATGTCCTTAAGTGTGATTTTGTGTTCTTGTGAGAGCAGATGGGTGCTTCTGTCACACACGTGCATTAAGAAACAATTCCAACTCAGTACACTTCAATAGCTCCAATAAGTTGTAGTGTAAGCTTGAACTAGGCTTTGCATGGCTTTTGTAAGGTTTTTTTTTCGTGTGTGGAAGTTAAATTGTCATGGAATGTTGGCATAAAAAAGTCTTTTGAACTTATGTCACTAATACAAAGTTCATCAAGCCATGTTGGAAAGCTGCATTGAAAGGTAAATTTCATAAGTTTAGTTATTACTGATTTTGAGAGTTCTGCAAAGTGAAGCTCCCAGCTATTGTTGAACTGAAAATACCAGGAAGATGAGATTCTGATATCAACTTCATAAAATATGCAGCTTCCACAATTTTCTGGATAAAAAGCAGCCCGTCCTTTTAGATTGAGTCATATTGCAATTATAAATAAATCAGTACCATATTGCTTTAGGGTGCTTTTTTTTTTTTTTTTTTTGACACAATGCAGGTGTTTGGACTCTATTCAGCTCTGAGCAAAACAGGCAAAATAAAACTGTTTCTTAAGATGTAATGGTAACAGACATCTCTCCTGCAAACTGTAATTTAGGCAGTGGCAACTGCTATGCTGTCTCAGATTCTGTCGTTATTTGTGATTTCTTTACTTTCCTAAGTGAATGTCCTATGATTTAGAGAAGCTGAGAACTTCACAGAAATGTTCTTACTTTTCATCTGTCAATATTCATTACTCACTGCTCCAGCCTTGCTGGAACTGTATAGTTTCTTTCTTTCTGCACAGTACATCAGGGTGAATTCCAAAGCTTTATTTACTCTCTGTATGAGAGCTAATTTGTTCTCTGTATGAATTTCCCTGCTTTATAGCTATATGTCAAGTAAAGTGAGAACTACTCAAAGGAATTTGGAAGAGTTAATGGTTTACAGATATACAAATCGACATACATAAATTGTGGAACTGGACCTGGGGTTTGTCTTTGTGGGTATAGAGCCCACTTCCTCTGCAGTCAAATATAAATCGCATTTGCATTTGGGATCAGGCTGGAGATTACAGGGGTCATGTGGAGAGAGGCTGCCATGCAGACCAGGCTACTGCCTACCTCTAGACATACAGACCATAAATGGATCATAAACGCAATAACGAAAAAGACCCTTAAGATGCTTGGGATCTCGCAGATGAGGGCATAGTTCTGTTTCCCGCGTGCGCAGTATTACATTTTTGGTAATTTTGTGAACCATTTCTATTGCCACATCAGCTTCAGTTGCACCACTGATATTAGTATTTAAAAAAAAATATCGTGCTGTATTTCATTAGCAATATTTAAAATGTTCCTAAATATGGTGGTTTTTTTTTTTCTTTCTTTCTTTTTTTTTTTTTTCCTGGCAGTAAAGGGGAGTTTCTTCCATAATGGATTTATTTTTTTAATATTTGCATCTCTTAATTTGCAGTATGCACTCTTCCCCAAAGTATTTTAATTAATTTTGTCTCTAAATCCAATCTGAATTGCATTTTTGGAGAGGATGCAGAGAAGGACCATGAAGATGATGGAAGGGCTGAATCACCTCTTGTATGAAGGCAGGCTTAAGGGACAGAGCTGGTTGAGCTTGGAAAAGAGAAGGCTCTGAATAGTCCTCTTTGTGAGCTTCCAAGAATTTAAAAGGAATTTATAAACAGGAGGGAAATAACCTTTTTACACAGTCTGATAGTGATAGGTCAAGAAGGAATGATTTAAACTAAAGGAAGGGAGATGTAGACTAGATATTAGGGAAAGTTTTTCTACTGAGAGAGTGGTGAGGTGCTGGAACAGGCTGCCCAGAGAGGCTGCGGATGCTCTGTCACTGGAGGTGTTCAGGGGCACGTTGGATGGGGCCCTGAGCAATCTGATCTAGCACCAGGTCTGAAGGCGGGCAACCCTGCCTCCTTCTCTAATGAAGCAGATGCTTGATAGATTTATTATGTGAAAAATATTTTGAGACTCAAGATTTGAAAGGGACTAATCTTGCGCAGTCATACAAGCTGCCTAGTGTGAAATATTTACAGATGGATTTTTTTTAAGATTCCTTTTCAGCATTAAAAAACAACGCTGCATGCAAAGAGGTCTAATCTGATTTCAGTAAGAACTCCACAAAACTGCAGCAAAGTGTCCCATTTTAATAGGATGTGTGACAGTTGGGCTTGGTGTTTTCTAATCAACGTGCAAGTTTAAGGATGCATTCTGGAACTTCTGTACCTGTCAAAACAATATTTCTAATATTGATGTGGATAACATGGGAATTCAATGTCAAAAAACACTTGATACTGACTCTTCACACACAAAAAAAGCTACATCTTTCATATTATTATTTTCATGTTCTTTACTAATTTGGCACATCTACTCAAATGTGCTATCAGAGAGTAGGAAATAAAATTTAAACGCAGAAGGACCAATGGTGTGTGCTTCCAATGATTCTTGAATTTTTCAACATTTGATCTAGTTTCCTGTTTCATCACCCAATGCTGTTTTTCTTTAACCTTGGGCAGCTTCTTATCAGTCTAGACTTAAGACCATTTTTTATTCCAAAGTTGTTTTTTGTATTTTCCTTTTTCCTTTATTTCCTTTGTTAATATTGCGTTCAGAAATAGTGAAAACAAATCTCTCTTCCTAAGAGATGTTATATAGCCATTTATTATATATGTGCAAATATATGTTGTTCTAGCAAGTCATCTTTCTCTTTTTTTTGTTTTTCCTGCTCTGCATTCTACACTTCTTGAAAAAGTTACAGTTCCATTACAGAGAAGTTACTGTTCAAGAAAGGTAGCTATTGTTTGTCTTGATTTGGCCAAAAATGCTTCCATTGTAGCAATTCCTACTACATAGTGAACTTCTCTTGTGAAACTCAAATAGGCTCTATTCGTAGTTGTTGTTATAAAGTAGTAAAGCAGAACAGACGATCACAGTATAAAGAATGCTTCCCTTAAGGGGGGAAAAAAATAAAGGGAGGGTATATATAAAAATGCTCTAAATTAGCTATTGACATTCATAGAAAAGATATGAGAATTACTCCAGGTAGTTCACTAAAACTGTCAAATTATAGCTCAGCTGTAGTCGAGCAGAATCATGCGAACATTT
Organism: Centrocercus urophasianus; assembly: GCF_019232065.1. Classification (NCBI taxonomy): domain Eukaryota; kingdom Metazoa; phylum Chordata; class Aves; order Galliformes; family Phasianidae; genus Centrocercus; species Centrocercus urophasianus. The sequence continues at coordinate 1,499,827 of NW_024885310.1, forward strand.
GGGAAATAATGTCTTGAATACCAACTGAAAAATAGAAGAATCCAGTTGTACAGATCCAGGATGTTTTGACATCTTGAGTCCTGAGTGCACTTAGAGGACTCTTCTTATTTCTGTCCATATATGTAAGCCAACAGTGGACCTGGTGGGTTTCATGGGAATAGGGCTCATCAGTAAGGTGAATGTCTTAGCAATGAATAGTGAAGTTTCTATATACTGGAATAGAATATAAACCTTCGTATTTACCTCTGCTTTCAGCTTCTTGCTGAGGAGAAACAAGGAAGGCTCAGTGTTTTGCTGCAGAAATGATAGGTTTGAATACTTCACCTGCCGAATGCTGGAATCATTCAAACGGAAGTTACAAGTGTCATTAATTCTCATGTTTGCACACTGGTCTCTTTAGAATATGGTAGTGTTAGTCTGTTTTCCCCTACAACTATTCCTATCACATTACATGCATGAATAAGATTACAGTAGTTTTCTTTATGATCTTTGAATATGTGACTACAAGACTTCATTGTGGAGTAAGTATGTTAGCTATACCAAATAATAACCAAAGTTGTTGAGGAACAGGAAACTGTCAGACAAATCTCATTGATTCTCTCTGAATACCAGTTTGGGAATGCAAATCTCATTATATTGTTACACCAGTTTCTAGATGGTTCTAGGCAGGCTGGCTTAACAGACTAAATCAACATAAAACAGTAACAGTGTTAAAAATAAAAAGACAAACAGTGCATAAGCATAGATTTGATTAGTATTGTATTTAGTAAGCTTGATTTTTGGATAGCAAAATGTGACCAAAATCTAATTCTGTGCCAGGGAAAAAAAGGGAAGAATTTTAATTTATTACTTTAACGTAAACATTCAAGAGGTGTTATTCAGACAGCAAATATGTGAACGTTCAAAATTTTATATTCAAATTAAATCTCACTATTTCTTCCTAATTACCCAGGAGTAGCATATGTCTACTCTTTTAGAATGCAGTCTAAATAATTTGGCATTAAACACCAGAAGCTGTTCATTGTGTCTTAAATCACAATAGCGTTTTAGTTTCCTATTAAAAGAACTGCAAAGCAGATATTTCTGGCAGTACTTTGTATATTTAACTGCTCATGAGGATTAAATTGCAGTCTATCCTTATGCTAAGGAAATGGGACTTCTCTGTTCTTAGAATGGCTTAGTTTGGGTGGGACTTTGAAGATCACCTCGTTCGAACCGTTCTGCCATGTCAGGATGGCCAGCCATTAGATGAGGCTGACTGGGATCCCATCCAACCTAGTCTTGAATACTTTCAGGGATGGGGCACCCACAGCCTCTCTGGGCAGCCTATTGCAGCGTCTCCCCACTGTCTTGAGCAAACAATTTCTCTCTAAGGTCTAACCTAAAATCTTTTTTTAATTATAAAGCCATCCACCTCTTGTCCTATCACTATCATACTGTGCAGAAAGTCAGTCCCTCTCCTGCTTGTAAGCGCCTTTCAAGTGCTGGAGGGCTGTAATGAGATCTCCCCGCAATCAAACTAAACAAGCCCAATTCCCTCAACCTTTCTTCACAGGAGAGGTGCTCCAGCCCTCTAATCATCTTTGCAGTCTTACTCTGGATGCTTTCCAACAGCTTCACATCCTTCCTTGTGTATAGACTTGTACACATTCAGTTATGAGGTGGTCTTGGAGTCGCTATCCTCTTACACTGGGAAGGATTTTGCTACTTCAAATCTCGCTTAGAAGATCAGGGATATGAAGAAACCCTTGTTCTTCACATCCCTCTCCAAGTTCAATTCCATCTGCACCTTGACTTTCCTGAGTCCATCCCTGCACATCTGGAACAGCATGCCTCTATATTTTTCCCAGGCCACCCATCCCTGCTTCCTTTTCCTTTTTACCCTCGGTTTGACCAGCAGATCTTTGCTCAGCCATGATGGTTTGTTGCTTCATTTGCCTGATTTCTTACTCTGGAAAATGGAGAGCTCTAGCAAAAAGGTATCAAAAAGGTATCTTTTGAGTACTGCCAGCTCTGTACTTTTCCCTTGTTCCTAAGGATAGTTTCCCAGGGATCGCATCCAACAGTTCGCTAAACAGCCTGAAGCTCGCTCTCCTGTAGGTCAAGGCCTGACTCTGCTCCTTGCCAGGCCCATATTCCTTGAGACTGTCAATTCGACCAGGGCATGGTTGCTGCAGCCCAGGCTGCATTCAATCAATCTTAACCACTTTTACAATCTCTTTCACGTTAGTGAGCACCAGGTCCAGCAACACTTCACTTTTGGTGGGTCTGTCTAGTACCTGAATCAGAAAGTGGTTTTCTCAATGGACTTCAGGGGTCTCCTGGACTGCTTGCAGCTCTCAGTACTTTTTCCAGCAGATATCTGGTGGTTGAAATCCTTAACCAGGATGAGAGCCTGAAGGTGTTATGCCTCTTGAAGCTGGAGCAAGAATGTCTCAACTACAGGCTCACCTGGCCTGCAGTAGATTCCAACCACCAGATGTCCTCTGTGGGCCCAGTCCCTGATTTTAACCTAGAAATTCATGAATGTTTCTCAGAGGCAGCTCTCTGCACTCTATCCACTTCTTAATGTAGAGGGCAACTCTGGGCCAGAATTCTTTTGCCCGTATGATCTAGGTGAATGCAATCAGCAGCCACCAGACCAGGCACTGAGTAATCTGCCCCATGGTTGATAAAGCCAAAATTCCCGAAAGGGCACCAGCCTCTCAGCCACGGATTTATCAGATGGGTTTTCCTGCTTCTCTCAGTATCCCTCGCTACCAGTGAGGGGAGAGAAGAAAACTCCATCTGTACTCCAGCTAACAATCAACTAACCATCCCAGTGATCTGAAATCCCTTTTGATAGCTCTCAGGGCTTCTCTCAGCAACTTTGTGGCTGCTCACAAGTAGGTGAAAATACAGATTTGTTTAGAATTGTCTGTGTTCGCTATTGTCTTTTACCAGCTTACCATCCACAAGGTAATTTCTTGTACATAACCTGTTTGATGTATGCATCTCATTCCTAACTGCCTTTATTTTCTTGGAGAGTCTTCCCAGGTGCACAGAGTAAAGTTTCTTTTTATCCAGCCTATTTCAAAGGTATCCTTTTTGTTTCATCAGAATTTCCTGTGAGCCGAAATCCCGATGCTGTGAAGTCCATGATATTTCTTAAATTCTATTTTTTATCTGTCATTTTTAAAGCGTTAATAATTAAATAGACATTTGAGTCTTCACGTCATGCAGCAGAGCTTTGTTTGTTCTTTTAAAAGTATTCAGGGAGGTGGCATTCTCCTTTCACAGTTTTAAAATACCATTGGCTTAAGTGTAGCCAGACAGCTGCTTAATTTTACATGAGATCATGTATTCTATACAAGTGGTCTCTGTATTAATAAAAAATGGCAGAATTTGATGACCTTGCTGTTCTTGAAGTGAGTTGTCTCTCTGTTATACAACCCAGAAGCAGTTGTCCTCTCTCACAATTTAGAGGTCAACGTAGATTTCCTTTCAATGTTGTAAAAGTAAGAATAAATAGAAATAGTCAGAATCTTTTCACAATGTTTTCCAAAGATGAATGCTTTCTATTAAGTGTGAAGGCTTTGGGTAACTAATGGAAGGAAATCCTTACAATAAGAAAATTGTTCCCATCTTCTGAGCCAATTTAAATTGAGGCCTTCTCGTGTAATGAGAATTGAAAGCAGCTCTGGTGAAGGACCATTCTATGGGATGTGTCTCCAGTAATTGCATTCCAGTGCCTGTCCTTTTTTGAAGAACATTCTTATCTAATAATAAAAAAAAAAAAAAAGTCAGCACACTTGTGAAAAAATAAACCCTAAATCAAATATCTTTTTTCGAATAGGCTTTTGAACTCTGTAAGGGGAAGCTATCCCGATGTTACAATTACCTGTGACTCTTGTCTAAAAGGTGCTTAGCTTTGCTGTGTCTATATATTTTCAAACGTGGTTCTAATTTTCTGCTAAAGACTTGGACAAATAGTATAACAAGTATAACAACCCAACTACTTGATTTTTTTTCCCAAGTACGTACAGAGAGAAAAAAGAGAAAACTGAATGAAAGTCTACCTTTAGAGCCCATACAAACCCAGTAAGCCTACTGGTGGTGTCTCTTTCAGCAAGGGAAAACAGAAGAATCCTAAGAATTAGAAAGTATGCATTTTTTAAAAATATACACACAAAATGTTATCTTCCTCTTGTGTCATTATAAAAATAATTTATTACAAATATCTTTCCAGTAAAAAAAGTGGATGATATTTATAATGTTCCAAACTTCAAGAGTATGGCAGTAATCCATTTTTTACTACTGACAGTTCTGATGCTGGCTGTCATAACTGCCTAGAACCTTTCACAAGCACTGCATTTCAGATGCACACAAATGAAGAAAAATTGTATTTACCTGTAACTGTTTATTTAGAAATTATCACTCATCTGTATTTACAAATGCATGCTGAATCTCATTTTTGCTCTGTATGTGCTCTGAATTATTTTTGTGTGATTGTTTGTACTCCACATACAATTTTGCAGTGTGGTTTGGATGGCTTTCTGCAGAATTCAGTACTTCAGGCAGCCTAAATCTTTGTGCAGTGCTCTGCCTCCCCATCATGCTCCCTATTGCATTCTTCTACTTCACTGCTGCCCAGAACAGAGAGCTGTTTTTGAGCTAATGCTTAAGAGAATAGCCATGTGTAAGCCTCAGTAAGATCAGGCTAGAGAAATGCATATACAGAATATTTTGCAGGAAAACAGGTGCCTGAATGTTGACTTCTTTGGTGTTTGAACATACTTATTTATACTTCACACTGAAGAGACTGCCTGTCAATAGGGTTGCATATTAATGGAACGTGCACTTATTTGAGGTATGCAAAACACAGGCTGCTGCATCTTGTAGGTGCTTTACCTTTATTAGCCTCAATACGTACCTATGTTTTGAAGAAAGTTGAAGATCTGTTAAGCGAATGGCTTTGCAGCTGAATTGCATCGTGATGGATCATTCTGCCTTGGCTGAAGGTGTAGCTAATGGAGCTATTGAAGAGGTGTGATCTTTTGTAGCAAATACTTTGTGGATGGATGCAGAGTTTGGATGCATTTTCAATCTCCCTCTCACTCAGAAATTAGTTACCTGTCGCCTTTTGCATGCTTGCACAATAAACATTGGTTGCAGATGTTGGAGTGGTGTGCTGCTTGCTTCAGCAGAGTCAGTCTGTCTTGTCCACGTGCCCAAGTGCAGGGGGATGCAGGGTGGTCCAACTCTCTCTGTGGCAGTTGGGTAATTGTGCTTATTTTAGCTGTTTCCTATGTATCTGTGCTACTGAGTCTTTAACAGGAAACAGTCTGTTTTCCCATTGCACTCTACCTAGTTTCTTCTTTGGGATTTCAGGAGAAAGGAGGTATTGTTTGTGCCCTAGTGTCAGTGTGCAAACAGACTAGCCTATTTTTAATATAAGGCATTTTCTGCTATTTGTAGGATGCATTGCTGTGTCCTAAAATAAGATATTTAACTAATGCCTGCTTGAAACTACTTTCTGGGGAATTAAATTCGTTTTTTTTTTCTTTTTCTTAATGTGATTGTTACCTTTGTAATGCCTTGTAATATTGAAACAAATTCTGTCAGACTGCTCCCAGGTATTCCGTTCATTAAGATAAGCTTATTTTATTAGGTTGCCTGTGAACAAAGCAAAGATAGCTACAGTACTTATCTTTAACCACTGTATGCACTACCATGCAGCACAACCTGTATATGAGCATCAGTATCCCCAGATTCATGGTGGACTTCAGCTCAAACAGAAGCAATTCCAGGTTGCCTGAGGCAAGTAGATAACCAGGATTATCTAGATTGTGATGTAGATTGTTTTAAAGATATTCTTCAAAACAAGCACTGCTTAACATATCCATGGTGTACAGTTGGAATAGTAGCATGGTTAGGATGGTTCTTTACAGGTGTTATAGTTGGAAAGCTTATTACAGTGAAAAAGAAACAATCAAGGAAGAAATACCTGTATTTATAGTACCTCCAAAAAGGAGGGATCTCTAGAAAGAGATCCTTCCCCAGTGCTAGTCAGCCCTTAAATAGGGTCTAGGAGAGGTGGAGTCTTCTGGTCACACAGGTGAATTGCCTTCTCCTGTGCTCCCAGGGCTGACCTAGTCCTTGCCTCAGGTGATCAGTCAGGGGTTCAGGCTGTGGCTCAACAGTTCCTATACACGCAGAGCATACTCACACTTGATACCTGTCTTGATTCTGTGGTCACAGAACAAAGGCGACGGAGGGATTGTGAAAAAGATTATTAATTTCTTACCAATGGTCTTTCAAGTGCTTTTGGAGACAAATGGCCATTCTCAGATAAAACCTGAGTAAGGAATGAGCTTTTTAGTAATTGCTTCTTAAACTGGTGTGCTTAAAGTAGGAACTCAGATGTTGGAGAAGTCTGTGAAAGCTTTGAGAAATTCAGCCAAGTCTTTACCCAGAAGAAAAATACCAGGCTTAAATATGTAGTTTGTGTCACTGTGGTTGTAGCTAAGTGGCTAGGAAGCAAGAATATGACCTGAAGCTTGAGACACAATGCGTTCTTTCATACCTTCTTTCTATTTGTAGGAAAGAAATACTAAGCGGAAAGTAAACTAGCAGTTGGTATTTGATATCTTAAACTAGCAGTTGGTATTTGATCTCTTTTTTTTTAACTGTAGAATATTGATACCCTTTAATTTTCTGTAAGATCTTTAGCTTCTGAGGACTTCAGAAGAATGGTAAATACTAAAACAGGTGTAGAATCTGGAAACATTCTCATTTTAGAGAGAAACTGAGTCACAAAAAAACAAATGATCCTCTAGCAAATGATCCAAAAACTCTGGTGGCAACAACCAAACACTTGAGTAACAGAAATTGTAATACAGAAGAAAAATTTGCAGAGATTTTGTAGATAAATCATCAGTGAGCAAGGAATTATAATTGTAACTGTTCTTCTGAAATGGTACCTGTTTCTTGAGATGAATATTAGTAATCCAGTGGAAAGTGGTTTTTCTTTTGTTTTCTGGGAACTGCCACCTCCAATAGCATCCTTCTCAGAAAGGCTCCCAGCTCTGTCTTTGATCACAATCCCCTTTTGTGCTGTGTAGTAATAACAAAAGTCACATGGAGATGGATAAACTCAGTCAGACTTTATGACACTGCCATTCCTGAGCTGTCATTCCATGGCACTGTGTTTACATATACACAGATCTATGCATACATATGTATATATAAAAAATTAAAAATGAGATGGATTTTTTTCTTTGCTCATTTTCAGCTGAAAGTGAAGTTGTTAAGACGTGGCCTCAAGATTTTTTCCCAGCTCTCTCCCTTGTTCTTATGGAATGATACAGTCTGTGACTCTTTGCATTTGTTTTCCAGTGTCCTTTCCTTCCAGTCTATCTATTTAGGTGGTTTCAACCATAACTTTAAAGCAGAAGTACGTTCTTCCTGATTGGCACTTGAATGGGAGACTTTGAAAGTGATGTGTGAAAGTGATGTTCTTTGCAAATTACTTGTAATCTCTTTTGAGTTTAAACAAAGCACGAGCTGACCTTCAACACACACTTCCCACTGTGGATACCAAGAGGATGAGGGAGAATGAAACAAAAAATAACTCACTACTGACAGACTCCTAAGGACTTGTCCCATTTGGAATAAAAGATTTTTGTAAGTTGACAGAAAATCAAAGCTTTCTCATTCTTATTAACACTGTAGCATCATGATCTATAGACATCTTTACACCAGGGAAAATTTTGTTTAAAGTTCCCGTAATTGCAACCAAACTGCTGCTGTGAAATCTTGGGATTCCTCATGCAGAGGAGATTCTCTTGATATTTCTTATGCTGAGGGCAGATTCCCAGGGTCCACTTTTCAAACTTAGTTGCTGACTCTTCAAGGTTTTATCTGCTTAGAAAAACTGACCTCTGTTTAATATTTCCAGGATTTCTACATCTGCAGGAGAAGTAAATAGAATGACTTACATTGTCGTAGTCCTCAAAAAAGCATGGCAGAGCATAACCTCTTTTGTGTTCTGGCAAAACACAAAAATTACCACTGGGAAATCTGTTGTTTGTATTTGAAGTGCTGAGAAGGTAATCAACTAATTCTGGCAATTATTTCAGTAGGAATTGTCTGTGTACATGAGCCTGTGACAAAGGCCCTCTCATTGTAGCTTGAATACAACACAGTACACCTGCAGACTAATAACAATAATGAATAAAAGTAGTAAGAGGAGGGAGAAAGCCTGGAGAAAGGCTTTCATTTTAAAAGAAAGAATCATTCAGTTTCACTTGCCGGCGAAGCACTTCCTTGAAGGGTAGCTTGATGATCTTTGCATCTGATGCAGCCATTTGAGCACCATGAGACCACAGCAGGAAGAAGGGATGAAGGAGAGAACAAACAGCCCATGAGGAAGGCTAACGGTTCTGAATGTCTAAGGCATTCCAATGAAAATTGGAAAGAAGCTGAAGTCAATTACTAAGCTGAGCTGGGGATCAACATAAACTAACAAGTATAAATGTAGACCTGAAGTTATCAGCAAAAGCCAGACACATGTGAGTGTGTGCATATGAGTGCTTGTTACTAAAAGCAAAGAGAGAGCAAAAGATATCTTGCTTTGATGCTCGTTAGAAGAAAATGATGGCAACCCATACCATTTGGTATCAATGGAGGGGCTCTTCTGAAGGATTACTTCAGAGTATGTAACAATGAATAATTTTATAGGCATCAGCTCTCTGTACTTTATAGAAGTCTGAACTGAGCCTGTAGTCCTTTGAACACTCTTTATTTACTAGTATTACCAAAGTTTATCTTTGATTCCAGAAAGCCTCTGGAACCTGACTGTACCTCTTAGTAGAAGGGTGATAGTCTGGTTACTGCATTTGCATGAATGAAGACTACCAAGAAGGATGCCAAACTCTGATTTTTGTTTAAGTCTAATATTTTAAATCCTTTACGTGGCTCTCAGAAATATTTCTGCATTTTCTTGATTCCACTGAACAAAATGGTAAGTCTACCAGCTCAGAAGAGTAAAATATTTGGGTTTTCTTTCTGCAGTCTAACTGTGTGAAGGAAACCTCTAGTAATTAGAGGATGAAGCAAGAAACTTCAGGGTCACACAGCTCAGCACTTCTAATTGATGCTTTTCTACAATAAAATACATCACAAGAGAAAAATGCAGGAGCTGCAGTGAGTTAGGCCCAGTGACAGCAGTTAGAATTGCTAGATGAAAGCAAAATATGGAAGTCTGTTTGGGGTCCAGTGGTAGGAATAGTTATCTAAAAGGATAAAATGTTATTACATTTTATTAAATAAAGACCCTACTCAGCAGATATTAGAGCAAGTGGTTGTGAAGACTGAACTGTGTGTTTTCGCTGTTGTTTTTAAGAGTATTGATAGGATCCCCTCTCCTGAGTTTTCTGGTCTTATATTTATGCTTATTTCTGTTGGTGATAGGCAATGAGATAAGGGTTAGTCTTCATAACAGATATTATTCTATGATAGCTTTCTACATAGGTTTTTGTCTTAGCAATACTTTGCATCCTCACTGATTCTTTTTTCCTGTTTTTGAACCTAAACAATCACCATGCAGATGTTGTTGAATCTTGTAATGAAAGCACACCCATCACTGACTGCCAGACCAAACTCCCAGTAATCAGCTGCTGTGGCACCCTTCTTATTCCACTTGGTTTTAAGATGCCGCGTCTTCAAGCTGAAAAGCTCACTGTCTCTTGTTCTTTTTTTCCCTTGTAGAGCATGATGAGTGTGGCAGTGGGCAGCACAGCTGTGATGAGAATGCAATCTGTACCAACACTGTCAGGGGACATAGCTGCACTTGCAAACCTGGATATGTGGGGAATGGGACCATCTGCCGAGGTAAGTCTGCTATTCTAGAAGCATTGTAAAAGTGGCATACTCTATTAATATTTTCTGACAGTCACCTACATTCTGTTAACTTGTGATGATGTCTGGATTCTGTCAATAATTCACTGTTAGATTCATCATATGGCAACTGGAATGCACATAGAGATTATGGGAATTGACTTGTGCACAGCTTTTCAGCAAGGAGTTATTTCTGGAATGCTAGGAGTAAAGGACTTTTACTGTCATTCTACACTGTCATTTGAGTTAGGTATTGTATAACCAAGATGTTATAATTTTGTATAACCAAGATGTTACAATCGCAATACAATCAATGAGAGTAAGGCAAAGCAGACAACGATCACAAAAGAGAATAAGTGGAAGAGCTTACCCTTGGGTTGAGCTCACCAGAAGATACCAAAGAGGGGATCTCCAGAAGAGATCCTTCCCCTCTGGTAGCCAGCTCTTAAATAGGTCCAGGAGGGGTGGAGCCAGGCTGCACCCCTTCCGGCAGCACAGGTGAATTGCCTTCACCTGTGCTCTTCTGGCTGACTCAAGGCTCACCTCAGGTGATTAATCAGAGGTTCAGGCCGTGACTCAGCAGTTCCCATACAGGTATCTTTCTGATTTTAAGTGATATTAGCTGTTTATTAATGTCACATCTAGTCTTTAAATTTTAATCAGATGCCTTTTATATTAGAATAATCATCTCTTCTAATATCATATTGCTGCACTTTGTCTACTCTCACATCAGAGTAGGGCTTTTTTTTTTTTGTTCTTTACATTTGAACACTTATTTTGAAGCTTTCTCTCTTATGTTAGCAAGAAATATCTGGAGTTGGCTATGCTTTCTATGAAGTAGGTCAGCTTTTTAGAAAGGTTTTTTATTTCTGTGGAGGACAAGCAATGGTGTATTTAAAGGCAGGGGTGTGACTGTTAACCAGCTGGCTTGGTGAGGGCTCTGTCATGGAGGTACTACTCAGTTCTACCTCTTATGTATTTATGAATTGTCTTGTTGCATAAAAAGCTGTTTTTGCCTTGCCTGGGGTTTTCTGACTTTCTAAACTAAATTGCAATAATTGAAAACTAACTTTTTTTTTTTGAAATGATAGCTATTGAAATTGACAAAGTAGTCTGTTGTGAACTTCCAAGGAATTCTTTAAAGAAGTAGGACTGATATCATTCTTGCTACAAGCTAAAGTTCTTCACTAAGATTGGCCTGTTGGCCACAGAATTAGCATATACCATCTGATTGCTTTTTGACTTGACTTTTTTTGAGATTCTTCATCTGCACAAAGGATAATGCTATATTCAGTACCGAAAGATGTTTTGCAGTGTTTTAAGAAGCATTACAGAAACAATATGAAAACGGTGGCCAAGTTAAACCTCCTGTTTTTATTGAAGTTCAGGAGGTGATACTGGGGAGATGCTGTACTGTATTACAGTGAATGTAAATTACGGCATAGACAAAGAGTTTCATGGAAGTCTCTGTGAATAGCCTGGCTGTGTTTCACTGTTTTTGTTGTTGTTGTTGTTGCTTTTCTGATGTTAATACAATGTAAATCTTTAATGGTATTTCTTTGAAGCAGGAATGCTTGGAGTAGCTCACAAACCATCTTTTCACACTGATGATCTTTGGGCACCTAGTACTGGGTTAAAAGTACTGGCCAAAAACTCTAACTCTCATTGCATATTTATTAGTCCAGTAACGTTCAAGTAACTAAATATTCTAGTAATGAGATTACACTTGAGAAATGCAGAGATGTTTTCATCCTCAAAATTTGTTGAAAGCTGAGTTGTGGTTAGACATATGTATTTAAAATGCCTTGAATTGCACAGGTGAAGGTACTTAGGGTTACTTGTTTGAGATAAATGTACATGGAAATAGAGAAAACAAAGTGATTCTTACATTCTGACTACGAAGCGTGAACTGAGGGGAAAAGTGGAGATGGTAGGAAAGCATCTTGCACTCTAATAATTACTGTATTCACTAGGGCTGAGAATTATCATTTGCTACATGGAATAGCCATTACTGCAAGTCAGATGATACTAGAATGTTGCAGTGTGTTAGCAAATAGTGCAGCGTGCCACATCAAGAAGTGGTCTGAGTTTCTCAGCCTGTGGTTCTGTGGTCACTTGAGGTTTTTACAATTTGGGTAGCTAAATGGAGAGGCATTCACATTTTACACATTAATGGTAACATGTAATTTGGCTAAAAAAAAAAAAAAAAAAAAAAAAAAGGGCAGAAAAAGCAGAATTATTATCAGTTTCCAGACACACTGGTCGGCTTACAGTTCTACACTTGGCACAGGAAAAAAGTTGTGTACTTGTCAGGACAACTATCCATAACTTAGGTTGTCTTTGAGCAATTCTGGAGCTTCATTTTCAGGCAGCGTAACTTGGAAAAGAAGTATATGTAAGCCAAGGTAATAAGTTTGATATAATACCATCTGAAGCTGACAAACCTTCTCCTTGAGTCACCTATAAGTGTTTTATATTTACATGTTATAGATGTTTGCATGCACAAAACATTTGTCTCAACTCCTACTGAAGTAACGTCTCTCCAGTTCTGTAATTAATATTGTCCATAAGTAGAAAAATAATTTTATGATCAGAGAGCAATACTGACTTTTGTCTGATTGTACAATATATTTCAACCTTATCTTCGCAATGTCATAAATTCAGAGTAACGTTGCTTTTTTACTTTAGTGACAAATGCTGTGATTACATCTTTGTAAGAAAACAAATACCAGTAGGTCTGTTTTAGAAATTGTGTGAGCATTTAAATGAAATTGCATAGTGAAATACTGATAAATACAGTGAAGTTATTTTGGCGGGCAAGTTGGTGATATCTGCACTTTTTGTGGAAAGTATGGAGAAATAAAAAGGACAGAAGTAATCTGAATATTAATATGGTTGTTGTGTAGAAATAAAAACAAAAAGACGTGAGGAGTGAAGCAGAAATTTTTCAAAAAATAATTGCGTAACCAGGAATGCCATCTTTCTTACACATTTCATGTGTAAGAATTTTTTTGCTTTTCTGTGAATGTGGTAGACTAGACTACATAATTAAGGACTGGATTATGTCAAGGTAGGTGTGGAAATTATCATGAAGAAAAGCAGTGGAAAAGGGCACGGTTCAAGACCAAATGCTCTTTTTCATTAAAATAGATACAATTATAGTTTAAATGACATAAAAACAAAACAAAAAAAAAAAAATAGAGGTGAATGTAAGAAAATCTTCATAAATACACAGGTACCAAAACACAGGCAGTGAGACTGTATATAAGAATAAGGACAAACAGAACTTATTTATTTCCTATGGATGTAGATATTTTCTCTATTTTCCTGTAAGAAATAGGCTTTAGTTCCTCAGAAAGATACTGAAATTTTGGGGATAGGTCATAAAAAGAGTGAGCTTAAGTTGAGATGAAATGACAAGAGACTATGATGCTGTACCATCATGGTACAGCAAATTTGACAGAGCGCTGGACCCAGAATAAAAAAGGATTTATATCTTATTACTTTTGCAAAAAATGCACAGTAAAATAAGAAAGTCTTTTTTAGAAGGATCTATGACATTGAAGGCAGAGAATAGTGGTAAAACCAGTTGCATGGAGTATTTGTTTAAGTGGAAGCTGAAACTGTGGTCCTATAGGTTACTAGATGAGTAGATGAGATGTACTGCTGTCTAAAGTCATAGAAAGGGTCAAAGGTATACTGAAACATCATCAGATTTCCCAAAATAATTGATGATATTTTACAGACATCAAACCACAAATAAACGCTGTAGATTCTGCTGGAGTTGTAGATCAGTTTTTGCAACTTGAGCAAAATATGAGTCAGCATCAATGCTGTGTTACAATTGGATGTTTTCTTGTTTCGTGCAAAGAGTCCTAGAAGTAGTGTATGATCCTTGTCCTAAAGTTTGTTTTGAAAGGTAACTTCTGCCACAGAGATGTAGCAGTGGCCCTTTTTAGAATACTCAGGTGGTAAAACAGGAGACTTTCGTCTGCAGTGTAGGCAAGATGTGTTGGCTACTCCTTTTTTTGTATATCCCATTTGTGCAGAGCAACCAAAAGTGTAACACTTAACCAAGCATGAATATTTTTCATTTTATTTCTGTGTTTTACTTGTATAGTCTGCCTAACAGGTTTATGTGGTGCACTATTAATACCTCATTTGATGGTTTCTACTGAGACGTAGATTTATTACAATGATTAAATGAGGTGGATTTAGTTACAGTCGTAAACATTAATGCAAGTGTGTGCAAAATGACTAATACCTGTCACATCAGGTATTGTGACATAAAAATCAAAACAGTGTTTGTTCTAATTAGTTTCCATGTTGTAAAATCGCTTATTTCTGAGAGTATGAAATAGGATATTTTTTTTTTTTTTCCTGCAGCGTTTCTCAGAAAACTCTCAGGGGATTGCAACTCAGTGTGTGGTGGAGTCTTAAAGAAGGCAGCTGTAATTTTAAAGTGAGATAGTTTCTGTTTTACTGGTTAAATCTTGAAGTCCAGCTTAGTGTCTTAATTGTACTGTCGTTCTTCATATATATTTACCTTGAAAACTGTTTTATAGTGTGGTTGTTGCTTAAGGATTTACTGGTCACCTTATGAACATCTTACTGGGATTCTGGTATGGAAAAATGTCCAGATTTTGAATGAATGCTGTTTTCTTTTCTAAGGCAATGGGAATAATGACATGGAGTCTTTATTCATAATACATTCAAAGCATTTGCTGATGACTAGAGTAAATCAGAGGCTTGAAAATTAATTTTGTCAGACGTGAATCAGTAATTAGGGCTATTTTTCACTGTCTTGATCACAAATTGCAATTGTATGGGCATGTCCTTTTTTAACAAATGGCAGTCTGAGAGTTGTCCTTCATTGCAGTTTTCTCCTTTTTTTTTTCCATGCAGGAATTTTTTTTAGTAAAGTAATTCTTAGCCTGAAGTATACTTAATAACCTGAAATAAGTGCAGGTGAAAGAAACTGTATATCTTCCAGTGTGTAGATGTTGTATTGACAGTGTAGTAAATAGACAACTAAAAACAAATTCTCATCCCTTGTTACAAAAAATACTGAAGAATAATGAGAGCTGAAGAAAAAAACGCTAGTCTTATTGGTTATTCCTGTGCTGCATTCTCTACTTTTTTTTTTTTTTTGCGTCCCTCTTACATTGACATCAGCAATACTGAGATTAAATGCCAGCAATGTGAGACTGTTCAGTATGCTTATATCATTTTGTAAAAGCATATCTGATCACTCTGAGACATCTAACTACCACACTAGATTTGGATGTTCTGTGTGTGTGTGTGTGTGTGTTTGTCTGTTGGATGTGGACTTGAAAGCCTTTGTGGAGTGCTGGAATGTGTTAGGAATTATGTGAAGTCGAGCACAGTAGTGGAATGGAATGAAAAAATCATTCCCCTCAGCCTCTGATTTCTGTGGTTGTAAGGCTTTGAGTCGTTGATATAGATTATAATTTCTTTAATTGCTGTTTTGTTGTAAAATATGCAAGTTGTGTGAAAGAATGTAATAATTTGGACTTGTTTGGAGATTTTGATCCTGTTCTTCACCGTATTGAGCTTTGCATAGTTGTTTCTACCTAGCACCTAGTGAATAAATCACTGCAAAAGCAAATAGATGCATTCACATCCATATTTTGGTGTTACTTGGCATGTGCACGGTACCATAGGAAGTATAAGACCCTGAATTGTCATACTTGTGGTTGAAACATTCCAGACAGAACTGATTTAATGGTTTTAAAAGAATACACAAAAAGATGCATAACAAGATCAGAATTCTTGTAGATTATTCATTCTAAAAGTAGCACAGCTGGACTCAGAGTCAAAACAATATGATTCAAGCTACAATATTTCTTATATTCCTAAATTCACTTTCATAAAAGTGAACAAAATTGAATTTTCAGTGTAAGAATCTTTATGGCTTTGTTCATGATGATGCAGTTGTCAATGTGTTATATTTCTTATGGTTGCTCTGTTGGTGAATTAGTTTTGAAGTTATATACACGGTGCTTTAGCCACATTCTGTTTGTTACTTCAGTTCTAATGTTGTTGCTTTGCCTTTCCAATGTAAGGATTTAAAATAATATTGATGAAATTATGATTAAGACTAATTTTCTCTTCTCCTTATAACATCATCATCTAGATTTTGTTGTGTGAAATGTTGAAATTCAGATGTAATTATATTTGTATGAAGAGCTAAGCTATAGATATTTACCATTTTACAGACCAACGTTGCAGCCTTTCCAAGGGCAAAATATTTCCTGCTGATGAGATCCTGTTCTATGTGAGAGACTGTTCAAGATGATTTAGAATGCACATCAGTTATGGAAATAGACCATTTAAAAACCATGATTAATGTGTCCTGTCAGAGTTCAGATCCTGATCTCTCTGCTGTCATGGATTGTCTCGCTGCTCTAGATTTACAGCCTGTGTAAAAAGAGTGTAACACTGATTTATGTTTGCTGAGTAAGTGGTCCAGTCCAGAGCAGCTATAGTTATCTGTATAAATGCCTTAGTTATATACAAGTGAAATAAGGTTTATTTGCTTGCATGTATATCTAAAGGCCTCAGCAGAGACCCACGCTTGAGTATTTGTGAGTGTTTCTAGGTTTACATCATAAAAAGGAGATACTCTTTTGGACTCATTTGCTTCCTGTCTCCAGTTGCTTTAGTTAATGTTGATTCACTCTAAGATCAACATCCTGTACATCACATGCAAAATAATTGAAGCTAATTACAGAAGTTAATAGCATTGTTTCCTGTGAATTCTTGGGCATTAAACTGGGTTGTATAGGAATGTTGTTTTGCAAGATACTCTTGTTAGGTCCTTTTCACATCCTCATTTTGTCCTCTGCCTTTTAAATAGGAGTATCTTTTAAATAGGAGTACTCTTTTTAACAGGAGTGACTTGCAAATTCAGTATTTGTGTTAAATAATATTAAGACTGTTTTTGACGTTACCAGGTTGACAGTTTCTCTTTCAATTTTTTAAAGTTCAAAATGAACTTTGGATGTGGGATATGGGTTTCTATTCATGTTGGCGGATGTGGCAGCTCACTTCCCTCTGCAGCTCCATTCTCTCAGTGTTTCCCAGCTGTACTTTCCTTCTGTGTCTTTGTCCTCTATTGCCTTCTGCCTTACTCTGGCTGCTGCATGGCTGTGAAATGTGGTGAATTTTCTCATGTGCTGGAAGAACATTCGACGGGTGTGATAAATGTTTGCAAACTGAGATGATTTGGCCAAATTTGGTTGGATTTTCACAGTTGTGTGGAGCTTACAAGAATGCTTGTAGAGTTTCAGAGGAGCAAAAGCTGCATCCCTCAAATCTCTGCATTAGAATAAGAGCCAGGGGCAAGGGAGAATTGCAACCCTCCTCAACTACCTACTAGTTTTGGAGACTGCATTTTATTTCTTGAATACTGGGAATGGCAAAACTGTGTAGGCTTTTTGATGGTGTAATTTGCATATTTCAACCCCAAAAGATTCTCCAGTTTGCAGCTTTTTCACAGTGGTGCTGGTGTTTCAGCCTCTGCAACATGCTGACAGGTTGAGGCACCCCTGTGTGTGTGTAGAGTTCTTATCTGAAGTGTGCAACAATAAAAATAATAAATGCTGCTCTGCTAAGTGAGCGTATGCTAAGTACAAGACTAATGGCAAACTTTAACAGTATACTGTGGATGTTACCTGAAAGAAATGGTGCAGTGAAAAAGAATCTTTTTGGAACCTATCGAAAAAAACACGAAAGGTGCTTTGAAGATTGCATCATCAAAATGAGTTATTGGGTGAATTCGGTACATGAAATACAAGAAGAATGTGAATTAAAATGGCTTAGAACGCATCGGGTGCAGAGAGAATTAGAAGTTAAGGTAAACCAAGAAGAAGTGGGAATTGAAGGGGTCTCACTTTTCAATATGATTTAAAATCCAGTCATCCAAGAGTGGAAATGAGCAATTCATATATCACAGAAACGAGGAGGGTTTTTTTTTTTTTTTAAAGTTATTCCTGAAGGGGCAGAGCTGTGTGACTTATGTTATTATTGTGCTAATAAATACTCGAGCATTCTAGCATGTCACCTTGATGGTACTTGCGGTTTTCTCTCTATTTTCAGATGTGCACCTAAAAATGGGAATTGTCAGGCTGGTTTTTTGAAGCTAAACTTCAGAATGGCCTGTTTGTTTGATGGCTACATGATACACAGGCAAATCAAGTAGGGCTTGAAATTTTAAGATGATGTAAACTTTGCAAATCTACCTTTGTTGTTTAAAAAAAAGCAATACCAGTCCATACCTTTGTGCACATCCATCTTATCCATCCTTCTCCATAGCCTGTTAATTATGTTTTAGCCTCAAGGGTATAAAGCGTATGTGCCTCACATAGGTTACAGGATGCCTTTCCAGCCACCGATGAGCAGACGAGATGGCTGTTCTCAGCCATTACATGTAGTATTAATATGTATTCACCCATTCCCTTCAGCACGTAATTTCAGTCTCCAATGGCTTCGCAAACGAGCTGCTGTGAGCAGAAAGCCCTGGGATAGAATAAAATGGCAGTTGGGTGTGGAGCTGCAAGGGTGCTTGCAGAGTTTAAATAGGCAATATCCACTCCCTTGCATTAATTATAATGGTTTATGGATGCTCATTAATAGGCCACTTTTATTACTACAACACATGGTTGTACTGCTTTCTTGACACCTATTATTTCCTCCCTCCGAACAGAACAAAGGAAACAATAGTCCTCTGACATTGCCATGACATACGTTATTTCCTAGAAAAGACTGAAGTAATCAAATCAGTCCTGCATGCGCAGAGCTCTTTTCCCTTAGCCTTGGGAGAGAGGCAAGTGAGAAAATTCTTAATGTGGTAATTTTAGACCTGACTGGGCAAGGTATGTGCCTAACTAAAAGTAAGTGATTGACTCCACTGAGACTACTTACATCAGTAGGCACTTAGGTTTTTGGTTTCATGCGGAATATGCTTTGCTGTGTTTGTATCACAGAGGCTCGGATAAACACAGACAATAAGCATTCATCTTTTGCTGTGCGTACCAAGAGGAGGTTGAATTTTCTGTATCCAGAGACAGGATAGCTGAACAGCTGAACCTGCCTACTGCTTGTCCTTGAACCCTCAGCAAGGCAGTGAGCTGGTAGGTCGACTTAGTCCTAGTGGTGCTTCAAGATTCTTCAGAATTATGTTGTAGAAAGAATCAATGCATTTCTGTAGGAAGCAAGCGGGCAGCGTAAAGTCATGAGATAACAAGACTTAGAGATTACTTTTCAGTGACATCCCAGAGAAGTTGTTGGAGCCAAAATAAAAATGAGTGGGAATCTGTAAGTGGTTGCTAATGGTATTGGTCAAGTGGTTTTTGAGTGCTCCATTATTTATTTATTCTTTTACTCCTATAAAAGCAGTGAAATTTAGAAATGGTTCAGGTGGTAAGGTCTGATCTGCTGAATATATGCATTCACCGCATTAAATGCTTATCAGGTAAAAGAAAAAGGGGCAAAAGATTGCGTGCACACAGCATAGGTAAGAGACAGGCAGTAGATATCTAATGACTGCATGCTTGTACAGGGAGCTGTGCATCCTTGCATAGCCTGGGCTGGGCTTGGACAAGAGGCTCTTGTTGGAAGTCAGTGCTTTCTGTGGGACTCTGGCTCTTGGGCATGAGGACAGCAGAGCTGGGAATAGGTCACAGACTGAGGCAGCTTGATTTCTTCTTGTAGCTGGTGACATCTAGTTCCATGCCAAAGGTTTACTCCTTGTCTCAAGGCTTCTGTGCAAAGTACAGGTACCTGGTGTCTCTAACAGGTAGACTGGTGAAAATGACTGAGGAAAAGTGCTTTTTAAACCAATTTTTTTAAACGTGACACCACATGGTATGGGACACCACTTGGCCAGCCTGGGCCAGCTGTCCCTGCCAGCTCCTTCTGTACCCCCTAGCTTCTTGCTGGCAGGGAAGCACAGGAAGCAGAAAAGTCCTTGGCTCTGTGCAAGCACTGCTCTGAGATGACTGAAACGTTGGTGTGTTATCACCACTATTTTCATCAAAAATCCAAAGCACGGCATCATACAAGCCTCTGTGAGGAAAATGAATTCTCTGCCAGGCAAAACCATGATAGTGTTCTACTGGAATTTTGACCATGTTGGTTTTGAATGCTTTCAAGGATCTTTTCCAGTTTGTTTTTTACGTATTATTCCTGTTCTGTTTGTCTGAATGTCTACTGGGAGGACTGCACATAGGAATACAGTAAGTTACACCCAGTGCATGAAATCTACTGCATGACAACTAATTTAACTAACTGATACTGATAAAAGTAGATGTTAGAAATTTGCAAGCAGCGTCTCTTTGTGCTGAGTGCTTAAAACTGAAGATTGCACATTAAACAGAAGCATGATATACACCTGGAAGTATAATGTCAGGTATTTTTATGATGTGTTTATGAGCCCTGAACTGTGTTTTTGTATAGGCTCAAAATTTTTTATGTTGCTGTATTCTAGCAGTCACTGAAAAAATATGCTGGCCTCCAATATAAATAAACTGCTGTAGAAGGCAGCTGAGCTCAAAGTTAGCAAACCTGGCAAATATTGTATTTGCTTCTGAAAATAGTTAGCTAATTTTATTTAAACCTTTATGTTCTTTTTGACACTGCAACCCTGATAAACCCTGTAAGCCATGTCTCCTGGGTCACACTGGACGGGTTCAGTCTGGCTCCCATCTGTTCTAGGCAGGCATCCTTGACATGTGTTAATGAGGTTATGTGTAAGAGTACAGGCAGTCTGTTCTTGCCATGAACATTATGCTTGGTAGATGATATTTTGAACTGTTACCTGAGCTTCAGCTGTTACTTCCTATGTGTAGGTATTCTGAGAAGAAACATCTTCATCAGGAATTTGTTCATACCATTTATGGTGTGTCTCATTCGTGAGCAACAGCAGAAACTGGAACACAAGACTAATGCAAGGAAGAACTTCTTTCCTGTCAGAGTGATGGAGCACTGGAACAGGCTGTGCAGAGAGGTTGTGGAGTCTCCTTCTAAGGAGACAGTCAAGACCCATCTGGATGCCTACCTGTGCAACCTGCTGTAGGGTACCTGCTCTAGCAGAGGGGTTGGACTCAGTTATCTCTTGAGGCCCCTTCCAACCCCCACAATTCAATGATTTAAAGAGTTAATGCACTTTGCTGACTCTTGTTTATTTCGAACACCCTGCAACGCTGAAATTCTCCATTGAACTGATTGCCCTGCTGTCATAGGTTGTGTTTGTGTATCTCATATTGGTGACTTATTGCCAAAGCAATATTTATTTTCATGTATCTGAGCCATGTGTGCACTCCTGTCATCCCCAGACTGCACTATGAGGATTAGAATACTTCTAATTTAAGGGAAATTATTTTAACCCTACAGCTGGTAACACACCAATTTAAAAAATGTGCAGTAGATAGAAGGTGCAGAAGTTTGTATCTATGCAGATAGTTTCTCACATTTATGTGGACAGTGACATTTGTTCATGAGGACTGTTGAGCACACATTCAGATGCTTTACTGCAGCCTTTTCAGCATGTGCAGTGATAGATGGCTGCCAATGTAGAAAAAGCAGAAAAACAAGCAACTTTTCTGGCAGTAAGTGGAAGCTTTGATGCAATTATGTTGCAAATCTGCTTGCAGTTAGACCAAGAGCATCTCCACTGTGGGCAGTGGAGCATGGCCCCATATCATTGCCAGCTCCAGTTGTGCCGTGATGGCCAGAGCAGACAAAGGCCCTAGGTGCAGAGAATCACAGAATCATAGGAGTTGGAAGGGACCTCCAGAGATCATCGAGTCCAACCCCCCTGCCAAAGCAGGTTCCCTGCACCAGGTCGCACAGGTAGGCATCCAGGCAGGTCTTGAACATCTCCAGAGAAGGAGACTCCACCACCTCCCTGGGCAGCCTGTTCCAGTGCTCCGTCACCTCACTGTAAAGAAGTTCTTGTGCACATTTGTGCAGAACTTCCTGTGCTGCAGTTTCTGGCTGTTTCCCCTTGTCCTGTCTCCACACATTGCTGAAAACAGTCTGGCCTCACCGCTCTGCCCCCCACACCTCAGATACTTATAGACCTGGATCAGATCCCCTCTCAGTCTTCTCAAGACTAAACAGACCCAGTTCACTCAGCGGTTCTTCATAGGGGAGATGCTCCAGGCCCTTCACCATCATTAGGTATTTCTCATTAAACTATAATAATTTGAGAAGTCTTTAGTAACTTGGGTGAGACTTTCTTAGGTATGATAATTATATTGGTGATAGATGGTATTACAATATTTTTTTTGCTGGCAGCTTACTTGCCTTTCAATAGCAATGTCAACTAGTATGAACACTGTGTTATGATCAATGTCAATAACATGAAATTTCTTTTTATTGCATTATTTAAAGTATGTATGAAAGTTACTGTTGGGTATAAAACAACATGGCCTTCTAAAACAGTGTAGATTTCTGAAGTTCGAGCCAACACAAAGCTTAACATCTTTTTTTTTTGGCTTGGAAAATAAAGAAGTGGATACTTGAGGGGTTCAGATCTGATCCTCAGCAATGAGAGATCATACGTGTAAGTATCAGCTGTGCATTCAAATGATGCTGAAAGAAGCATTTCTGCAATGTAACTGCAGTATTCTTGTGATGTTGAATTGTGGCTGGGCTGCCAAAATATTACTTGATTGGAAATAGGTTTCTTCAAAAGTGTTTGTTAGAAGCGAGGGTTGTTGTTCCTAAGTGAATTACAGGAAATTCAAATACGTTTTGGTGCAAAACAGTAATATTTTCTTGAGTTGGCCAATTACTTTAAAAGGAATGAGTATTATATAATTCACAAATCAAAAGTTGACTCTAGCTACTTTTGAGGTGATTTAATCACCTTATTTTATCATTGCATGAGATCAGTTTTTAAGATGTAGAGTAGTTGTGTGTGATTTTGACAACAGTTACTTAGACTTTGGGATGAGGTAAAATAATGACGATTTAGTAATATTTGTTTTGTCTGGAGCATTTGCAATGCTGTATGATGTACTGATAAGATGGAATTCCTCCGTCAGGAGAGATTTTCTGAAGCTGCCCTCAGCTTTGTGTGCAGTTCCCTGCAGTTGTGGCGGTCAGATGAGGGCTTGCTGAATGCTGGCTGTGAGTTGCCTTTGCCTTGAAGTCAGCCTTTCTCGTGTGGTTCCTTCACTTACAGATCAGGAAGGCTGTGCGTTCCTGTAGCATGCTGCTGACTTGTTCGAGGAGAGCCCTGTGTGCTTTCATCTGATGTGATCAATATTGACTTGACAAATGCACAGAGGGTGGCAGAGGGGAAGTCAAGTGAGTTCAGTAGCTGTGCAAAACATGCGGAAGCCTCATCCATGTTCTGTTCAGCACATGTGCTCATCGAGTCAGTCAGATCAGTCAGGTCAAAACCGCCTCCTCTCCTCTTCAGGAGTCTTAACTTTACCCTGTTGTCACTGCCTCTGTACGCAGAGAAAATTGAAGTGTATTTTGTGAATGTTATTGTCAGTGTCTTAGAACACAAGTTAATAAGGGCAGGGAAACATGTCTATTACTAACGTCTGCCACTGCCTGCAGCCACCGCTGCAGCACATGCACTGGCAAGAAACAAGACAAGAATCCAAGAAGCAACATATGTAATTGCTTGTATCCCTTCTTGTCTCATCTTTTCCTTTCTGATTTTAATGATGTCGCCAGTGGACATCCTCTGTTTAGTCCTTGGGGTTTTCGGATAGCTTTTGATTTTTTTTCTTTCATATCTTCCTAACGTCCAAATTGCTGCTGTTGTTGCCCATGAGGCTCTGCTGAAAGGGCAGGACCTGTGGCTTGTGCTGGAGGTCTCCTTTATATTGATTCATTCAGCACACTGAGATATAGTGCAGAGGCTTTAGGTTAGCTCTTCCCTGGGATGCAGCACCTTAACTGCATTTGTTTTCCACTAGCTTCAATAAAGGAGTATATTAAGGTCACTTTTTTTCCTGAATCTCCCAGCTGGCAACATAAAAAGTTGCTTTACTACCAGGGCAGCATTTCTTCTGCTGTCATGTGGTTCTGGGGCTTAGTCTTCCTTTTTACCTGATCGGGCAGAAGTATGCCTCTGTATATTGGAGTTACTGATTCTGAGAATACATGCTGTGAAACTGAATGAATAGTAAAATATTGAATTGATAGGAAGAAATGTCCCTTCAGAGTTTTTTAGGTTGCCATTTAGCAAGAGAAATATTTCCCAAATTCAGCAAACCATCACAGGCCAAACATACAATTATTTTTAAACAGATTTTTTTTTTTCCTAGTTCATTTAGTGTGAATGAATTCTAGACTGACAGTCCTAAAGTCAGAAATCTTCAACTCAATCTGTATGTCGGGTGACACAGACAATCAGAACAGAGTACCATTACCAAGCAAGGGAAGAACTATAAACTCCAGGAGGTTTGGTCTGTAGTGACTGGCAGCAAACTGGCAAAATAAGTTATTTTTATTAGGTTTTGTTACTTGGGTGCCACTAAAAGCATTACTTTGTTTTACAATCTGTATGTCTTTATCTTTATACTGTATCTTTGTCTTTCTTTATGTTTGTTCTTTGTCTTTTGGTTCCTCTTCCTAAGTAAGATAACTTATAAATTTTCTAGTTGAAACTTGCATTTCTAATTTCTTTTCCACAAAACAGTGTTTCACAGAATGTCAATTTTACGTATTTCAAGAAAGATATTTTTTTCTTACGCTGATGATTTATTTTCCAACATTAAAAGCATCTCTAACTGTGAACTTTAAGTAGGAATACAAGGGTGTACAGCTTGTACAGGGAGAAAATGTGTAAGTTCCAATTTGGTTTTGGGGGCAGCTATGCGTTGGGGCAGAAGTGAAAGAAGGGAGTGGAAATTGCCAGAGGTATTTGCTGACTGGGTGATGATTAATGATAGGAGATGATGAAACTTACTTAGAGTTTCTGATCTGGAACAGATTAGATTTAATTATGTCTGAAATTGGAGTTTTTTTACACTTTTTCTTTTAATTAAAACATGAATTTAAAGAAAAAAAACTTCCAAATCTTACAGTGTGAGCAAACAAAAAGTGAAAAGAAAGTATGCTATTTGTTATGCCATGCATGTATTGAAAGTGTTAGAAACTGAGGAAGATGGAAAGAAGGAGGACTTAAGTATCTGTAAGAGCTGTCAGAAATGCAATTAATTATTACAGTGTACAGAGGCAGGTTCCTTGGCAAAGCACCAGCTGATAAGCTCCGATCCGCTGAAGAATCACAGAATCATCTACAGTGGGAAAGACTTTCAGTACCACCAAACTCAAACATCAATTTGACCTAGTGAATCTCATCACTACAAAATGTCCCTTGATGCCTCATCAGGGATGGGGATTCCACCACTTCCCTGGGTGGCCCATTCCAATGCTTGACCACTTTCTCCACAAGGAAACTCTTTACAGTATCCAACCTGAAACTCACTGGTGCAAGTTGAGACTGGTGCAACTTGAGTCCTTTGTCTTGCATCCTAGTGCTTGTAGCCTTAGAAAAGAGACTGAATACTTCCTTGTTGCAGTTTCTTTCCAGGTAGTTGTAGGATGATGAGGTCTCCCTTCTGTGTCTTCTTCTCCGGACTGAACAGCCCAAATTCCCTCCTCATAAGTAGTGGTTAATCCTATTCTGTGCTGTCACTGTGTGACAGTCTGCTGCTGATTGTCCTATTTTGGTATGAAATGTAAATAGCAAAGATCCAATAGTGAGAGCACTTAGAATCATGCAAATGCAATCTCTGAGTTTCCAGGGGAAATTCTAGTTGCTGTTCAGTGTGATGAGCTCCAGAGATCCATATCTCAGCAGTGGGTAAGACAATACCTCCTCTAGGTTTTTGCAGCATGGTTTCAGGTTTAGGAGTGTTACTGAGTAATATGCTATCTGAGATAAAGCATGCAAATTAAAAACAAAAAGGATAAAGTGATGTAGCGTACTTATGCTGATGAAGCTACTACTAAGTTTACTGTAATTAGTCCCAATAAAAGAGTAAAGGAACAAAAATGATACCTACTACAGCATAAACTTTAGCTATCACTTTCTGAGTTACTTTTTACATTTTAATCTGTCCTGAAGGGGAGTGATACATGACTGAGACGTAGCTGACGGAGGTGATAAATGCTGACCATTTCAGCAATTCTCTTTGTCTTGACAGCTCTACTCACTCACCTGCAGCACGTGGACCGCTGGGATATATCTCCCTGGGGTTTGTTCCGTAGCAGGACTTCTCTCTCATCTGATGCTTTTATTTTACATTTTGAGAGACTCTATTTCTTCCTCCTTGGAGCCTGGATAGAAAAGCACAAATATAGTAGCTTCTCACATAAACCAAATTCAGCTGACCTTAACTTCAGGCAGTGGAAGTTGTACGTTTAGCACAGGTCAGGGCTTTGTGCCGAACGTAGGTTCTAATGCGACTTTAATTCACCAGAAAAGCCCAGACACAAGGCATGAAGTGGAGTGTAAATATTTTAGCTGTATTCATGTTCCTTGTGGGATGGAACAGGTGGCTGTGAAGCATGGGGGAGTCAAGCAAATGCAAGCTATAAGCAGTTGTGAGAAATGACTGCCCAGCCGTGGGGTTGAATGTGGCGAGAGCCATACTGGGCCAAACTGTTAAGCAGTGATGCTCTGATGAGTTCTAGGGATCACTGCTCTACTACTGAAATGTCTGCACTATTATTTTGGTGATATCCCTCTCCCTGGGGTCATGAAATTCTATTCTTATTTGCAAGTACCTAGGAGCAACTTACATACTCCTTAGAGATCCATAGAGACAATAAATATGCTGATAAAATGTGCTGGGTGAAATGCCTTTTGAACTGCAACGCTCTACATGTTATGGGAACGTGGTGAAAGAAAGTGAATGCAGGAGAACAAAAATAAGATTCTCCTGGATGACAGTGAATTAGTAGTTTTGTTCTGTTCATTCTCTCTCAGGGTTTGGCATAGGCACGGGCAAATCTGCTTGTGGATGTCTGGAGAGCAGGGCAGGCATGTGGAAGCAAGCTTATTGTCTGGAAAAACAGGCACTGAAAAAATGAAAACTGTATTGAAAAACAAGTAGAGCCAAGATTGTGAATTCTGGGTTTTAGGAATGATGACATAGCTGCAACTGTAAGAACTGATGCTTCCTGTAGTGTCGTTGTTTAAATCACATGGTTGAGTATCACAGGACGGCCTGCAGTCCATAACGTTGAAGTGGAAGAGAGAAAAAAAACCATGCGTGAATTTATGGCTGTGACATGATTATAGTGTACAGTGGTTTCTATTTCTGCCTGCTTTATATTTTGGTCCTGGGAACTACAGAAAATGGAGCTAGAAAATCTTTTTAAACCAGAGATCTGCAATCATTTAAACATCTTCGGAGATCTTTAGGTTCAAATTCCTTATCCTTTTTTTCAGTGCAGAATGTTTTCATGCCATCCAATTCTCGCACACCTAAACAGGAGATAATTAATAATTGCTTGCATTAGATAACAAAATTGTCTGTTGAGCTCTAAAACTGGTAGAAAAGCTTACAAATGGCAGTGGCAGCACCACTTGCTGTAATGCAACAGATGTTTCTGGATCATTGTATCCCACAGGGACTGAAGTGAGTTACAGCAAGGTTAAAACTTTGTCCTTTGTGACGTGCATAATTCACCACTTTCTTGTAATAATATCTCTCTAGAGAATTGACTCCCATTTGTAGCATCTGAGTCTTGAACATGTTTATGGATCTCCTCTCTTTCTCTTTATCCCAGTCTGACCTTTTGATAATAAAGCCATAGCGTATATGAGGACATTGTCAATTAATTAATTAGTCCAATGAGCATAAAGATCTAGTAGCTATATTTACAGAGCAGCAAAGAGTAGCTGTTTTGTATTGCCTTTTTTCTTGATTACAAGTCCTTCTCAGTCTGTTGGAAAGCAAGTTCTTTAAGGTTGAACTATCCCTTTTCTCCATGGTATTTGCAATACCAGTTTTGCTTTGCAATGCCTGTCTTGCGTGGGCATCCATTATGATGGTTTTACATGTTGCTAGCTGTGTTCACTGAGGATTATAAAATCCAATGAATTGAATGTTTGTTAGATTTGCCTATGAGCAATTTTTTGCCTAGGAATTTGCTTAGATATTGCTGCATGCTGATACTCACGGATTGGAAAGATTGATTTTTGAAAGACTAGCAGGTTTTTTTTTTTTTTTTTTTTTGTGGTGGTAAATTGCATATGGAATAGAAAAGAATGGCAGACTTCTGTTGTCTATTGGCAGCATGACAGTAATCTTAAAAAGCAATCTCTGTTGACAAATGATGCTATAGAAAGGAAACTTTGTACTCAGTTGGCTCCCTCATTACTGCATCTTCTACATCAAATAAATGAGTGCGGAGAGCTTTGTTTTGAAAGCTCATACTCTCCTGGACTTTGAGGACTTGCAACATCAAAGTGCATTGCTTTTTGCAATGTTTATGGCTGCCCTATATAAATCTCTTTACATTTGCCATTGAAAAAACACTCATGCTGTGTATCTGCTGCTTACATTTAGCGGTCTGTTTCCAACAAGGTTTTACAACACCTTGGTTTCTGAAATACTGCTACTGTGTGTTTGGGTAAAGTTCTTTATTGTACATAGAAAGATCTTTGAGCATAGTCTTTTGAGATGCGTGAAACTGCTTACCTTTATAGGCTTAAGTAGTTTCTGAATGCAAAGTACTTGTTGGAAATGTTGATGCTTCTAAGTACTAAAGCAGAGGGTGTTTCTTTCAGCATGGTTAACTGTATCACAGTCTCTAGGGGCCTTATTCAATCCTGTGAAATTCAGGAGGTCATTTCTGTAGGTTTAGCGAGGATGGATCTCGGTCTGTTGCAGGGAGTTGCTCAATTACAGGGTGGCATTGAAAGCATGGTGTGCAAGCTGTTTAATAGCATTGTAGATCACCATTCAAAATACAAGAAGTGCCTCATTAGTCTTAACAATTAGCATATTAATGATGACTTTTGGGGTTTCTGTGAAGACTTTCACCCCAAGTTCTCCTCCAGGAAGAATTATATGACTTGTGGATTAGAGCAATTATCCACTTGAAATGCTGTAATAACCTAAGAACTCTTAGGCACTGATTACAGGGAATTTTTTTTTGCATGACTGGGGCTTCTCAGTCTAAAGTAACGTATAAAGTGTGCTGGTGTTGGTCTCATAGTCAACTGGGAGATGTACGTGAGCTGCTGCTGCGGTGCAACTGAAAGAAAGGTCAAGTGTTTTTCCTAGATACAAAGAAGCTTTGATATCATAGTACAAGAAATCTTGCAAGACCTCATTGGCCATATCCTGTATATTTCTGTTGTGTCTGTTCCCAGAAGATGGTTTTAAACTGGAAACATGTTTGTGAGAATGGAGAAGCGCTCTGATAATATGGATTAAGAGAGAGTGACTTTTTCTAACCTTGCTAAACAGAGCTTGCAGGGTATTGTTACCATGTACAAATTCAGAGAAAGGTGAATATCAAGGAAGACAAAATTTTGAAGGACGCTACTGAAACAAGAACAAGTGATATTAAATACTTAAGAGTAAAATCAGCTTGTAAATTAGAAGGTTTCTGACCACTTAAGGAGTATAAGAGAATTTTTCTAGTGAATGATTCCACATACAGTTATTTCACTGATGAATCTGAGAAGCAATTAGCCTTGAGATTTGAGGGGGCAGAGATGGGCTGGAAGGATTTGGTTATTTCATAAGCTTGCATCATTTGCAGCTGGAGCAACACTTCCGAGCAAAACTTCAGTAGATCAAGTTCTTTTGTTAAGGAGGAGGTGCAAAATGACAAGTGTTTTTCAAGTGAACTGTGCTGTTCTAAAAGGTTGAAGAGACCCAGTAAATATGTGGTTTGCATTTTGACAAAAGGATTAAAAAAGAAAAAAATCTGCAGGTCTGTTTAACAAATCATAGAATTATAGAATGGCTTGGGTTGGAAGGGACCTTTAAGATCATCCCTGTTATAGGCAGGGACACCTCCCTCTAGACCAGACTGCTCCCTGCACCACCTAGTCTGGCCTTGAATGCCTATGTGGACAATGCTTCCATAACCCCTCTGGGCAACCTGTTCCAATGTCTCACCAAGCTCACAGTGAAGAATTTCTTCCTAATATCTAGTCGAAATGTACTCTTTTCCAGTTTAAAGCCATTTCCTCTTGTCCTGTCGCTACATGACCTTAGAAAAAGTCCCTCTCCAGCTTTCCTGGAGGCCCCATTCAGGTAGTGGAAGGCTGCTATATGGTTCCCCAGTAGCCCTCTTTTCTCTCAGTTTGTCCTCGTAAGGGAGGTGTTCCAGACCCTTCTGGTGACCTTCTTGGCCCTCCTCTGGACCTGCTCCCAACAGCTCAGTGCCCTTCTTGTGTTGTGGGCCCCAGTACTCGACGCAGTACTCTAGATGGGATCTCATGAGAGCAGAGTAGAAGCGCAGAATCACCTCCCTTGACCAGCTGGTCACGTTTCTCTTGATGCAACCCAGGACACTGTTGGCTTTCTGGGCTGCAAGCGCATGTTGCTGGTTCATGTTGAGTCTTTCATCAATAGACACCCCCAGATCCTTCTCCTCAGGTAAGAAATCTAACCTTACAGTTAAATGCGTTGAACCAAAATGATAACCTAACTATTTGAGAAAAGCAGAGATAGGAATACTTGTCTGTTATTTCAGACTGAAACTTAGAAGTGTGGAGGAACAGAAGGTTTGCTGGTAGCATGAGAATCATGTAACAAATTTAACTTTCTCCTTATAATATGTTCCATGCATTAACTCAGCTGTGGTTAATAGGATGGTTGTTGCTGCTTTTTCCAACTATTTTACATAGCTGCTCGTCATTCTTGTATGTACAATACATACATGTATCTCAGTATCTAGGTAGATGTAGGAAAGATCTAAGTGGAAGAAAATGTCCTATTTTTCATTGAAAGAAAAGTCAGTATAAAAAGCTTTGCTTCATTTCTGGATGAAGTTCAGCTCCTATATGCAGTGGTCAAAGGCAATTGTTTTCAAGGCAAGAAATGAGGAAAAGTGCTCTGCCTAACTGACATTGAGCTTAAGAAAATGACTTAACAAAATATCCCCCTGCAACCAACTTGTATTTAGATGGAAAAAGAAAAACAAACACTGATGGTATAGATTAAATTGTTGCTTGCTCCATGGCTACATTTATTCTGAACTACAGAAGGAAATGCTAAAAACAGAAATAAAAATTAGTGACCATATTTGATTGAGGAAAAATTGAATTCATTTCATAAAAGGTACGAGAAAAAGAATTCAGATCTCACCAGCATACACACAAATGTTTAGGAATAAATACAGTCTAAGCCAGAGCAGTAAATAAAGATGAGTGCTGCAGTCAGTTCTTGTATCATTTAAGCATCTGGTCTACTACAGTTAATGCCAAATTTAGTTCATGTAAAATAGATGTAAATGAATGTCTGTTGCAAAGGAGACTAAAAAGTGAATATCTTCTAAATGGTATTTTACTGCGGTAGAGCGACAAGAAAAGAGAATTCAGTTATTGTGCAGAAATCCCAAAAGCCAGCAGCATTTTCTGCAGCTGCAGTTGGGAAAACAAAGAGGATTCTAGCATCTCTTTGGAAGAAATGCTTTTTTTTTTTTTTTTTTTTTCCTATTTAAGAGACTGCTAAGCTGTATAGTTTGTCTAGTTCCATTCAGTATTCTAAATAAGCAATTTATCTTCCACAGTGAAGAGCAAGCTAGCACGGATCTAACTTAGAGAAAAATTTCCCTTTGTGCTACATGCAATGTCATGTGAGCTCTAACACTGATCTGGAACAAAAGGGATACAAGCACTTGAGTGCATGGTGCTCTTGAGCAGATGGATGAGCTAACAACAGAAAAGCCAGGGTTGAGCTAGGAGGCAACAAGGAGTTGGCCAGTCCTAGTAAAGACTGTAGAATTTCCTCCTGTCACGTCCTTGCTTACCTGCCACAGCCTTTCAGAGGTCACAAGTATGGAGCTGAAGCAGTCACGTTTTTCTCTCTGCAGTTTCTCTTTGGACCATCCCTTTTGCAGTACTAGTAAGAGTATTTTATTATGAATGTGGGTTGATTTGTTGTTGTTACGTGGTTTGCAACAACAGCCTTTGCAATTTTCCCATTTGATCTGGGCTCACTGGGATTTGCACCTTTGTTAGACAACATGACAAGAATTTCTTCCTTTGGCTTCCCTGGCTGTCCAGCCCTAATCAATTTTCAGAATTTCAAAGGAAGAATTATTTATGCTGTCCGGAAGTACTGTCATGCATGTGGACTGAAAGAATCTTCTTCCTCACTGTTTTCTGCATGTCTTCAGTGGGGTCTTGGCTTTTAGGCAATCCTTTGCAAGCACAGCATTTGTCATCATCAGAGGAGTAGGACCTTGGCCTGTGGTCTCAGCTATGAAGTTGCATGTAGTGATGCATGATAATTTTTTTACTTCATAAACAGAATAGCAAAATGTGGAGTGTGAAAGCTAAGTTGCGTAGCTTGGTTTTAAATCTCCTCTTCAGAATTTAAGTACTTCACTGTCAGAAGTGCACAAATTCTCAGCAATCTAGTGGAAAGCTTTCTGGTGAGAGCACTACAAAGATGTCCTTCAGATTTTCTTCCTGATCAAATTGTTTGCGATTGACCTTGTAATACCAAACGAGTAGTGCAGAGTAGACCTTGGTGTGAGTGTACCTTTGCATGAGTGATCAATTGTGGAGATTGCCCATACATTAATTAGCTTCTATTTCCAGGTGTCATTTTCTTGAAAGCTTCAAACAGACCAATGGGAGAAGTGAAATGGAGACGTTCTTCAGACACCTTTTCAATAACAGCATCATGAGAAAATATTAGAAACTCAGTGAGACTCTTTTTTTTTTCCCCCCTTACTCTCCATGACAGCAAGGTGAAGCTTTATGTCCATCTGACTATTCCTGAAACCTCTGTGCTTCCTCTAATAATTTTATAAAGATAATGTAGATGCCTGAAAGGCTTCAGGGCACACCAGATGAGAAGGAACCTCACAAGAAATCATTATTCCATTTTTGAATCTCATTTTTTATCTGCTCGTTGATGAATCTTGCTTTTCTGAAAAATGAAAACTTCTGTTGGAGGTTTGAGGATCCAGCAGATTGACAGGATAATTTGTTCCTGGAGATGAATTCAGGTATTTCGTCAGTGCCCTTGCTGCTTTTCCCCTCGCTTTCTTAGCAGCTGGTAACATTGACAGGAATATCAACAGGACAGTTTGCTCCAGATGTCTTAGGATTTTTCCAGTTAACAGGTGTCCCTTTCTGCCTCTACTCAACTCCTGTGTCTTCCAGGTTTGGAAGCTCTATCGCATTTTGTTTGCACTGACAGTGAATGATGGACTGGTTCAGTCAGCAGCTGTGTCCTGGAGGAGAGGAAATCTTGTTTTAAATATGGGTAGCTGCTCATTGAAAAGGCTTGCCTCTCAAAGAAGCTTCCTGACTGAAAGTAGTGGAAGAGGTTTTAGTAACTGATAGACCAGAGGAGGTAGAACTGGGCTGACTTGTGATTTGCGACTACTTTGCTATTTTCAAAGGGCTATGTCAGAATACCAGCCTGGATATGCTATTCTGTACTCTGCTTTTTTTTTCACTGTGCCTTTTAGTCAACTTCATTAAAATTTATCTTCCAATTTTTTTGTTGTTGTTGTTTTTGGGGGGGAGGCTGAGCGGTGTTATTTCAGTATACTGGAGGTCATTTTGTGTTACAGAGCACAAAGAGAATTTGCTTCTGTTTAATTCCTTGCTGTACTTCTTCAGAGGCATATTATTTTGGCAATGAGAGGACAGGCTGAACAGTCACC